>NC_134353.1:245241479-245553384 GCF_048569485.1 Anomaloglossus baeobatrachus
TCAGTCTAATAAAAGTTAATGTTCCATATCGGGATGAAGTGAAAAAGTGAAAACAAAGTGAAAAAAATACACTTATTTGGCATTGACGCATCCGGAACTACCCAATCGATAAAACTGTCAGACAAGTTAACCCCATCTGTAAATACCATAAAAAATCTAAAAATTTAGCACAAAATAATATAAATGGGTATCGTTGTATTCATATTGACCCAAAGAACAAGCTGTCATCACTTTTTTCAATATGATGGACAGCGTTAAAAAAATAAACAAAAAACAATTCCTGAATTGTTGCTTCTTCTTGATTCTGCCTCACAAAAGGCGGAATAGAAATAGATTAAAAAATATACATTTAGGCTGGTAGGTTAATAGAATCAAATATGGATCAATCCAAATACGTCACTCAACAAAGGTGTCTAGTAAGCAAAGCACAATTGCTGTGGTCCTACAGAGAATATCAAACGGGTCAATATTTGTGGATCTAAAGATGGCAAATATTCTTTTGATACAGCAGGGGACTACACTAAGGGCTACTTTGCACGTTGCGACATCGCTACTGCGATCTCGTCGGGGTCAAAACGAAAGTGCCGCACATCCGGCGCCGGTAATGACGTTGCAACGTGTAAATCCTAGAAGCACCGATAAACAATCGCAAAAGCATCGAAAATCGGTGATCTGTGTAGTGTCAGTCATTTCCATAATTTCGCTGCAGCGACAGGTACGAGGCTGCTCCTCGTTCCTGCGGCTGCACACATCGCAGGAGCAAGGAACATCTCCTTACCTGCGTCCTGCCTGCAATGAGGAAGGAAGAAGGTGGGCGGGATTTTTACGTCCCGCTCATCTCCGCCCCTCCACTTCCATTGGCCGCCTGCCGTGTGACGTCGCTGTGACGCCGCACGACCCGCCCCCTTAGGAAGGAGGCGGGTCGCCGGCCAGAGCGACGTCGCAGGGCAGGTAAGTGCGTGTGAAGCTGCCGTAGCGATAATGTTTGCTACGGTAGCTATCACAAGATATCGCATCTGCGACGGGGGCGGGGACTATCGCGCTCGGCATCGCTACAATCGGCTAGCAATGTCGCAGCATGCAAAGTACCCCTAAGTATTCCTGTTTTATCTGTCTCTGGGATAGTAGATAAAAAATTTAGCACTGAGTGAAAAAAAACAGTGGCCTTTGAGAAAAAACATTGTAGTATTAGAAAAAAAAAAGTATTTGCAGAACCATTGGTTGACAGGAATACAATCACTTTGACACCACTGCACATCAAATTAAGTTTAATCAAAGAGTTTTTAAAGGCTCTAAACAAAGAGGGAAGACGCTTCAACTACATCTGCAGAAAAGTTCCAGCACTGACTATGGCAAAGCTAAAAGCGAGTATTTTTATGGTTCTCGATTCATAGGACTCATGAAAGATCCACACTTCAAACATTCATGGAATGATGTTGGGGCAGATGCATGGTCTTCTTTCACTATGGTTGTACAGAATTTTCTTGGGAACAATAAAGCAGATTACACTGAACTAGTCGAAAGAATGCTATCTTCTCTCTGTACCTTTTCTAGACATTGAGTATCAAGGTGCATTATCTCCACAGTCGGATCGTTTCCCAGAAAACCTTAGGGATTTAAGTGAAGAGCAGGGTGAACAATTCCACCAAGATTGAAGAACTATAGAACAAAGATATTGAGGACACTAGGGTACCCAAATAATGGCGGATTACTGTTGGTCTATTCAAAGTGATTGTACTGGCGCAACTCACTGCAAGAAATCTTTAAAGATCCATCTTCGCTAGGCATCTTAGTTAATGGACAGTGTATTAATTACTGTACAACTTTTAATACATGGTTCATTCTTATTCTGTGATGTACGGTCTTCATAAATGAAATAAATATACTTGTATGAATTTGTTTTAAGAATACAAAAATCAAAATGTTTTGTAGATATCATTCCTAGTGTTCAGTTGGTCGTATGCATATACAGTAATATGAAAAAGTTTGGGCACCAATATTAATGTTAACCTTTTTTCTTTATAGCAATTTGGGTTTTTGCAACAACAGCTATTTCAGTTTCATATATCTAATAACTGATGGACTCAGTAATATTTCTGGATTGAAATGAGGTTTATTGTACTAACAGAAAATGTGCAATCCGCATTTAAACAAAATTTGACCGGTGCAAAAGTATGGTCACCTCAACATAAAAGGAACATTAATATTTTATAGATCCTCCTTTTGCAAAAATAACAGCCTCTAGTCGCTTCCTGTAGCTTTTAATGAGTTCCTGGATCCTGGATGAAGGTATAATTGACCATTACTGTTTACAAAACAATTCCAGTTCAGTTAAGTTTGATGGTCGCCGAGCATGGACAGCATGCTTCAAATCATCCCACAGATGTGCAATGATATTTAGGTCTGGGGACTGGGATGGCCATTCCAGAACATTGTAATTGTTCCTCTGCATGAATGCCTGAGTAGATTTGGAGCGGTGTTTTGGATCATTGTCTTGCTGAAATATCCATCCCCTGCGTAACTTCAACTTCGTCACTAATTCTTGCACATTATTGTCAAGAATCTGCTGATACTGAGTTGAATCTATGCGACCCTCAACTTTAACAAGATTCCCGATACTGGCATTGGCCACACACCAAAGCATGAAGGAACCGCCACCAAATTTTACTGTAGGTAGCAAGTGCTTTTCTTGAAATGCCATGTTTTTTTGCCTCCATGCATAACGCATTTTTGTATGACCAAACAACTCAATCTTTGTTTCATCAGTCCACAGGACCTTCTTCCAAAATGTAACTGGCTTATCCAAATGTGCTTTTGCATACCTTAGGCGACTCTGTTTGTGGTGTGCTTGCAGAAACAGCTTCTTTCGCACCACTCTCCCATACAGCTTCTCCTTGTGCAAAGTGCGCTGTATTGTTGACCGATGCACATTGACACTATCTGCAGCAAGATGATGCTGCAGGTCTTTGGAAGTGGTCTGTGGATTGTCCTTGACTGTTCTCACCATTCTTCTTCTCTGCCTTTCTGATATTTTTCTTGGCCTGCCACTTCTGGGCTTCATGAGAACTGTACCTGTGTTCTTCCATTTCCTTACTATGTTCCTCACAGTGGAAACTGACGGTTTAAATCTCTGAGACAACTTTTTGTATCCTTCCTCTGAACAACTATGTTGAATAATCTTTGTTTTCAGATCATTTGAGAGTTGTTTTGAGGAGCCCATGATGCCACTCTTTACCGGAGATTCAAATAGGAGAATAACTTGCAAGTGGCCACCTTAAATATCTTTTCTCATGATTGGATACACCTGCCTATGAAGTTCAAAGCTCAATGAGGTTACAAAACCAATTTAGTGCTTTAGTAAGTCAGTAAAAAGTAGTTAGGAGTGTTCAAATCAAGTAATTGATAAGGGTGCTCATACTTTTGCACCAGCAAATTTTGTCTAAAAGCGGATTGCACATTTTCTGTTAGTACAATAAACCTCATTTCAATCCAGAAATATTACTCAGTCCATCAGTTATTAGATATATGAAACTGAAATAGCTGTTGCAAAAACCCAAATTGTTATAAAGAAAAAAGGTTAACAATTATAGGGGTGCCCAAACTTTTTCATATGACTGTACATAGGGTATATCACATTTAATTAACTAGTGGTGATGGAAGAAAAATAAGGGCAGATTTAGAATCTGCTCCAAAAACTGACCTAAAAACAGGTTAAAAACCTTAGACTCCAATTTTCTAGTTTCCCATTGTATTCTTTGTGAGTTCAGTATCAAGTATTTCTCATACATTCATCTGCTCTTCAGGGTACACAGCCTGACACACTTATTATCCAGGCAGTACAGGAAAGAAGATAGACATTTAATATGGTCACCACCATATTGTAAAAAAAAAATAATTATGGCTAAATTTGAAACATATAGTTATGATCATTAACATTTGAAACATAGTATATATCTTTAAAAGGAACCATTTTCCTTCAAAAATCCAGCTAACCTGCAGATATAATGGTAATCTACAGGTGAATATAATTTCAATTTTGTCTTGGAACCTTGTTGAAAATGCGGCTACAGGGAGGAAATTATGATCTATTCTCCCTACTACGCCAATCACATTCAATCATCGGGGCTACTCAGGGAGAAGGTACAAAGGGAAAAATACAACAAGAAGAGTGCTTCTGTGATGAATCTTAAAAACTATTAGAAAGAGAAAAGGTGATTAAACTCACCTATGCAGGTTGTGCTGCAGGCACACATGGTTGTGGATGGAGGATCCTGACCATAGGATGGGCTTGCTGTTACCGTCTGGTGGTGCGAGCTGATCGATGGAGAGCATTGTCTCCCCTGCGCTGGCAGTGTGGCGTCCCTGACCCGGTCAGACACCACTGAGTACTGCACCCATGCTGGGACAGTACTTCCAGGTAATCCTAAAGGCCAGAATGAGGTGTGTAAGCACAGGCACATAGCAACCAGGTCTCCCACACCATTAGATGGGACCCTTGGGCAATCCCTAGAGGGGTCTGGCCTTCAATTCTTGTCAAGGGGTGTAGTGGAGGGGCTGGGAGCTAAAGTGCAGAGGCTGTCAGGAAAGGAGTGGAGCGAGCCAGTCTGGTAGTGGAGCACGGCAGTTGCTAAGGGATACGTGCGGCCACTAGTCAAACCCTGCGCGGTGTAGTGACAGTTGGCAGGAGAGAACGGTCTCATGTTCAGTCAGTCAGAAAGACAGAGGGAGTCAGTTGAGTACGGGGACTGCCGGTGACTAGGCACGTACGGGGTACAGGTCCCTTGAGTAGACTTCAATTTATTGATCTGCTAAACCTGCCGGTGAAGGGAACTACAGGTACGTCACCAACCATACAGAGTCCGAGCCTCAGCAGCAACGCAGCGTCCCATAAGGACACAGAGCCAGACGCCATCTCACCTGGTCCACGCTGCCGGCAAATGGTCCGAAAAGGGAGAAAAGGCAGTTGCGACTCCCTGGATAGACCCCATGGTACTTCAAGTCAGAGGTTATCCAAACATAGAAGTGCTATGAAGGCGAGCTAACCTGTTTCCCTCAGACCGGCCTTAAGGAGCTCCTGGTTTTTACCTGGTTTATCGCAGCATCGCCCAGGTTACCTCACAAATATAACTAAAGTGAGTAAAAATGAGTTGAAAGACTTTCTGGACTTAGACTGAATTATTCCTGACCCGCTATTCTACACACCTGAGCCCCTGGGGCTTGCCTCACTCACGGGAGGCCACACCATCTGACTGCAGACTCCATCATCCCCAGACGTTCATAAAATCTGCAGTGGCGGTCATCCATATCCCTGACCGCAAGCCGTGAGTGGCGTCACGACACATATACAAAAATCTAACATACCTGTTTGCCATACAGAAGAAGACTCTGTGGCGTCCCTGAAGCTTGAGTGACATCCCTGAGGCGACACAGCAGCTGTCCCAGATGGTGTACGGTGGTACGGGCTGGGAGTAGACCCCTCTGTCTCCAATACAGAAGGACGTCACTGCCGCCATGCCGAGAGTGCGTTTGGGATTGAGGTAGATGTTTATTCATATTTTTTCCAATACATCCATGCTAAATACAAATTACTTCACACCGAATTGCTGGTTGCAATGTATTAATAATATAACTTGTTTGGGACATCACATATATGTAATATCTTAATAATGTTTTATATTTTATCTCCTACACTCCCGAGCGATTTTCCATCTTTTGATTTCGTTTTTTGCTCCCCTTCTTTTAAGGGCCATAACATTTTTATTTTTCTGTCAATTTTGCCATGTGAGGGCTTATTTTTTGCAAGACGAGCTGTACTTTTGAATGAAATCATTAGTTTTACCATACAGTTTATTAGAAAATGGGAAAAAAACTAACATATCAGTATTATGTCTCAGGTCGGTACGAGTTCGTAGATACCTAACATGTATACTTTTGATTTTTTTTAACCCCTTAGATAAAAGTAAAAGTTTGTCCAAAAAAAGAATTGTGCTTTTGGT
Source organism: Anomaloglossus baeobatrachus (assembly GCF_048569485.1). Lineage (NCBI taxonomy): Eukaryota > Metazoa > Chordata > Amphibia > Anura > Aromobatidae > Anomaloglossus > Anomaloglossus baeobatrachus. The sequence continues at coordinate 245,247,476 of NC_134353.1, forward strand.
GCTATTTTCTGAGACCCAGGATCAGGATCTGGGGCTCAGTGACAGTTTATTTTTTGCATCTGAGCTGATGTTTTTAATGATACCATTTTTGTGCAGATGCTATGTTTTGATCACCTGTTATTGCATTTTAAAAAATTATTGCGGAGCCCAAAAAACGTAATTTTGGTGTTTGGAATTTTTTTTTTCGCCACTGTACTGATTAGATTAATTGTTTTAAAATTTTAATAGATAGGGAATTTCTGAATGCAGCGATAACAAATATGTGTATATTTTTTATATTTTTAAACTACTAATTATTTACAATGGGGCGAAGGGGGTGATTTGAATTTTTTTTTTACATTTTTTATTTATTTTACTATTCCCTCTAGGGGATTTTATAGATCAGCAGTCTGATTGCAAGGTCATTTCTGTTAATCAGAGCTGTACAGCTCTGATGAACAAAAATGCAGCATTCTTGTGAGAGCCTGTGCTCTGTCGGCTCTTGCAGGAAGTATGTCATGGTAGCATCAGGGGTCATCACATGACCCTGAGCTACCATGTCAACCATCGGCTCTCCGTGATCATGTCTCGGGGTTTCTGATGGCGGCGGGGAACGGTGTGATCCCCGTCGTGGCCATTTATATCACGCTGTCACATTTTGACAACCCGATCTAAGTGGCAAGCAGGCATGGGTGGATCATGGATCTACCCACACCTAGCAGCCCAACATGTCTGCTATTCAAATCAGCAGACATTTGCAGGGATCACAGCTGGCTCACCGCAGCAGCTGGTGATGATTTCCGCTACATGACCAGTATATCATTGGTCGTAAAAGGGTTAATATTCATGACTAGTTGTTCTTATTGTATTTTAGTATTATTCATATTTATACACATTGTTTTATTTGTATTATCCTTAATCCTGTATACCTGTCTGTTAATTTGTTAATTTATCAATTATTCAATTAACCCCTTGTGCTCATCAAGGTATATATTGGTCTAGGAATGAATTATCTATCTTCTAGTTAAATGAGGAAGGGGACTGATCGTCCCAGAAACGTGTAGTGCCTGGATAGTAAAGTTTTTAACCTTGAATACTGTATATCTTTCATTTCTCAGCCCTGTATCAGTATTTTCAGATCAGCTGCGCACCTCCAATTGCATTTTTTCGATTATATCTATATCTAGGGAGCAATTACAGTCACCACTTACTATACAGTTAAATTATTATAATTAGGGATGATCGAATACCTCAAATATTCGGCTTCACGAATATCCGACGAATAGGTCGCCGCTATGCGAATATTTCGATGCGCAATGTAAGTCAATGGAAAGTTCGAATAGTTCCGAATAGTTGTTATTCGGGTTTCCCATAGACTTACATTGCGCATCGAATATTAGCGAATAGTCGAGAAATATTCACGAAGCCAAATATTTGAGGTATTCGTTCATCCCTAATTATAATCACTCATTGGCACATTGTCAATCAATGTGCAGCGTGACTAACAGCGGTGACTGTAACAGTTCCCTGCACGCACCAATGACTGGAAGTGACAGAAATAACAATTAATTTTATCCCTGTAGCCTCGCTTCCTGATTATTAGACAAGATTTAAAGGCTATTTACCTGCAGATTATCACTAAGCAAGTTAATAGCTTTTTTGGAGATTACAGGTTTCCCTTAACAAACTATGACATATTCACCTGGTGACATCTCTTTGATACGCGTAACAGTATAATTAATGTGTTTTCTTATTGGCTGCATAAATTCTTCAAAAATAGTGTGGACTGAACATTAGTGATATTATAAATTGTACTTCATTGTGATAAATTGCCACAGAAAATCTAGAGTAATTGCACAACATGTTTGTGATCTACGTGAGGATAGATATTGAGAAATTATTATAAGGTCTTTGAAACTATAGCCAGTGACATGATTCAGAGGAATTTGTGCCAAATCTTTAAAATAAAAAAACAAAGACTGCTCATCCTGATATCTGTGGCCAGAAAAATCTCCTAGCCAAATGCTCTGAACTCTAACTGATACTAAATGTTGGCTGCACTTTCTTAGGTAAATTGCTACCAAAAATGTTGGAAAAAAAAGATAAAGGCCTTTTAACAATTGGCTTTCTTTTATTATGTTTTTTATGCTTTCCAATGTACAAAAGAAAGTACTTTTTAAATTATGATCATTTTGTATTTGACCATTTCATTCATGTTTTCAGGTCATGATATGTACAGTACCATACGAGGCAAAGGATAATGTTGCTTGCATTACAAGTCTCTTCATAAAACTCGTGAGAAATCCTTAATTATATTTAAGTGTGCACAAAAAAAATAGCATCATATTCTTTTTATATGAATTTTTATATATTTAGATAATCTAATTAGTAACCTCTTCTGCGAAAATTGGTAATCAAGCAAAAATTATTAGAGTCGCTGCATTCAATAGAGCACCACTCCAGCGGTTTCATTTTTTTTCCGCTGGATGGGAGCATTACATTTAAGCCCCTTGTCTTCTGCTTTCTGTCTTATACTTACCCGCTGGGGTTTTCATCTTATTTCGAAACCTGATACATCTGAATATCCGGAAGTCAGAAGTTACGTCACAAGCATTAAATGCATATCTATGAGAGCCAGAATTAGGCTAAAACGAGGCTCTCATAGAGTTGCACTGAGTTATGACCTCTGATGCACTCCATAAAACACTGGAGCTGCCAGGAGGTCACAAATCCCCCGAGACTGAAAGGAGCGAGGCAGGAAGCTGGAAAAAGATTTAGATAGTAGCAAGTGAGTATAAGACTGGGGCAGAGGAGTTACTTTTAAAGCACAACTCTAGCACTGAAATAAAAAAGGAGTGGTACTTTAAGCATTAGCATTCGACCTGTTGAACTACCAGGAAGTCATAAATCATCCAAGACTGAAAGGAGCGAGGCTGGAGGCTGGAAAAAGATGTAGATGTTGGCAAGTGAGTGTAAGACTGGGGGCAGGGGACTTATTTTAAAGCTCCACTGCAGCACTGAAATAAAAAAAAAGGAGTGGTGCTTTAAGCTTTAACATTCAACGTGTTGATCCATGTTATTTTTAAACTCCTTACATGGTCCTAAAATGTGTTTTTCATTTATTTTACCCTAACAATTGGAACATTCATAGCTCTAGATGGTAACTTCGTTTCGATGATTTAACTTCTTCTTTATATTTTTGTTAATGTGCCGCCACCACGCCTGTAGCAGCCGAGTTGCTCGGATCAGAACCTGCTGTGTGGCTCGAGGGATTCTCCAGACCCGGGGGTCACGCGGACACGCCAAATGAAAAGGGGGACGTAGTTGTACGGGCTTGGCCGTAATCGATTCGTGACGCGACCCACAGTATGTGGTGAAGTGTGACATCCCCGCTGCTGTTGCGGGATACCCGGGGGAGGTGTGATGGCAGCTGAATGTTAACACCTGTGGGTAGGGATGGTTGCCCCGGGACCCGGTGGGTTGGTGCAAGGGATGGCGATGGCAGGGGCCTGTGCGCCCAGACGTACCAGGGGATGTTTGGTTACTCACAGTTGAATAAATCACACAAGTCTTTTGGTAAACGAAGGTGCTGGTGGAAGGCCGCCACGGCCGGTTGTACTCTGGTCCCCTACCCGGGCTGGTGGTCGCCATCTTTTCCCTCTGCACTGTTTTGTTTGTGTAGACTTCCTGGTGTGAAAAGCGAGAGTCCGCTCCCGGTGTATTGTGTACCTACTTGAGGAGCCGTGCCTGCTGACGCTGACCCGTGGGATCTACCGGGCCCTGGTGGATGCCCTATCCCTCTTTGTGGGTGGTTGTCTGCTTTTGGGACTTTGGTTGGGACAGGACCTAAAATCCTGCCCTCAATTGGTTAATTAGCTAGGCTGTTGGTTCCGGTCCTGGCTTCAGGGTCCAAGTACCCCCTCTGTGCACGGTTTCTGGGTCGGTTCTCCGGTGTTGCTACCGGTGCGCTGTAACCCTGTTCTGGTCCATCTCGGATCTCCGGCTGCCGTCTTCCCATCGCCTGCTGACGGAGACCACCGTCTGCCACCTAGCCAATGCACCAGGGCTCCAACCCTGGCACCAGTCAACTTGACCTTCACCTCCGCTGGAGCTACACCTAGCCCCAGATTCCACTCCTCTCAACTTGAACTCTAGACTTTATCTGCCGTTTTTCCCGCCCCGGGCTGTCTAGACCCCTAGGTGGGCGTTCTTCATCTACCAGATCCCGCCCACTGGTGTGCCTGTCTTGCCCTGAGGGGGGTGGCTAGGGTTTCAGGTCGGCTGTGTGTAACCCTGTGAGGGAAGGTGTTATGCAGGGACCTTTTCTGTGACCACCTGGCTCTGACAGGGTGTCACATTAATTTTACTTTTTAAATAATTCTCTGCTTTGAAATTTTAACTGAATGTACATATCAGAGAGTACAGCTCCTTTAGTTTTCAGTAGCAAACATCAATGAAGTTTTCCTATAACTGTAATAGTTGCAGTTCAGCTTTAAGCAGTCAATGGCATCATGTTTATGGCAGCTTAGTATGAAGAAAAGTCACTTTTTTTAGCCAAAATGTGGGAAAATATTATGCTATTTGAGTAACAGGAGCAAAAGAATACACTAGACAACAGATGAACAAATATATTCAAGTGGTATCGAATTCTACTAGAATGCTGCAAAAATCTGTATTCACCAAAATGTGGATTTTTTTTGCAATTTGCTTCAGCATGATTTCAGCAAAATGACATCATTTTTCTGATTTGAAAATGGAAAACAATAGTTTACAAAAATAAAAAAATCCAAACTTATTCAAAAATAAAAATACTTATATTCACCTTACTATGCACCTTTCCATGCCCTCACCCATCCAGTCCTTGCCATATCTTTTGACTGCCACTGCTCAGGCTGAAATTGCACAAGGTAAGCGTGTACTTCATGATTTTATGACATTTCATGTACCTGTGCAGAACCCTCCCAGGTTTTATCAAAGCTGAAAATTGAGGCTCAATGTGAGAAGTCAGGGGATTTCGGTGTAATTGGCAAAGATCAGAAGATGCAATCAGGACCAGACAGGTGATGTTAAAGGGAACCTGTCACCAGGTTTCTCCCTTGAGCTGCAGCCACTACCAGTGAATTCTTATATACAGCATTTCAGAATGCTTTATATAGGATCCAAGGCCATTACTATAATGTATAAAAACCCCTTTATAATACTCACCTAGGGGGCGGTCCGGTCCGATGAGTGTCACTGCTCTTGGTCTGTCACCTCCTCTATCTTGCGCAATCTCCGTCATCCTACCCAGCCTCGTGTGAATGACATGTCCAGCGTCAATCACCTTTATTGCACTTCTGCTCATGCGCATTTTGATCTGCCTTTCTCAGGGCAGAACAAAGTACTGTAATGCGCAGGCATGAGGAAAGGTAAAAAGACTGCTCGCGCATGCGCATTACAGTACTTTGATCTGCCCTCAGCTGCGTAGATTCAAGTGTGCATGCGGAGGAGCACAATGGAGGCCTCTCTGTGAATGATGTAGGATGCATCATGCACATGGGGGCTGGGCAGAAGGATGGAGATTGTACAAGATGGAGGAGGCTTTCGGCCAAGAGCAGCAACATTCATCGGACCAGACCACCCCTTAGATGCTTATTATAAAGGTGTATTTTACATTATACAGAGCAGCCTTGGCTCATATATACAGTATTCTAGAATGCTGTATATAAGGGCTGACTGGTGGTGGCCGCAGCTCATAAGGGAAAAACCTGGTGTGGGATTACCTTTAAGGAGTGAAGTAACTGGAGAGGTGAGTGGTGAGGTGAGTATAAGGATTTTTGTATTTTTTACTTTTTGCATTTATCATGTCTCTGGAGCATGGAGAGACCCCAGAGCATAATAAGAGACATTACATTTGTGAAAGAATAACTTCTCTGCTAATTAAATTTCCTGGAATAATCCGCACCAAGAGGAGATTGGGATTTTTGCTTAAGTCGCTCATCTCCACACTAGACACATGATTGCCAGAATGATGTTCTCATGAGTGGAGCACTTTTCATTCCTTTCACAATGATTGTCAGTTTGCTGTGTGTTTAAAAACACAGTAGCAAGCTGTCAATCACCACTAAAAAACCAATGGAAGGCAGGAGGAGCGCTCCCCGCGTGAATACACTGGACTTACAAATTAATTTCTTATCTTTTATCTTCTTTGATTATTCCAAATAGCCATCTAGTACAATATTTTAGTGCTATTTTGGCATTTTAGAGTGCGGTCTTATCTGCATGCTCTGCTGTCCTTACTGAAAACCTGTGAATGTCAGTCGGAGTCAGTTCTACGAAGATTTCTTGAAACCGTGATTTTATGTTTAGATATCTATTGAAGCTCCGCGACACAATAGGCACCACACATCAACATTACTGCTCAAATCAAGTCCATCATCAGACTGTGTTGACTGTATAAGGTGCTGTATAGGGCCCTCCAATCCTAACCCAGTACTCACAGCAGTACCTTTACCCTTCTTTATTTAAATATTCCAGAAGTCCCCATCTTTCTCTTTTGCACAACACAGTGTAGTCCAGTCTTTAGCTAGTACCCTATAGCCATGCCACTGCCTACCACCTACCGCCTTTTCTCCAGATATCACAGCAGAGACTTCTCCCGCACTTTCCTCATTACTTACAGCATGTTCTTGCCAGTTAACAGCAACCTTCATTCTTTTTCCAACTATGAAAAGAAGCATCTGGCTCCTGTGCTGCTTTCTGTTAACACAGGTCAATGCATGAGTGGCACATAGTGTTATCATCGCCTGGAACGTAGGTTGTGCCTGTTCTGAACACCAGCAGCTGATCAAAGACCACCTTAAATTGCATCCTTCAAACAGGGCAGTCCATCAGCATAAACGTACCATGCCTAATCTAGCACTCTGTGCTCTGTAAACTACTGACTAGTGGGTAACATCTGACAGCAATATAAGGAAATATGCGCTACACATTTTTATGTGTTCAAGATTTATCCATAAATTACTCTTTTACACACAATGCTTTAATTTACACAGTATACCACTACAAAAAAAGGACATACATGTACATGGGAATTAAAGGATGTCAATGTCAGATCCCATGGAGATCAGAGATTTACATACACTTAAGTGGAAACATTCTTAAGTATACGGTTTCCACCTGCTGAGGGCTTAACAGACAACCTAAGAATTATTACTTTGGTGAGGAAAGTGTCTTGTCAAATAGAGGCTTAGTTCCTTGTAAAACACTCAGTTTCTTTCCATGATGCGTGATGCTTTCGGTACAAAGCAGGTCACAATATTAAAAACGCAACACACAAGTTATGCTCAGTCTATTCTCACAATTTGTATGTAACCTTATTAGCTTTACCCATCTTTTAGAAATGAAAAAGAAAGAAATAGAAATATATCGAACCATTAAAATCCATCTGCTTCAAGTATGTTCAACCCTTCTGGAATTGTGTCATTATAGAGTTCCAATAAGTCACAGGTTTAACACATTGGATGGAGAATTAACAGTGACACATATTGTGAAAGCATGTATTTCTAAAAGTGTGAGTCATGTGCTGAACAGCATGAAAACTATGAGACCCAAAACATATGGTGCAAATCTACTGTTGCCACATATGGGATTCTTATAAACATTCATTACTGAATATTTGTGTATCTGATAGCTACTGATTTTAAATATAGATGAACTGCTTCTTGCTTTTTTTAAAACAAAAAATAAAAGTAAATTTAAAGATTATGTGAGGGGTCACAAAAATATATTTTATGTTTGTAATTAAATAGTACCAATTTTAATACTGTATATTACTGTGTGACCAGTAATGAAAGATAGTGTAAAGTTACCCCAAAACACTTTTACTTTGAGTCTGAAAAGTCATTGTAAATGAACTGGGGGCTTTTTACAAAGTATATTTACTAGGAGGAAGAATTGTACAGAGAAAGAAAATGATGCATTGTACGTCACCCATTGACGTATAATATATTACTTATATTCAAGCAAACTACCCACACTAACCCTCTTTACACATGGCACACTATCAAAATGGATTCATTTTTTATAGATATATATTTTAAGTTTCTTAAATGCCCTGAAAATATTTCTTTTAATTCTGTGTTGGAGTATTAGTTGCGTTTTTTGGTGCCAAATTCATCAACATGGCACAAGTGATTCATGAATATTATGCAAAGTCTAAAATGGGCTTCCTGTTACGTACATTATTGTGAGGTTCTCAGACTTTTTGCCTTGTTTTCTGTCATATTTGCTTTAATCTGTTTTTTCCCTCAGCCATCATTTTTAATCTTCTGCTGCCCACACCTTGCCCTTAGTCAATATGGATTCCTCAGCATCTATATTCCTGCCCTGTTTCGTGCCAATTACCTGCTTAAGCCACCTCAGCTGATTGACCAGTGATTCTGAATCCTGTCTACACCCTGTCTGCAACCTGGTCTCCTAAAGTCTTGTGGACTAAACTACTTTACAGCCGTCCTCTGCTTTGGATCCCTGAAACTTGTTGTAATGCTGCCACAAGGGGGAGCCAGAGCTCTGCAGCAGAAGACACTACACAGAGCAATGAGAACCAGGAAGTGAATACACAGCATTCTCATACACTACCTCAAAGCACAGCTGAGAAGCAGAGCTGCAGAGCATGCAAGGAATAGTCAAGCAGGCTGGGTCAAACACAGTACGGGCAAAAGCAGGACCGGAGGAACGAACAGAAGCTGAGTCAAAGTCATGCCAAGGTCAGTTCCGGAGGAAGCAACCAAGTGGGGAAATAGGAGAGGGGACAGAGGACAGGAGGGGCGACCAGGGGACAGAACACAGACAAGGGCACGGGGGCACAGGAACAGACAGATCAGGATAACACTCACAGGACCAGCAATCCCAGGCAAAGCAGTGCTAAGCTTATAGCCGGCGCTGGTTCACTGGAAATGTCAGCTTTTAAGGCATCCAGGGTCCAGAAGTGAGGCCCGAGAGAAGGCCTCGCCCCCTAGCCATCTGGACAGGGAGGCAAACCATGACAGAACCCCCTCCTCAAGGGGGGGCCACAGGACACCCAGGCTTCCCAGGATACCTCCGGTGGAAAGCCGCAATAAACCGATCAGCCCGCACGGATCAAGCCGGCACCCAGGACTAGAGTTGAGCGCGGTTCGCGGTTCGAGGTTCTCCAGTTCGCGGTTCGAGTGATTTTGGGGGGTGTTCTAGATCGAACTAGAACTCGAGCTTTTTGCTAAAGTTCGATAGTTCTAGTTATGTTCGAGAACGGTTCTAGCAGCAAAAAGCAGGGCTTTTTACAGCTACAGTGTGCAAGAGCCATTGCTGGCAGCCTGCCAGAAGCTGGTAACCAAGATAAACATCGGGTATCCAAGCAAAGCGCTTTGGTTAGTAACCCGATATTTATCCTAGTTACGTGCAGGAAGCCCACACTTTGCCGCTCAGCTCACTCCGCCCCCTCCGCCCCCTCCTGCACGTGGCATGTACACACACACACACACACACACACACACACACTCACACTCACCTGTCCCCAGCCAAGCAGTCCACGACACTGACGTCCTCAGCGCCACATGACCACGCTAGGCTCCACCCACGTCACACTCCGCCGCCAGCACACATGGCTCCGCCCACCTGGCACTCTGCACACATTACCCCGCTAGGCTCCGCCCACCTGGCACTCTGCACACATTACCCCGCGAGGCTCCGCCCACCTGGCACTCTGCACACATGGTCCCGCTAGGCTCCGCCCACCTGGCACTCTGCACACATCGTCCCGCTAGGCTCCGCCCACCTGTCACTCTGCACACATCGTCCCACTCGGCTTACCTGCGGTGATGAAGTCCCGACCTCAGCGCTGTCACTGTCCTCCATGGCCGCCGCTTGTCACATCACCTTCTCTCGCCTCCGACCCGAGACTGACTAGTGGTGACGTCACAGGCCGCTCGCGATACTTGGCTGTGTTGAAGTGTGATTGAAGTCAGTGTGCAGGAGATCAGCGCAGGTAATGTACCTCGCTGACCGCAGCACTTGTCATGCCCTGCAGTGACCTGGGCTGACCCATTGATGTTAGCTCAGGTCACTGCACTGCACTCCCAGCCAATGGGGAACATTCTGCTCTTCATTGACTGGGACAGTGTGGATCGTCATGGGAACCCCTTGGATTACACCAGACCTGGATTTGTTTTTCTTTCTAATAAATTGGTTAAAGAGGGAATGTATTGGGGAGTGTTTTTTCAAATAAAAATGTGTTTGTCGTCTATTTTTTTTATTACTGACTGGGTTGGTGATGTCTGGTATCTGATAGACGCTTGACCTCACCAACCCCAGGGCTTGGTGCCAGGTGACATTACACATCTGGTATTAACCCCATATATTACCCCGTTTGCCACCGCACCAGGGCACAGGATGAGCTGGGGTGAAGCACCAGGATTGGAGCATCTAATGGATGCGCCACTTCTGGGGCGGCTGCGGCCTGCTATTTTTAGGCTGGTGAGAGTCCAATAACCATGGACCTCCCTAGTCTGGGAATATCAGACCCCAGCTGTCTGCTTTACCTTGGCTGGTGATTTAATTTTGGGGGGACCCCTACATGTTTTGTTTTTTTTAAATTATTTATTTAATTTAAAATAACAGCGTGGGGTGCCCTCAGTTTTGGATTACCAGCCAAGGTGAAGCTGCCAGCTGTGGTCTGCAGGCTGCAGCCGTCTGCTTTACCCTAGCTGGCTACAAAAATAGGGGGAACCCTACGGCATTTTTTTTTCATTTTTTTGGCTAAATACAAAGCTAAGCACCCCTTAGTGCCACATGAAAGGCACCAAAGGGTGCAAAATTACAAAATGCAGGAGAGTGGGACATTATGTGTCTTTCTGCCATTATAATGACAGAAAAAACTGATATGAAGTGTAAAAGCACAAGAAAATCACCAGAGCGCTCTACGCTGTGAAAAGCAGTAGAAAATGGCACTGGAGTGAACATGTGACCGTCTCATGTAGGTTGAAGCTATGGATCCTGGGTAAATTTATGTATTTTCCCTCCTTCAGTTTTTTTGCAGTACGCAAAAAAAACAGAAGGCACACGGATTACAAACAGATGACATACGGACCGTCTACGGAATGGAAACGGATGCCACACGGATGCACCCGTGAAAAAAACAGACTGTTTTTTGCAGACCGCAAAAATGGATCGGTCGTGTTAATGTAGCCTTATTTTGATCTGCCGTTTATAAACAGCAGGCAGAAATAAGTGAATAGCGCCCCCCAGCGTCAGAAAATCTCCGGGGTTTCAGGGCTAGCTGAGACCCTGGAGATCATGATTCAGGACGGTTTTTCCGGTCCCCGCTCACGTGATCACCGGAATACACTGTACACCGATGATCACGTTACAGTAAATGACAGTGTCGGTAAAAAATTATTTATCTCCCATCTGGCATAAACAAACATGATAAATCTCCTACCCGGTCCCCTCCGGTCCCCGGGTGTTGCCAAAGTGCCCCCCCTGATGCCCTGCCAGAAATCCAAGATGGCCGCGCGCACAGCAGCGCACCGGCTGCATTCACCATACTCTTCTGATTTCTGTCGCATGTGCCATGACACATGCGACAGAAAACTCCTCCCCAGGCCCTGCCAGGTCACCCCCTATAACCCCACCGGTGTTCCCCGGTGTCCCACGGTACCTGTGCAGCGTTGATCCCCGCGGCCCTCTCCTTCACAATAGACGCTGCCGCATGCACAGAGCGGCTGTCAGCTCAAGTTCCTGTGTTCAGACACAGTGAGTGGTGGTTATGCATCTGTAAGCTAAATGGGCGGCACGGTGGCTCAGTGGTTAGCACTGCAGTCTTGGAGCGCTGAGGTCCTGGGTTCAATTCCCACCAAGGACACCATCTGTAAGGAGTTTGTATGTTCTCCCCGTGTTTGCGTGGGTTTCCCCTGGGTACTCCGGTTTCCTCCCACACTCCAAAGACATACTGCGCTATGGAATTAATAACGCTATATAAATGAATAATTTATTATTATTACTGCAATGCCCTGCTCATGAGGTAAGGAACATAATTGATCAGGAGAGCTATATACTACCTTTCCAAATGGAGGGATTTGCTTTTATAGTTTCCCTGCTGAACGACTACCAAACATGAGAGTCCGTTATACGGCACAAGAAAACATCTAAATGGGGCATATAGCATATTTTTGTATGCTAGCCAGGTACAGCAGGCAGCCATGGGCTGCCTCCAACCCCCAGTTGCCTATTTGTACCCGGCTGGGAACCAAAAATATAGGGAAGCCCGTTTTTTTTCATTATTTCACTTATTTCATGAAATAATTAAAAAACAAATAACGTGGGCTTCGCCCCATTTTTGTGTCCAGCCAGGTACAACTAGGTAGCTGGGGATTGGAATCCACAGCACAGGTTAGCCCGAGGTTTCTGGGCGCCTCTGCTGCGAATTGCAGTCCGCAGCCGCCCCAGAAAATGGAGCTTTCATAGAGCGCCATCATCTGGCGCTGTATCCAACTCTTCCAACAGCCCTGAAGCCAGGTGGCTTGCTGGGTAATAATGAGTTAATACTAGGTTTGTTTTACTAGCTAGTGTTAAGCCAGAGATTCTTAATGTCAGGCACGTTTGACCCGGCCATTAAGAATCTCCAATTAAAGGTTAAAAAAAAGAAACCACACAGAGAAAAAATACTTTAATAGAAATAAATACACAGACACATTAGAGACTCCATCTTTATTACCCCCTGTCAGCCCTCCAAGATCCATGGTCTTCTGTCTTTCTCGTTCAGCAAATGCAGCTCTGCTCCATCACTGATGCATGGGGGAAGACGCTGCTTCCCGTGCAGCCTTCACTCCATGAAGGCTGCACGGGAAGCAGCGTGCAGTCTTTACTCCATGAGTGATCAGTGCTGCTGGCTGTTAGCGGTAACAGCGGTAACGCTGACAGACGCGTTACCATAGCAACGGTGCTCCGATCATGTGATTCCTGGAGCCGCGGTTAGCGGTGACGTCACCGCTAACTGCGTTGCTATGGCAACGGTGATCTCCGTTAATGACCGGCTGTGTCAGCCGGTCCCTAATGGAACGAGGAGTTGACCGTGTGCTAGAGCATTTCGCCGGTACACGGCGATACACAAATGTGCACCGTGTACCGAAGAGTGCAATGACAGGACCTAGGACAGGACATGATGTCAAAGCCATGTGACCAGTCTGTAGCCAATGAGATAATAGCCACATGACTGGTCACATGGCTATTTTGACGACGTCACGGAAAGACCTGTCAGTGCTGGTTATCGGAAGGATGCAGCGATCATCGGAAGGAATAGTGACGGGAGACAGAGTGCAGGATGCATCGCGGGCACCGGTAAGTGTTATGGCAATGTTTATTAACTGTATGTGTACATTTATAATGCGTTTTTATATGTTTGTGATTGCCTCCCATTATTTCCTATTGGTTCAAGTTCGGTTTGTCGAACTGAACTCGAACGAGTCCTCCGTTCAACGAACCGAACTCGAGCCGAACCACGGCCGGTTCGCTCATTTCTACCCAGGACCTGTCCTCCGGACCATAACCCTTCCAATGGATCAAATACTGGAGGGAACTACGAACCCAATGAGAATCGATAATACGCTGGATCTCGTACTCCTCCTCACCGTCCACCAATATTGGAGCCGGAGGGGTCTGAGAATCCACCACCGATGGAACAAATGGCTTAAGCAAGGAGGTATGAAATACGTTAGGAATACGCAAGGTCTGGGGCAGTTGCAACCGAAAGGCCACCGGGTTGATCACTTCGATGATCTCATAGGGTCCTATAAACTTAGGACCCAACTTAGCAGACGGAACCCTAAGCCTAATATTCCGAGTGGACAGCCACACTTTGTCCCCCACCTGAAAGGGGGGTCCCAGAGAACGGCGTTTGTCCGCGTGGCGTTTCTGGGACTGTTGAGCCGTCTCGATGCACCGTTGTACCTCCTTCCACACCTCCCCCAGATGCTGAACGACGGACTTGGCCCCTGGACACCCCGAATCCACTCTAGAGAAGGTCCCGAAGTGAGGGTGAAACCCGTAATTACAGAAGAAGGGAGAAGTTCCCGTAGACTGATGGACTCTGCTATTGAATGCAAACTCCGCAAGGGGCAAAAACAGACACCAATCCTCCTGCTGAGCAGAAACCAAGCACCGCAGGATTTGCTCAAGGGTCTGATTCATCCTTTCCATCTGCCCATTGGACTCGGGATGATAGGCGGACGAGAAGGACAACTCAATTCCCAACCACCTGCACAAGGCCCTCCAAAACCGAGAAATTAATTGTACCCCCTTGTCAGACACAATATTCAGGGGCAACCCATGTAACCGAACCACCTGGTCAATAAAGTGGTTGGCAAGGGCTGCAGAATTAGGTAGACCGCAGAGGGGAACAAAATGTGCCTGTTTACTAAAACGATCCACCACCACCCAGATCACAGTCATACCATTTGAGACAGGGAGGTCCATAATGAAATTCTTGGACAAGTGGGTCCATGGTCTTTCAGGAACAGGTAATGGAACCAGTTCCCCGGCCGGCCGCTTACGACATACCTTAGCACGTGCACATGTAGCACAGACAGACACAGACCGAGCAACATCTGAGTGAAGAGATGGCCACCAAAAAAGTTGAGCAACAGCCCTGCGAGTGGCTGTAATTCCAGGATGGCCGCTAAGTACGGACTCATGAAACTCTTGACGTACCCGTAACAGAAGGTGTAAAGGGACGAACAGTTTAGTGTCTGGAGCGGAAGATGGCGCTGAGGACTGGGCCTCCCTGACCTCAACCTCTAACTCGAATGACAAGGCAGCGACCACCACGCCTCGCGGAAGAATGGAGGAAGGAGGCTCTGGAGGTTACACCGGGTCCAAACAACGGGACAGTGCATCTGCCCTTACGTTTTTAGACCCCGGCCGAAAAGTAATACAAAAATGGAATCTAGAAAAAAAAAGAGCCCACCTCGCTTGTCGAGGCGTCAATCTCTTGGCGGACTCGATATACGAGAGGTTTTTATGATCGGTGATGACAGTAATACGGTGAACAGCACCCTCCAAAAATGCCTCCATTCTTCAAATGCCAACTTTACTGCCAATAATTCACGGTTACCCACATTATAATTCCTCTCAGCTGGAGTGAATTTCTTGGAGAAGAACGCACATGGTCGCAGATTAGTCAGAGTAGCAGGGCCCTGAGAGAGAACAGCTCCCACCCCCACCTCTGAGGCGTCCACCTCCACATTAAACGGCGCCTCGAGGTCAGGCTGTACCAGGACCGGGGCGGACATGAACCCTCCACATACTGACAAATCAACATGCCGCTTTAGGTATTCCCCTGGTGCTCTCACCTTTATCCCAGTACTTCTAGTACCACTGAAGTCACCTTGGCAACTTATTTACCATACCACGTATGATCAGTAATTTTATTACACATATGACAGTGTCTCATTGCAATCATTTTCTACCCCATACCTTCTGTGTGAGCCCCTTCACACTGTATGCTAGCCTTTTACTGGCGCTCCCTTGTCTACTTCACATGTAGCAACGATAACTTCTTACCGAAGTATTCCTTATGCTGACTCCTAAATCTCCCTTCCTGTTTTCAGGCCCTGATGCACCTATGAGATCTCTTATTATAACCATTTACCTCGGTACTCTTGGCCCCTGGTGAAGGCTTCTGTGCGAGCCGAAACGTTGGGCGGGCAGTACCGTCTTTTGGTGAAAAATAAAAAAACCTTGTTCAAGCATACCATACCTGGACTTTTCCTATTTTTCTTGCACTGTGTGCCGGGACTACCTTTTCGAATGAACCGGTCCTTTAACTCAAGAAAGGCCTGGACAGCCATTTGCGACCAGTTCTGCAGATCCGCCCCTTTCCGTGTAAGGTCAGTCAATGGCTTGGCAATTTGAGAAAACCCCTTAATGAACCTTTTATAATAATTTGCGAAACCCAAAAAGCGTTGTAGCGCCTTGATATCCCTGGGTTGCACCCAATCAACGATAGCCTGCACCTTTCCTGGGTCCATTTTAAACCCATCACGAGAAAGGAGTAACCCAAGAAAGGCTATGTCCTGAACAGTAAAAACACATTTTTCAAGCTTAGCAAACAGATGGTTATCACGCAATCTCTGTAATACTGAGCAAACATGCATAATATGCGTATCCTTATTGGCAGAATAAATCAAAATGTCATCGAGATAGATGACCACAAAATGACCAAGAAAATCAGAGAAGATATCATTGATGAAATTTTGAAACACCGCAGGGGCATTTGTTAGACCAAAAGGCATCACCAAATTCTCGAATAACCCCTCTCATGTCAGAAAGGCCATTTTCCACTCATCCCCTTCTCTAATACAGATAAGATTATAGGCCCCCCTGAGATCTAGTTTGGTAAACCACTGGGCTTCAGAGAGTTGGTTGTAGAGATCAGGGATGAGTGGAAGTGGATACGTGTTTTTCACAGTAATTTTGTTCAATTCTCGGAAATCGAGACATGGCCTTAATCCTCCATCCTTCTTCTTTACAAAAAAGAACCCAGCAGCCACAGGGGAAGAAGAAGGACGGATATGCCCTTTACGTATACTCTCAGATATGTACGATTTCATAGCAGCCTGTTGTAGCTGTTCTGTTTTGTCACAAGTCAGCTTATGGGATCACCAGTGAGGTCCTCTGAATTAGGCCTCTTCAGACCTAATCAAGATCGAGCGCTCGGAGAAAAAGACCTGCATCCATGTTGGCATGATCAATTTTCTGTTTATTTAACCAAAGTACAGTTTATTTATACCATTTACAGATCAATGTGATATTGCAAAAAAAAGCTTCTAGCTGGACTTCACAAGTTGCTCATATGACCTTTAAGTTTTAGCAAAACAAAAATGTAGAGTCATGCATATGAGATAAGAAGAAGATAAGAAGAACATTTAAGCTGGTGTCACACATAACGACGACGACAACGACGTCGCTGCTACGTCACCATTTTCTGTGACGTTGCAGCGACGTCCCGTCGCTGTCGCTGTGTGTGACATCCAGCAACGACCTGGCCCCTGCTGTGAGGTCGCCGGTCGTTGCTGAATGTCCAGCTTCATTTTTTGGTCGTCACTCTCCCGCTGTGACGCACACATCGCTGTGTGTGACAGCGAGAGAGCGACGAAATGAAGCGATCAGGAGCCGGCACTGGCAGCTGCGGTAAGCTGTAACCAGCGTAAACATCGGGTAACCAAGGGAAGACCTTTCCCTAGTTACCCGATGTTTACGCTGGTTACCGGCCTCCGCTCTTGCTGCCAGTGCCGGCTCCTGCACTGTGACATGTGGCTGCAGTACGCATCGGGTAATTAACCCAATGTGTGCTGCAGGAGAGCAAGGAGCCAGCGCTAAGCGCGGCTCCCTGCTCTCTGAACTGTGACATGTAGCTGCAGCACACATCGGGTTAATTAACCCGATGTGTGCTGCTGGAGAGCAAGGAGCCAGCGCTAAGCGCGGCTCCCTGCTCTCTGAACTGTGACATGTAGCTGCAGCACACATCGGGTTAATTAACCCGATGTGTGCTGCTGGAGAGCAAGGAGCCAGCGCTAAGCGCGGCTCCCTGCTCTCTGCACATGTAGCACAGCGACGTTATGATCGCTGCTTCTGCTGTGTTTGACAGCTAAGCAGCGATCATAACAGCGACTTACAAGGTCGCTGTTACGTCACCGAAAATGGTGACGTAACAGCGACGTCGTTGTCGCTGTCGTTTAGTGTGACACCAGCTTTAGAGACAATAATAATCCTTGATCTTGTCTCTTATTCCGAAGGCTCTATGACTATGAACTACTTACTAATGAAATAAAATATCTTTAATAAAGAAATAGAGAAACCATTTAACCCTTCTATATCAATTTCCCCCTTTTGTAAATGGTATAACCTTCACTACAGGGTCAGTAGGCGTCCAAACAGGAGCTGCTGGCTCATGGGCCTAGTACCCATGAGGGGTCTTCCTACCACTTCACCCATCCACCCTCAGTGTGGACACCTACTTCCCGTCAGTAGAGGCCATTTGGGGTCCGTAGTAAACTACAGAGGGTTCAATACTGAAACTCTTAGAACATACATTATTCAATAGTTTAGCTAACACATATATCAATGCTTTTACAGCTATATAAAGCAATAGACAGAATAACAATATTTGCATACAGGATTGTATAATGCCAGAAACCCAACCTGCTAGGCCCTTAAACCAATTAGCTGGATTCATAAAAGAAAATGTATTTCCCCACCAGGAGTCTTTGCTGGAATCATCCATATATATACATATATACATATAATAGGAGAACAGACAAAAACTGGTGACTATGTATGTAGATACACACATAGACACAAACACACGGAAAAAATCATTGTCCTTTCCACAGATAGCAACATCATTATATTGAAGACTGAACCATAATCCATCGTAGGTAATGGGGCCTGAATGAGGGATCTTAGTCTTTAGTTTGGTAACTACACCCTCAATGTCCGGATTGTATTCCATCCACCACGACTGTCCCCTAGGCTGTGTGATATTTAGCTGGAACCAGGGATTAGTGACCTTTCCAGCTATAGTCAAGGTGGCAAATACATCTTTTCACCAGAATATCGATAGAGTCCAGGTTTCATTGTACATACAGTCTGATATCAACACCTCCTGTGGTTCCAGAGGTAAGGCTAAATAAGGCATAGTCTTTGAAGAAAATAAAACTGTGTGCAGATCCAACAGTCTTTTGGCTTTTCTCCTTCCATGTCCTCAGTAAGAGAAATATGGTGGCGAATGAGTTTATTATCCCAGTCCGTATTTAAAAGTTCGCTCAGTGTCTTTGTTTGGCGCAGCAACCCTGCTACACCTAGCAGGATAATTAGCAAAACTGTCATTCTGCCGGTGGAGTGACCTTTTTACAGTGACTGGCGTGGATCCAGGTGGGCTTTCCCTCAAGTTTCACTGAGGTGGATGTGGTCAGCTGGACTTGGAATGGGCCATCAGAGCGTGGATCTAGGCCCTTCTCACATGTCTGCGCATGACCACCCAATCACCTGGATTCAGCTGATGCACATCTGTACTTGCATTGGGATCTGGAATGGATGAAAAGACATGTTTATGCACCACATTAAGTCTTTCCTGTAAGGCTTGGACGTAGGCTGTCATAGTGCCGTGTTGCATCTGTAACACTTGTGGAAAAGTAGAGACCTGTATTTGGGGCACTACCAAACAGGACTTCAAAAGGAGACAAGCCTGTCTTTCTATTTGGAGTGTGTCTGACTGAAAAGAGTGCCAGGGATACGCACTCTACCCAATTCTTTCCTGTCTCTGCCATAGCCTTTTGAATTTTTAGTTTTAGTGTCCCATTTAATCTCTCTCCTTTTCCACTGCTCTGTGGATGATAAGGGGTATGGAATGCCTGCTCTATTCCCAGGGCCTGCATAATGTCCCTCATTATTTCTCCAGTGAAGTGTGTACCCCTGTCACTTTCTATGGCTTCTGGGATGCCATACCGACAGACTAGTTCCTTCATCAGTTTTTCTGCAGTTGTTTTAGCATTTGCACATTTTACTGGATAGGCCTCAACCCATCCTGAGAAGAAATCTACACATACCAGGACGTATTCATACACTCCTACCTTGGGTGGTTGTATGTAGTCTATTTGCAGTCGTTGACACGGTAGAGCGGTCTGGGTGTTGCTTTCTTAGGGACTTTTACTGTTTTACCTGGGTTGTGTTGTGCGCAGATAATGTAGGATTGTACGTGTTTGGAGGCTACGTAACTGAAGCCAGGAGCGATCCAGAAGGCATTCACCTGGTTACACATGTGACTTTTTGAGGCGTGAGTGGGGCCATGTGTTGCTTGTGCCATCATAGGGAACAGGGACCTTGGTAAACACAACCTATCCTTACTTTCCCATACTCCATTTGAGTTCAGCCCAGCTCCCATTTTCCCCAGTGTTCCTTCTCTGTTTGGGCAGCCTGATGCTGGAGGGATTTCAGGACATCCAGACTTACTGTGGCTGGGACTTGCTGGCTCCCTGCCACTATCCTCTGATCCCTAGGCCTCTTTGCCGCTGCTTTCGCAGCCGAATCCGCCCTTCTATTGCCCGCTACCTCCAGTGAGTCACCTTTTGTGTGTGCTTTCACCTTAATGATGCCAACCTGGACTGGTAACATTAGTGCCTCCATTAACCGTTTTACCAATTCTGCATTTTTAATAGGCTTACCAGCTGACATAAGAAAAGCTCTACTTCTCCAGATAGGGCCAAAATCATGACAGATCCCAAATCCATAATTTGAGTCTGAATAAACATTAATTTTCCTACCTGATCCCGCTCTACACGCCTCAATGAGCGCTGTTAGCTCCGCCTCCTGCGCGGACATGTGCGGCGGGAGTGGTTCAGCTCGGATTACCTCATGTGAGGATACTACTGCATATCCAGTGTAGAATCTCCCATCCAGGTGGTATCTGGAGTCATCTACAAAAAAACCTCAAAATCTGCATTAGTAATAGGTGTATCATAGACATGTGGAAAACCTGCTGTCTCCTGACTCATCAGCTCTATGCAGCCATGCTCGTGCGTCATGTCAAAGTATTCATCCTCACTTGCTACCATTGTCACCAATTCCCCCTTTTCTGAATCTACTGGCAAAAGGGTGGCTGGATTCAGAACATTACACCTCTTGAGGGTGACATACTCAGGAATCAGAAGGGCACATTCAAGTCTGAGCTGTCTGGCCATAGACAGGTGTTTCGGTTGGACTTGCACAAGTATAGCATGAATGTCATGCGGGGAGTAAATTGTTAAGGGAAATGTCAGTGATCTCACAAGCTTTCCCTAGCAGTACTGCAGCAGCCGCTACAGCACGGACACACGTGGGAGACCCTCTGACAACTGGGTCCAATCGCGCTGAGTAGTAAGCTATTGGTCTTTGTTTGTCACCATGTTGCTGTGTGGGGACGGCTGTCGCATGCCCTCCCTGTTCTGTGCAAAACAAGAAAAATGGTTGATCGTAATTTGGAATACCCAGGGCCGGGGCAGATACAATGAGTAGTTTAAAGGAATGAAAGGAATCAATAGCTTCCTGAGTGAGGTCAAAGGGGTCAGATGACAGACAATCATAGAGGGGTTGCATCATTTGCGAGGCAGACCTTATCCAAGGCCTGCAGTATGACACTAAGCCCAAAAAGGTGCGCAGTTGCCGGTGGGACCTGGGTAGGGAGAGATTTTGGACTGCTTGTTTTCTCTCCTCAGTCAGGTGTCTCGTACCTTCAGAGATACAGTGACCCAAAAATGTTACCTTTTGCTTACAGTACTGTAATTTTTCACGTGAAACTTTGCAACCATTCTCTGCCAGAAAACACAGCAAAGAAATTGTGGCTTCCTTGCAGGACGTCTGGTCTGGACAGCAGAGCAAAAGGTCATCCACGTACTGCAATAGCGTAACCTGTGGATGAGGCGGTTGCTCCAGAATTCCTGCCATAGCTGTAGAATAAATGGTAGGTGAATTCATTCCTCCTTGCGGGAGGACTGTCCACATGTACTGTTTCCCCTCATGTGTGAAGGCAAAAAGATACTGACAGTCAGGGTGTAGAGGCACAGAGAAAAATGCATTTGCCAAATCAATTACTGTAAAACATTTGGAGGTCCCTGGGATTTGTGACAGTAAGGTATGTGGGTTTGGAGCAATAGATGTTCCACTCTCAGTGACAGCATTGACAGCTCTCAAATCATGCACCATTCTGTACGTGTCAGGGGAACCTTTGGGCCCTTTTTTTCTTGATTGGATACAAGGGAGTGTTACAGGGGGAGCACCTTTGTACTAGAGCCCCTGCTTGCACATATTCTCTTATCTCTGGTCAGGGCCATTGATTTGGCTGGGCTAAAGGGATACTGTTTTATCAAGGGAATTTCAAACACCAATCCCTCCAGTCCCTTCATGGTCACCAGTTTCCTAGGCCAGAGGCAAAGGAGGAGGGAAGGAAGGAGGAGAGTCTGTCTGCTCCCTCTCCTATTTGGGGTTTTTGCACTGTCTGGCGTAATGTCCATTCTGTCCATAATTCCAGCACTGTACGGTCGCTCGGTCACCTGGTGCCCTCCCTTTCTGCTTCCACTGTTTTCCTTGTGCTCTAGCATACATAACTGGTCGCTTGCATTTTGTCAGTTCAACCCCCTTAGCTACTTGTAGAAGGTCTGTTGGGTCCTTGTTTCTCCACTCAGGTCTGGCTGTCTGTACTGCTTTTCGTAAAACCTTATTCATACCGTTAACGAATATACTCATCAGTATTTTGTCATTAAGGGAGGTTCTGACTTTGTACCCCACGTCTGCCCACTTCAGCTGTAACCTCCAAAAGTACGTCTCTATACTCTCCCCTTCCTGCTGTATTACGTCAGTCAGGGAAAGAGGGAAAGGTTGGTCTTCAGGGTCAGATAACTGTTTTCTTTCCTCACCATCAGAGTAATGTCCATCTTCATCCCCAAAATTCAATTCCTTCACTACCTCTGTCTCAGTGTCAGCGTCCTCTGTCATCACATGTGATCTGGTTCGAACAGGTTTTAGTGCAATCTGCTTAGGGCGAGTAACATTACACGTAGCACAAGTACTTCTCCAGTCTGGGTTTTTCTGACTACAATGTTTACAAGTCCATTCATCTGGTCTGGGTTTCTGATCATGTGAAGGTGGGGCGGTAGCAGTCACAGTTTTTGCTCTTGGTGCATTAAAACATTTATAATACACTTTACATAACAATAATATAATAATACATCCCACTGTTATTTCTTTACATCCACAATGCTGCACCTCTTCCTTGAATCTGTGCCATTTCTCAACATCCAAACACCCACACTCTGGCATGTCTGCCTTTCTGAGTATTGGTCTGACATTTTTCACTGCTTCCTTGACTTTCCTTTCTTGCACTATCTGTTTGGCTGTTTTGGATCCTGCTGGAGCCCCACACTGCACACTGAACAAGTTGCCCATGGCTTCAACTTATTCCCACACAGCCCACCTTTCTGCAAATGCCCTCTCAGTGTCCCTGAACCTTGTTAACAGGCCACACTTCTCCTGGCAAGTCAGAATGGGCTCTCAAGTGGTAGCAGGAAGGCTCAATCAGCATTCACTCTCACCTGCTACACTTGTAGGGCGTATTGGGAAGGGTTAAAAAACACCTCCCAATAGACCAGATGATTAAAGCAGGAAGGACCAGGTGTGATAGTTCTCTCACCTGCTAGACCACCTCCATGTAAGTGGGAAGGCCACAATGCTCTCCAACCCACTTAGACCTGATGTGCAGTTGGGTAGTCCATGCCGGTCCTTTACAAAGTATTCCAGCAACGAACGTAAACTAGAGTTAAACCAATACAATCCTCAGAGCTGACTTTCTCACAGAGGGCAGAAAATCGCGCAGCTGTTCACTTGACCCCTCCCAACAGAATGTCAGCAGCGCACAGTTTGTTTAGCAAGAGTCTTATCTCGTCCAGATTCAGCTTTCCAAAACACAATCCTAATACCCACTGGTATAATACACAATCCCAGCAGAAAATTGAGACTACTTATATACCTTCTCAGTACTAATATTCTACTTTGCTATAAAACCTTCATCCCCATTTTGAGGGGAAGAAACACACAATATCTCACTATAAGGACAGATCCCAGGACCACTTGTCTTACTCATTCATTGATTCCAGAAACATATGTAACAATACACCTTCCAAGGGTTAACCTCACATGCAAATAAAATTATCTAAACCGCTCTTGACACTGATGGGAAAAAAATACATATGTCAGGTATCCACTCAAATACTCTATATGGCTATGCCCTGTGACATTTCACAACCGGAACATCTTTTCACAGTCCACAGTATGACCTATAACCATTAGACTTATACATACATATTATTTCACCAAGTCTCTTATCTCAATTACTTGTCACTTTGTTATTCAGAGGCTTCTCATCAATATACAACAACCTATTGCCTGCCTACTTTATCTAGGCATTAATATGAAACCACTTATGAACACATATCCCTAGACCAGTGTATTGCCCATCAAAGATGCAAAGATGGCCAAAGCAAAACACAAAACACAGCAACACAGCAAATGCAATTATACAGAGACTGTCCCAAATTCCGTGCTATGCAATCTATGCAATCAGTTAATGGACGGACAACAGATTATCTTATTACTCTATATTTCAACTCTCATTCAGACATGCATGAAAAAAAAACCAATACTCCCTGGTGATGCCAGAGTTCTTGAACCGTGTGTACAGCCTTACCCAGAATATTCGGGAAATCAGAGAGAGTGAAATAAAGTGTAATAAGATAATCTGTTGTCCTGAGATCTAGTTTGGTAAACCACCGGGCTTCAGAGAGTTGGTTGTAGAGATCAGGGATGAGTGGAAGTGGATACGTGTTTTTCACAGTAATTTTGTTCAATTCTCGGAAATCGAGACATGGCCTTAATCCTCCGTCCTTCTTCTTTACAAAAAAGAACCCAGCAGCCACAGAGGAAGAAGAAGGACAGATATGCCCTTTACGTATACTCTCAGATATGTACGATTTCATAGCAGCCCTTTCTGGACCCGAGAGGTGATATAAACGGGCCTTGGGCAATTTGGTATGAGGAAGCAAATTAATGGCACAGTCATATGGGCGATGAGGTGGCAAAACCTCGGCCTCTGTTTCCGAGAATACGTCTCCGTAGTCCCTCAGGTATTCCGGAAGACCTTCAGGACTTACGGAGAACACAGGTACAGATTGTAAACACCTTTTATGACAAGCAGGACTCCATTTGACTATGGTACGACACTCCCAATCAATAACGGGATTATGTAACATTAACCATGGATACCCCAACACTAATCCAGCAGGGAGATTAGTCATTAAAAAACAAGAAATAGTTTCAGAATGCAGAGACCCGATCACAAGAGTAAATTTTTCAGTAGCAAACCGAATGAGGTTTTGAGGCAGCGGTGTTTTATCAATTGCCAGGAGTTGAATGGGTCCTTCTAACCTCACTGTCCCTAACTCTAATCTTTGGACCAACTCAGAGTCAATGAAGTTCATAGCGGACCCACAGTCAACAAAGGCAGTAGCAGACCAGATCGACTCCTTGACCCGGAGGTCAACATTCAGAAGTATCTTATTGGAGGAGAGGAAAGGTACCTGAAAGTCTGGGCAACCTCCTCGACCGTTACCCAGACTTAGAAGTTTCCCGACGACTGTTTAGCGGAGGGGCAAGCTGGGCAGTCTTTCCTCCAGTGTCCATGGTGTCCACTATAGAAGCAAAGCTTGAGATCCCGGCGTCTTCTCCTCTCCTTCTCATCCGGACTGATGGCTCCAACTTCCATGTGTTCCGCAGCCGGCAAAGAAGGTGCCCTAGGTAGAGGGGGCGAAATCTCACGCATGGTGCCCCTTCTTTCCCGTAATCTGCAGTCCATACGAACTGCCTCCGTCATTGCATCATCTAAGGTGCTGGGAGGAGGGTGCAGAGCCAAAGCGTCTTTCAGTGAGTCCAAAAGACCTCTCCAGAATTGGCACCTAAGTGCAGAATCATTCCACTGTACCTCAGCGGACCACTGCCAAAACTCAGAACAATATAGCTCAGCAGTGTGGTTTCCCTGAGTGAGACACATGATCCTGTCCTCAGCCACTTGTACACGGTCTGGTTCGTCATATATCACCCCGAGGGAATCAAAGAACAGGTCAGCCGAAGGGGGTAGGGAAAAAGCCCAGGTCTGGGGACCCCCTCTAAGTAACGACATGATGATCCCCACCCGCTGGGTCTCATTCCCCGAGGACCGAGGCCGGCGGAGAGTGAAAAGGAGCCTGCAACTCTCCCTAAATGTCCAAAAAAGGTTTTTCTCCCCGAGAATTTATCGAGAGCATCACCGTGGGTTCGGGGGAGCTCAGTTGGACATCAGTGGAACTATGCTGTCCTACAGCTTGTGAGGTAGCTGCCACTGAGGTGGCCCTCACAGAAGCGGAGACCTCACTCCGCAGTATATTATGTGAAGCTACCAGGGTGCGATGCTCTGCAGCCAAATCCTGCACCAGCTGCGTAAGGTTGGCTACTTGCTTGCACAAAGTACTGAGTGGATCCATTACAGTCTTTTATCCTGTGAAGTTGGATCTTACTACCAAGAAATAAATGTCTTTTTTTTTTTCTTTCTCCTATGGGAGATAAGCCTATTGGGGCCGGCTATACTGTAATGCTGCCACCAGGGGGAGCCAGAGCTCTGCAGCAGAAGACACTACACAGAGCAATGAGAACCAGGAAGTGAATACTCAGCGTTCTCATACACTACCTCAAAGCACAGCTGAGAAGCAGAGCTGCAGAGCATGCAAGGAATAGTCAAGCAGGCTGGGTCAAACACAGTACGGGCAGAAGCAGGACCGGAGGAACGAGCAGAAGCTGAGTCAAAGTCAGGCCAAGGTCAGTACCGGAGGAAGCAACCGAGTGGGGAAATAGGAGAGGGGACAGAGGACAGGAGGGGCGACCAGAGGACGGAACACAGACAAGGGCACGGGGGCACAGGAACAGACAGATCAGGATATCACTCACAGGACCAGCAATCCCAGGCAAAGCAGTGCTAAGCTTATAGCCGGCGCTGGTTCACTGGAAATGTCAGCTTTTAAGGCATCCAGGGTGCGGAAGTGAGGCCCGAGAGAAGGCCCCGCCGCCTAGCCATGTGGACGGGGAGGTGAACTATGACACTTGTGTTTACACAGGAACCCTTCAGCTTTGCCTCCAATGCTACAAGGAAAGTAAGAGAGACCATGAAGTATGTCTGGAAATTTTTTCCTGAGCTTGAACATTTATTCCGGCTTGCCTTATTTCCTACCTATGCACTCTACAACTGTGTTTAACTCTTCTCCTTATTTACAGTATGTTCTTGCTTGTATAAAGAACTGCTAATCAAATCTGTGTCTCCTGTGTTCCATTGCACCCTTGCATTAGACACTGTACAAACAGTATTTAACATCTTACAATTATTCACTTACACAGACAAACGTGTAACGAAAAAAGGGAAGGTGCGGCCGCACCCAACTGCTCCCTGTAGTGACTAAAGGACTCTAGCCACACAACTAACAGCACCACCTCAGACCTGGCTCCCTAAAAGGCCATCAAGATGTTTCTTGTGCCTCCTGAAGGACCAATGGGGAGGCCACCACACACTACCTACAAGTGGAGAGGAAGGTGTGCTGAAACAAACAGAAACCCAGTGTGAGATAAACTGAAACAAGTTCAAGTAAAGTGAAATGATCTCACAGCAGACACTGAACTGGTGTTCACTACAAAAGAAAACACCTAAGATGAAGTGCTGGCAATACAAGGAACAAGTCCACATAGTAATATAGCTAGCAAGAAAGTTCAGTGAGGTGTGAACCTATATAACCCAAACCTGAATGTGCTAGGGAAACAATAATGGGAACATGAGACATAAAGGAAACATAAAGGGAACTCCTTGAGGGGAACAATCAGAAATGGTAACAAAGACCATAGAAACCATCAGCATTACGACAGGGAAGAAAAAGCAATAGCACAGCAGACAGAGGAACTGACCACAATACCACAGATTGCCAAATTGAATACCCAAATTGATCCATGACTCTATCTTCTAGTATTTCACTGGTTTTGCAACCCAGAATTTGTACATTGGCTCTAAAACTTGTGCCAGAATACTGGTATACTCAAAAATGCATTAGGTGATGAGAACTGTAGAGAAGTTGCACCAAATTTGGTGACTTTTTAAACACCTGAAATTATTGAATGAAGCTAAAACATCTGGAATTGCTAGACTGACAATAAAGCAAAACAAAACTAGCAGGCATGCTTTTATAAAATAGACATAAAAAGGTGCAAATAGAATAATGAATTGAGTGGAAACAAAAAAAAAAGTTGCAAAAAACTGGTAAATAAAAAACCATAAATAATGCCACAAACATGTTTGTTGACTTCATATTCTTTATACATGCATACATTTTGCATGTTTAGCTACCAAACAATGGCTTAAAAATACTAGAAAGTATAAAGGTACCGTCACAAATAACGAGATCGCTAGCGAGATCGCAGCTGTGTCACGGTTTCTGTGACGCAGTAGCGATCCCGTTAGCGATCTTGTTATGTGTGACACCTACGAGTGATCAGGCCCCTGCTGTGAGATCTCTAGTCATTGCAGAATGGTCCAGGCCATTTTCTTCAAAGGCGATGTCCTGCTGGGCAGGACACATCACTGTGTTTGACACTGTGTGACAGGGTCACAGTGACTGCTGAGATCGTTATACAGGTCGCTACTGCGACCTGTATTGTTCCTGCATCGCTGGTAAGATCTGACTGTGTGACATCTCACCTGTGACCTCCCAGCGACTTACCTGCGATCCCTATCAGGTTGCATTATTTTCAGGATTGCTGGTAAGTCGTTGTGTGTGACTGGGCCTTTCGAGCAACACATGGGAACCCTCCGCTCTCCCCTGTGAAGAGCCTTTATCATCAGAGAGGATAAAGAAGGATAAGGACCTGCAGGTCCTTGACTGATCACGTGATGTCAGCACAAACATATTGATACCCAAAGCACTATTGTTTTTGAGATATTGTATTCACTGTGTTCCCTATATGGTAAAACTGATGTGTAAGTGTGATGCCTGAGGATGGTGTGAGTTCGTAGACACCAAACATGTATAGGTTTACTTTTATCTAAGGGGTTAAAAAAAAATCAGAAGTTTGTCTGAAAAAATTGTCACACGTTTTGCGCCATATTCTGTGACCCATAGAATTCTCAGTTTTCGGGATCTGTAGATCAGTGACAGCATTTTTTTTTTCGTCTCAAGCTGCCGTTTTTAACTACCGTTTTTGCGCAGATGCTACATTTTGATTGCCTGTTATTGCATTTAGCAAAACATTTGTGGCGACCAAAAAACGTAATTTTGGCGTTTGGATTTTTTTTGCCGCTACACCGTTTACCAATCAGATTAATTGATTTTATATTTTGATAGATAGGGTATTTCTGAACGCGGCGATACCAAATATGTGTATATTTTTTTAACCCTTTAATTTTCAAGTTGGCGAAAGGGGGTGATTTGAACTTTTAGGTTTTTTTTATTTTTTTTTTATTTTTTAAAACTTTTTTAGTTTTTTTTGTTTACCGCCGATGCCGTTATAATGGCGCTGTCAAATATTGACAGTGCAATTTAAGGGGTTAAACGGCATGGGCAGATAACGATTCTGTTTGTTCCTGGCAGGCACACATCTCAGCTGTGAAAATCAGCTGAGATGTGCGCCAATCACTGCATGCTGCTGGCGGCAGACCGCGGGCAGTAACACTATGACCGCTAGGATGCAATATTACTGCCCACGGTCGTTAAGGGGTTAAGAAAGGTGCAAGTGACAGCGTTTTTTTACACAGACAACATTCCAGCAAAAAGTAAATAACATTTGTGAAAAAACTGTACACAATTATGAGGTACCCCAATAAATAGCACCCAACCAAAAAAAACACTATAATTAATAAATCTGCATTGGGAGAAACAGGAGTGTCAAAAAAATATAAGGACCAATTATGATTATACAATTGAAGGCAGAGTGGTAAAGCCTAATGTGCTCTTCTATGCAACCAAAATAGACACTATAATAAGTGAATATGCATAGCGATAAACAAGAGTGTCAAGAAGGATATAAAGACCAATAATGATGTTACAATTGAAGGCAGAGTGGAAAAGCCTATTGAGCTCACCTATGCAGACTGGGGCCCCTTGATGAAGGCTTCCAGCCAAAACGGACATTGAGGCGGACGCCATTCCTGTAAGCACTTTCAACCCTCACTCCTGTTTCTCCCTATGCAGATTTACTCATTATAGTGTTTATTTTGTTTGGTAGCTTTTTATTGGGGTACCTCATAATTGTGTACTTTTTTTTCACAAATGTTATTTACTTTTTGTTGGAATGTGTGCCCAATATATGTTGTCTGTGTAAAACACGCTGTCACTTGCACCTTTTTTAAATAAAGATTTTTCCCTATTCTATCTATAGGTGTTTGGTCGCATTTTGTTTTGTCTCCTGTTTATGGTGAACTAGCGATTAGTCCCAGGTCCACATTGCTTGCATGTTACCTTGGCAGTATAATTGCCTATATGTATAATTATTAATTATTTACAATCATGCTATGGGTTTGGTTGTTGATTTTTATTAATTAGCATTTTAAATTATGTATACAGCTTATAGGTTGCAGCAAGGACTGTAAGGAGGGAAACCTTGCCTATATGCTTATAATGTAAGCACTTTTCCAGCAGCTAGCCTTAAGGGGGCTTCACACGCTGCGACATCGCTAACGATTTGTCATTGGAATCAAGGAATGCGTGACGCACATCCGGCCTCGTTAGCGACGTTGTAGCGTGTGACAGCTACGAACGACCGTTAATGATCAAAATTACTTTTACTTACCTTATCGTTGATCGTTGACACGTCGTTCAAATCCCAAATATCAATGGGACAGCAACAACAACAACAACAGCAGGACACAGGTTGTTTTTCGTTCCTGCGGCAGCACACATTGCTACGTGTGACCCCGCAGGAACGACGAAACACATCGTACCTGCGTCCTCCAGCAACGAGGTGGGCGTGTTTTACCTTCGGTTGCTGTCCGCTCCTCCGCTTCTATTGGACGGCTGCCGTGTGACGTCGCTGTGACGCCGCACGAACCACCCCCTTAGAAAGGAGGCTGTTCACCAGTCACAGAGACGTCGCAAGGCAGGTAAGTCCGTGTGATGGGGCCTAGCCATGTTGTGTGGCACGGGCAGCGATTTTTCCGTGACGCACAACCGACGGGGGCGGGTACTTTCACCTGCGACATCGCTAGCAATGTCGCTGTGTGTAAAGTGCCCTTTACAGTAATAAAGCCTACTCATAAAGCTTATGCACTAAGTGCAAGTTCTGCCAAAAAAGAATATGAAGGAATGAAAATGTCCCTGGAAGATACGTAGAAGAGGCCTCATAATAATTAATTTGAGAATTGTTAAAATATTGTGAGTTTTAAATTGTAAAAAGAATTTACAAACATACTGGACCGTGGAAGAGATTTATGTGACCTAAATAAACACTCATTTCCATCACATAATACTCATATGAGACAAGCAAAAACAGAACAAGATGGGAAAAAGCAAGAACTTGACTCTAATGAAATGAGAGAGGTTTATGTGGCTAGTGAAGACTTTGTGGATAGTAAATATCTTACCTTATGGTTTGGCCAATTTGTCAACTGGCAGCCGTCTTGGCTGGCTTTTCCATACACAGGAGCCTACGTGCAACACCTGCCTGGAACCACAGACTTCAAACTGCCTGTAACGGACAAGCTAGAGGAAAGCCGATCCCAAAGCAGCACCCCGAGAACCCTGAAATCCTTTAACCCCTATACAGGGATTTGGAATTATACAGGGCCCCGGAGATCACTACCTGTGGAAGGCTGCAGTCCAGATGAGCGTTATAGTCCGGCAGGGTCAAACCGGGAGATGCCGAACAGGGACAAAATCAG
This sequence comes from Anomaloglossus baeobatrachus, assembly GCF_048569485.1. NCBI lineage: Eukaryota > Metazoa > Chordata > Amphibia > Anura > Aromobatidae > Anomaloglossus > Anomaloglossus baeobatrachus. The sequence goes on from NC_134353.1 coordinate 245,278,992, forward strand.
CAGACTAGGACGTAGTCAGAAAAGCAATTAAAGGTCAAATCTGGATCTGGCAGCGAGATGCAAAAACGGCAGGCAGGAGGGTAGTCAGTAATCAAGCAGAGGTCAAAACACAGAAATCACTAAACTGAACAGAGCAGGGATCTAGAAAGTAGAAATACAAAAACTATCTCTCACAATGACTAGCAGACAGGAGAGGGAATAAGAAGGGTGTGGTGACTTCTCATTGGCTGTAGCTGAATGGTGGTAACTTCAGCTGGAAGACTCATGCTGCCTACAGTTAGCCAGTGGTACTGTAGGTCCCAGGGAAACCCAGCTTAGTGGATAAGGGGAGCATGCGCCCACCTTAGTCACTAGCACCGAGTCCACTCCTATCCCCAGCACAGTTCATGGTGGGAATACAGCGGTGCCTGGTGACTGAAGCAGAAGTTGCAGGAGCAGACTCTGGTGAGGACGTGACAAAGAGGCACTCTGATACACCAAGGAACGGATGTAGAGGAGGGCCTTAGAAAGCATTTCTTCCCCATTTGGAAAGAGTGGAATTCCTAGACTGTTAAAGTATATGCACTTTGTGCAAGGGCTGCCAAAAATTTGAAGTAAGCATTCCGATACACCCTGGAAGAGATGCATTGGAGGGTTTCCAGATTGGATGCCTAACAGTTGTAATGAACAGAGGAATCACAAAGTAAGGTTGTACAGTCAGCTAGGCAATCTTTAACCATCTTCATAATATTTTCCCTCTTTTTCAGAGTAACCTGTGAATCAGGACCTGGGTCCTGGGAGAGTCAAATGATACTTTCCCAGATTAAGATGAGCGGGCCATTGGATGTTTGGGTTCTCCATATTCGGCAGGACTTTAAAAAAATGTTAGTTTGGGAAATAGACTTGATACAAACTTATCCCAAGACAACAAACCCCAGAAAAGTTAATGGGGATCCGAAGTCCTGTCCTGTAAAATGGCTGTAAAATGGTCGCATTAAAACCTAAGGGGCTACAAAAAAAAATGCAAAATAGGGAAAAGAGAAACACAATTATACATATCCTGTTTACAATAAGATAAGACAGAAGTCAGACTTTTCTTTTGGCTCATTAAACTATATGAATACTTCCTGCTTCCCCCGCCCAACCTCTGTATCACCAACTCTGCTAGGCTGCTATAAATTCCCCCAGTCGACCACTTTCCGTGCCGGAATTTGAGCCATATCAGCCATATTAGTGTAAAATAAATAAATAATTTAGAAAAAAAAATGACTTTGTTTCCCACCATATTTTTGAAAATAAGCATAAGTAAAACAAACTGCTATAGGCTACAACCGCCAGCCATCTGCTTTAACTTTGCTGGTTATCAAAAATAGAAAGGACCCCACTCTGCTTTTTTTTTCTTTTTTTTTAATTATTTAAATAAATAATTGAAAAAAACAGAAGTGGAGTTGGTTGCTGATAGAAGTTATAAATGTGCAAACACAGGTACTGGATGGGAGGCATCCACATCTGTGTCCTGGACAGGGGACTGCTCAGCACAAAGGACAGGGGAAAAGGCAGTGGTGTCACCTGCAGACACTGATTGTGGACTTAGGCGTATGGTCCACCTAGTTGAGTGCTTGGATGACATGTGCTTGAGCATGCTGGTGGTGGTCAGGCTGGTAGTGGTGTGGCCCCTTTTGGGCTTCGTATGGCACAGGATTCAAAGTACTATTTAATTGTCTTCTGAAATTTTCATAAAAAAGCACCAGACTGGGGAACACCGAACCCTTGGCCTGGGATCTGGCCGTGTTACGGTATTCTGTGGAGGAGTTGCCTGCCTTCGACCTTTTGCCACCCCACTGCCTCTTCATGCTAGATATGATGCTGCAGACCACTCCCTTTGAGCTGCTGTGCTCACTCTGCATGCCACCTTGCCAGGATGGGTGAGTGACTTCATCATCCACCACCTTGTCTTTCACTTCCCCACCCTGGTCCTCCTCCTGATTTCTTGACTAAACATGATTGTTGGCAATTGTATCTCATCATCCTTGCCATTCCCTACCGAGGCTGCTCAAATGTTTGGGCATCAGCGCACACTCTCCTCATGTCCTTCTTCAAACGTGCACATTGAGAGGCTTGAAGAAGCCTTAAATGGAAAGGAAAAGATCTCTTTGGAGTGTCAAAGTGAGGGGGTCACTTCTCTCCTAGATCTCACCATAGTGGGAGGAAGAAGGATCAAGTTGAGGATTATGTGGTCCAAACCTTTGGCTATTGAGACTGGACTGTGTGGAAGACAGGGTGGTGCTGGGAAACAGACTGGAAGCATTATCTATCATCCAACCCACAATCTGCTCAAACTGTTCTGGCTTCAACAGTGGTGTCCCACTAGACCTAGGAAGCTAGGTCTAGATGATGCATGTTTCTGGGGGCCTAGTTTGTCCTTGCCCACAGGCACAACTTCTGCGTGCATCACCATCAGTGGAACGTCTACATTCCCTATACTTACTCTAGAAGCTAACCCTACCCTAAAAGCAGTATTATTAGAGAAAATAATGTATTTAATTTAGCCCTGAAAACTACTGTTGGTTGTGCATGGCAGCAAAAAGACTGTAATGCAATGAACCCTGCCTAAATGCCTCTAATACACTATCCCTAGTATCCTAAAGCTAACTCTACAGTAATTACAGCTAAAAGTGGTAATATGATAGAATAGAATCTATTTGAATTAGCCCTAAAAAGTACTATTGCTTTAATGTTACAGCAGCAGGTGCTGCAACCCTGCCTAACTGCCTTTAATACACTATCCTTTCTCCAGCAGCTTGTTAGCTACACCAGGTCTTATATAGACCTAATGATGCAATGCGGCCCGTCAATCACAGTAATGCCAGAAGCCATTATGGCTTTGGCATTTTTGTGATTACCAGTCAATCCCTGTATGTTTAATGGTTGAAAAAAATTGGTAAAACATGCGGGACGGGGACTTGAGCATGGTGACCAAGTCCCTAGATGCTCGATCGAGTGCTGAGCATGCTCGCCCATAACTAGTTCAAACACATCTACATTTTCTACGACTTTTTCATTTAGTGGTGCTCCTTATTTGAATTAAAGCGTGAACATTTTAACCTTACTTTCAGTGATGATGATATCCTGCCGCAAAGTTTAACTTATAGCAAACAATACAGTGTAATGTAAGACCTGCCATAATTCAAAAAGGGAAGGTCTGTAAGTGTTTAAAAAAACAAACAAACGTGCACTATACCATTTGCCAGACTGTTACACCAGTCTTTATTTTTAATTCTTACAAGGAAAACTGCAGCTGCTTCCTCATCTCTGTCTACTATCAAATCCACTATTCTGGACAGACTTTAGGGGCTGAAGAATCGTCTAAACAGTCAATGAGAGATGGCAGGTAGAAAAAGGGTAACAAGGATCAAGGAAGGTGAGAAAGATGTTCCTTTTACAACCAAAAGATATTTTTTTAAATTGAAAAAGAATTTGTAACTGATTATTACATTCTTTTTCTCCATTCTCTTATTAGCTAATACATAAGTTTAACATTTTCTTTACTTCTATTAGTTTTTAAAAATGTTTGAATTTTTGTTTTAAACAAATCTAATTCATCTGCCAGAGATTTTGGGTGGTATAAGAGGATTTCATGACTGACAGAGAGGATACTAGTAATATAGTAAGGTACAGCAGCCTTTGCTTCAGTGGGCAGGTTCCGCTTTAGGTCAAATTTAGACCTCTGTAAAACAGAGTCCATGAGTGGATGGTGATGTATGGTCTGGCCACGGGTCTCCTGACCTGAATTCACCAGCCTCATACATGCCTATGATAGACGACCAGTCTGTACATCATGGTTTTTTGGATGTCTAAATTCAACATAAATTAATAATTTATGCCTTAAGAATAGGAAAGCCAAGGAGGCTTTGAAGGATATTGTCACGGCCAGGTGGACGGGCAGACCCAGGAGGTGGATCCACTGGGCCGAACTCCTAGATGGTAGTAAAGAGTCCGGTAGCTGGAACACTATAAACAGCAGAACAGTCCGTGCACACGAGTATAGCGGAGAAGTCCCTGGGACCACGGAGTCACTGGTGGTAGTCCGGGTGACGCAGCTCAGGTTCGGAAGCCGAGATGATGTCAGGCGGGGTCCGGAACCTTTGGAGCGAGATGACGGGTCACCGCAGGGATCCGAGATGGTGCGGACTGTCAGGATGGCAGATGGACAGCGTTCGGGGTTCAGGATACGGCAGGACTGGATGGCGAGGCAGGCACGGCTCTACAAGAGAGATAGGTGAGTATATACACATATACACCAGGAGACCTGACTCCTAGCTTAGGAAACACGAAGATCAGGCCCCGCCCCTTGGACAATAACCCCCTTTATACCCTGTACCTGTTTAGCCTCATTTCCTGTTAATGGACGCTGGCCCTTTAAGAAAGGGTCAGTGACCGCGCGCGCGCCCTAATGCGCATGCGCGCCGCCCGGGTGCCAGAAGCCAGGGAAGGAAGCTGAGAGGAGGACGCAGGGGAGCCGGCCAGGGCCTGGGAAGCCGTCGGGCGCCGGGATCGGAGACCAGGGGGCCTGGGAAGGACGGGCACCGGAGGCTGGAGAGCGGGGAGCGTGGCAGGTGAGCCGGGGAGCGGAGGTGAGGACCCGGGGAGCGGAACCGAGGACCCGGGAAGGGGAGCCGAGGACCCGGGGAGCGTGACAGTACCCCCCCCCACGCCCCCCTCCCCGCAACCGGGACATGAAGGCACGGATCAGAGGAGTGCCCACGTTCTCCCTGGGCTCCCAGGACCTATCCTCAGGACCATACCCTTCCCAGTCCACCAGGAAGAACTGTCGACCTCGTACGGTCTTCATGGCCACGATATCCCTTACCGCATAGATGTCGTCATCGGCAATAGGTGGAGGAGCCGGACTGGCAGCAGCGGAGAAGGGACCAAGGACAACCGGCTTGAGCAGGGAGACGTGGAATGAGTTGGGTATCCTCATCGTGGCCGGGAGTTGTAGCTTGTAGGAGACCTCATTGATCTTGTGGAGGACTTTAAACGGCCCAATGTAGCGAGGACCCAGCTTGTATGATGGTATCTTCAGGCGGACGTACTGGGAAGCAAGCCAGACGAGATCTCCAGGAGAGAAACACGGAGGGTCCAGACGTTTCTTGTCTGCGTGTCTTTTCATCCGCAGGGAAGCACGCTCAAGGGACGCTTTGACAGAGTCCCAAATGGTAGCAAAGTCACGGGCTACTGTATCTGCAGCAGGGACATCCGAAGAAGGGGATACAGGCAATGGGATGGAAGGCTGAAGTCCGTAAACGACATGGAAGGGAGAGCTGGAGGACGACTCACTGATGTGGTGGTTGTGGGAGAATTCAGCCCAAGGAAGAAGAGCGGACCAGTCGTCGTGATGGGCGTTCACATAGTGACGTAAGAAAGAGGTCAAGATTTGATTGACCCTCTCTACCTGGCCATTAGACTGAGGATGGTATGCAGATGAAAAGTCCAGAGTCACTCCCAGATGTTTACAGAGAGCCCTCCAGAAGCGGGAGGTGAACTGAGTTCCTCTGTCGGATACGATGTGTATTGGAAAGCCATGCAAGCGGAAGATGTGTTGTATATAGGCGTCCGCGAGTTCCTGAGCAGAGGGCAGTCCAGCCATAGGGACGAAATGGGCCATTTTAGAGAACCGGTCCACCACGACCCATATGACTGTGTGTCCGGAGGACAATGGCAAGTCCGTAATAAAGTCCATTGCTATGTGTTGCCACGGAACTGAGGGTATCGGCAGAGGCAGAAGACGGCCATATGGGAGGTGTTTGGGCGTCTTGTTCCTGGCACAAGAGGAACAGGCGGATACAAAAGCAGCGACGTCCGTGCGAAGGGATGGCCACCAATAATGACGTACAATCGCACCCCATGTCTTTTTCTGACCAGCATGACCGGCTGTTTTCGAGGCATGACCCCAGTGTAACACTTTTTCCCTGTCTACCTCGGAGACATAGGTCTTCCCGGGCGGTATCTGGGCCAGGGTGACAGGGGCCACCGGAATGATTTTACTAGGACAAATGATGGGTTGGGTAGTCTCTTCCTCCTGCTCCATGGGCATGAAAGACCTGGACAAGGCATCAGCGCGTACATTCTTGTCCGCGGGTCGGAAATGAAGCTGGAAATCAAACCTGGCAAAGAATAGGGACCACCTGGCTTGCCGTGGGTTCAAACGCTGAGCGGACCGTAGGTATTCCAAGTTCTTGTGGTCCGTGTAAATAATCACGGGGTATACTGCACCTTCCAGGAGGTAGCGCCATTCCTCCAAAGCCAGTTTGACTGCCAAGAGCTCTCGGTCACCGATGGTGTAGTTGCGTTCAGGCGCTGAGAAGCCCTTGGAGAAGAATCCGGAAGTCACCATCTTCCCGGAGGAGGACTTTTGCATGAGCACTGCTCCGGCTCCTGAGGAGGAGGCATCCACCTCCAAGGTGAACTGTCGGTTTAACTCCGGACGGTGGAGTACAGGAGAGGAAGCAAAAGCCCGCTTCAGAGAGCCAAACGCGGCGTCAGCCGCAGGTGACCAGTCCTTTGGATTAGCCTCCTTCTTAGTCAAAGCGGAGAGAGGAGCAGTCAAGGCAGAGAAGTGAGGGATAAACTGGCGGTAGTAGTTGGCGAATCCCAGGAAGCGTTGGATTGCCTTCAGTCCAGAAGGAGGAGGCCAGTTGAGAATGGCGGAGACCTTCTTGGGATCCATCTGCAGTCCAGTATCAGAGATGATGTACCCCAGAAAGGGGAGAGAAGACTGCTCAAAGACACACTTCTCATACTTTGCGTACAGACGATTCTCTCTCAGTCTTTGTAGAACCAGCTGTACGTTTTCTCTGTGGGTTTGGAGGTCCGGAGAGAAGACAAGGATGTCATCTAGATACACTACCACACAGATGTAGAGAAGGTCCCGGAACACGTCGTTCACCAGTTCTTGAAAGACGGCAGGAGCGTTACACAGGCCGAAGGGCATCACGCAGTATTCATAATGTCCATCGCGCGTATTGAACGCGGTTTTCCATTCGTCACCAGAGCGGATGCGTACCAGATTGTAAGCACCCCGAAGATCCAGCTTGGTGAACACACGAGCTCCTCTAAGCCGGTCAAACAATTCGGGAATGAGCGGCAGAGGGTACTTGTTTTTTACGGTGATTTGATTCAGACCCCGGTAGTCTATGCATGGGCGTAAGTCGCCCTCTTTCTTTTTGACAAAGAAGAAACCTGCTCCAGCAGGAGAGGAGGATCTCCGAATGAACCCCCTTGCCAGGCTCTCTGAGATGTAAGCAGACATGGCCCTTGTTTCGGCTGGAGATAAAGGATATATGCGTCCTCGTGGTGGTGTTGTTCCTGGGAGCAGGTCGATGGCACAATCGTATGGACGATGTGGCGGCAGTACCTCGGATTTCTTTTTATCAAAGACATCTGCAAAGGACCAATAGGCCGAGGGCAGCCCCGGTAGGTTCTCTGGAACCGGAGGTCGTCGGATGGGTTGTATGGACTTTAGGCACCTCTCATGACACGAAGAGCCCCATCGGGTGATTTCGCCAGTGCCCCAGATAACTGATGGTTCGTGTGTCCGCAACCATGGAAGTCCCAGCAGGATCTGGTGGGACATGTGTGGGAGAACGTAGAAAGCGATGTTCTCGGTGTGAAGGGCACCGATACGCAGTTCGACCGGCCTGGTGATCCAGGAGATGGTGTCAGAGAGGGGTCTCCCATCCACCGAGGCAATCACTAGGGGCTTGTCGAGTGGAATAACAGGCACCCGGTACTTGTCCACCGTGGCCTGCTGGATGAAATTGCCTGCTGCCCCGGAATCGAGGTAGGCATCAGCCGTGAACCGCGTCTCTCCCGTTGTCACTTGCACTGTCCATGTAACCGGGTCAGAGAGAGTCCCAGCACCTAGGGTGGCCTCTCCTACCAACCCTAGGCTTTGGAGTTTCCCGGCCTCTCTGGACAGGAGCGTAGCAGGTGTGTGCCCTCACCGCAGTAAAAGCAGAGACCCTTGGCGAGCCGCTCTGCTCGACGTTGTTCAGACTGACGCACTCGGTCGATCTGCATGGGCTCGTGGACGGGAGCCCCAGCTGTCGATGACTGAAGTACGGAGGGTTTCTGCGGAGGAGAGGAATGCCGTACTGGACGTCTCTCACGGGACACTTCCTTGGATCGCTCCTGAAAGCGAATGTCCACTCGAGTCGCTAGGGCAATCAGGGCATCCAGGGTGGTCGGTACGTCACGACCCGCCAGCTCGTCTTTAATTCGCCCTGAGAGTCCTTCCCAGAAGGCGGCGGTTAGGGCCTCGTTGTTCCACCCGAGTTCTGAGGCCAGGGTGCGAAACCGGATCGCGTATTGACCCACCGTCAGAGTCCCCTGACGTAACCGGAGAAGAGACGAAGCAGACGCGGAGGCGCGTCCGGGCTCATCAAAAGTACCACGGAATGCCTGCAGGAAGTCCTGGATGTTCGTGGTAACAGGATCCCCCTTCTCCCACAAGGGGTTCATCCACGCCAGTGCCTCACCCTCTAGATGGGACATGATGAAGGCGACCTTGGCTTGGTCGGAGGCAAACAAATGCGGCAACTGCGTGAAATGGAGAGAGCATTGGTTTAAGAATCCCCTGCAGGTCTTGGGGTCTCCGGCGTACCGGGGTGGTGAAGCCAACCGAAGTCTGGTGGTATCTGAAGAAGTCGCCACAGGAGCTGGATCCGTGGATTGACTAGTGGAAGCCCGGGATGTTGAAGTCGTAACTGCCGTTTGTAGCGTGTTCAGGCGGGCGTCCACAGAAGACATGAATTGCAGCATGCGGGTCTGGACTTCACGCTGGCATTGAAGTTCCTCCTGTACGGCTGCTAGTGCTGCAGCGGGATCCATGGCCTGATCTTACTGTCACGGCCAGGTGGACGGGCAGACCCAGGAGGTGGATCCACTGGGCCGAACTCCTAGATGGTAGTAAAGAGTCCGGTAGCTGGAACACTATAAACAGCAGAACAGTCCGTGCACACGAGTATAGCGGAGAAGTCCCTGGGACCACGGAGTCACTGGTGGTAGTCCGGGTGACGCAGCTCAGGTTCGGAAGCCGAGATGATGTCAGGCGGGGTCCGGAACCTTTGGAGCGAGATGACGGGTCACCGCAGGGATCCGAGATGGTGCGGACTGTCAGGATGGCAGATGGACAGCGTTCGGGGTTCAGGATACGGCAGGACTGGATGGCGAGGCAGGCACGGCTCTACAAGAGAGATAGGTGAGTATATACACATATACACCAGGAGACCTGACTCCTAGCTTAGGAAACACGAAGATCAGGCCCCGCCCCCTTGGACAATAACCCCCTTTATACCCTGTACCTGTTTAGCCTCATTTCCTGTTAATGGACGCTGGCCCTTTAAGAAAGGGTCAGTGACCGCGCGCGCGCCCTAATGCGCATGCGCGCCGCCCGGGTGCCAGAAGCCAGGGAAGGAAGCTGAGAGGAGGACGCAGGGGAGCCGGCCAGGGCCTGGGAAGCCGTCGGGCGCCGGGATCGGAGACCAGGGGGCCTGGGAAGGACGGGCACCGGAGGCTGGAGAGCGGGGAGCGTGGCAGGTGAGCCGGGGAGCGGAGGTGAGGACCCGGGGAGCGGAACCGAGGACCCGGGAAGGGGAGCCGAGGACCCGGGGAGCGTGACAGATATAAACCATATTTTCTTTATATCTTGGTACTTGATGGTGTTGTTTTTTTATTTTTCCTTAGAAGACATATGTATTTAGAAATAAAATGCAACACGTCTTTTCTACAAAGCAAGGCCTCTTTAAGGTAAGCATAAGTGCTTGTTGCACCCTTGCCATGGCCAAACAATTCATTGCACCTTCCATGCTACTTGTTTCCATTGCCCTTCCTTAGTTAATCTACAGCCAAAGCTGTGAAGCAAGAAAAGGGGGCTGTAATGGAGGCAAAAAAATTAAGTGGGGAATGTGCACTAAAGTGTTTGATCATGACGAGGATGAACACTGCCTTTAACAGGCCATGTACTGCATTTTTTTATCCTGTCCAAAAATAAGCCAGCTTAACAGAAGGGATATAATGGGATTTAGTCTGGGTATTCCTATATATTAGCCATATTATTATTATTATTTTAGTTTATTTATAATAATAATTTAAGGAGAATATTTAAGGATGATCCGTCACCGGGCTAAAAGTAGTCAGTTTTTACTCTTATTTTATGCCCAATGCTTTGAAGGATATTTTTGTCTTTTTAAACTCCAACAGATGGTTTCAAAGATGTAGGCAGTTTTATTTAGTGCCAAATTTTATGGTCTATGACCAAAGAAGTGTGATAATAATGCAAAACAGTCTAAACAAAAGCCCCTAGAGAATCCAGTGAAAAATGCCTCCTTAGTAAATACCATAAAAATTACCAAAAAACAAGAAAGCTCATATCTGTGAAACCATATGATGTGTTAAAAAAGAAAGCAAGAAAAGGAATACTCAGTAGCATTGAAAATAAAATAAGAGCAAAATCTCGGCAATCTTGGTGAAAATTCCTTTGTAACTCATTAGAAGATTACTATACTGCATCAAGTCCATAACTGTAAAAACGCAGTTTCTGCAACACCGCATGGCATCATAAATAGAAAAATTACTATATCTACAAACCATGTTATTTTGAACCATAAAAAACAGAGATAACAACCATGGATATGGTGGTTTCAGATTAGCATATTAATCGACTCAAGCATTTTCACATTGGGTTAGATAAAAACTATGTAGAAACATCAAGAATTTATTGACTTGTCATTTAGCAATACTTCCGGGGATGATGTACAGTGTGATATTACGTAAAGGGTGACTTTAATGAGTGAAAAGTCTAACATTTTTTTACACGTTCACTTCCAAGCATTTGTCAAATGGTCCTCTGGGACACGCTTAAACTAGAAACTTTTGAGAATGTAGAGAAGATTGAGTTGTGAAATCCTAAACAGATGTGTAGTGAGATCTAATGCAGTTATACAGAAGTCCCAGGGCAGATCAGTAGATTACTAGATTTTGCAGAAATTTTTTTGTTTAAAATCAAAATATCCAACCGCATAGGTCTTTATAACCTATTGCTATTAGAGACGAGCAGATCGATCCGCAGTGGAACAAGGTTGAGAAAACTTTCCTGAATTTCATGGTTCCACCCAAATTTGAACACTCTACAATTCAATTTGTAAAGATGGGAAAAAATAAATTCTTTACACAGTCTTTACACGTACTGCTGAAGACTCAGTAGGTAAGGCACGGCTGCACAGGCTTCTCCATAATACCCTGCAGTAAACCTAATTTTAGCAACCCAGTATTTTACATTTTGATAAATGACATCTTAGTTTGAGTAATAGGGAAATAAGTCCATATTTAAAACATAAAAAAATATGTAAAATAAAAAGCTAAAAAATAAAAAAAACTTAAAAAAATAACAAAAAAACAAAAATAAAATAAGGTTGGAGATTTTAAACTGTTTGACTAGTCGGATTTAACAATTGTAAACAACAAAGCACAATTCTGCTGTCTGTTGCTGCAAATTATTTTCCATGCATATATCTACGTAGTGACCTACTTAATCTAAGACTGGTTTCAGACGTCCATGTTTTAGGTACGTGTGACATCAGTTTTTAACACGGATGTCACACGTACCCATGTTACCCTATTGTGCACTCTCACACGGCCTTGTTTTCACACGGACCGTGTGGCCCCGCTATTTCACAAGGAGACGTGCCCGTTTTTCTCCAGCAGCACGGATGTCACACAGACCGCACACTGATGTGATCCATGTGACATCAGTGTGACACGTACCGGAGAAAACACAGGTTTTTAAATAAAAAGATTTTCTATAGTTACCTGTATCCAGCGATTCTGTCTCCAGCTCTGGTGCCTCACGCTCCTGACCCCCGCTCATTATTTTCATTGATTATTCACCGCAGTGAGCAGCTGAGAGCAGGGGCATTGCGGTGACAGCGCTGGAGACAGCACCGCCGAGGACAGCATCGCTGGGGACATCGCTAGTGACAGGTGAGTATCCTGCCAGCAGTGTGTGCAGGGACATCCAGGAGGTCATCGGATTTCCCAATGAACTCTGATGACCTCCTGATGACACCCCTGCGACAACTGCGTTACAGCGAGTGTTACGATGGTGACCTCCAGGGGTTCATGAGAGTTCATTGGGAGCCCTGATGAGTCCCTGGATGTCAGTGGACAAACTGCTGTATACTCACCTGTCACTGGCGATGTCCCCGGTGATGTCCCCAGCGATGCTGTCCTCGGCTGTGCTGTACCCAGCCTGTCCCCGCGATGTTCCGGCTTCCAGATCCTCAGGCAGTAAATAATCATTGAAAATAATGAGCGGGGATCAGGAGCGGGACGCAGCAGAGCCGGAGACAGCATCGCTGGATACAGGTAAATATAGAACATCTTTTCATTACAGGGACATGAGTTTACCCGGTACGTCTCACACGTATGCAAACACGGATGTCACACGTGTGGCACATGCGTGACACATGTGTAACACACGTATGACACACATATGACAATAACATTGAGTGTGACTGGTACCTGATTAAACATGGACGTGTGAAACCAGCCTAAGGCCCCCTTCACACTTCCGTGAAAAACACGCACGTGTGTTACGGGCCGTTTTTCGGGTCCGTATCCCGATTTTGTGTCCGTTTTTATGGTCCGTGTCGCATCTGTATGAATTGCGTATGCTAGCCGTGTTTGTGTGTAGAACGTCCGTGTGTGCGTGTGGAATTAATGTGTATGTGTACGTGGAATGTCCGTGTGGAATGTCCGTGTGTGTGATGCACAATGTCGTTTATAAATGTCGGCTGACAGCCGACAGAGTTGCGCGATGAGAATGAACTCGGGTGAACTTCACCCGACTTCATCCTCATACCGCGGCTCTGTCTGTGTCGAGTACTGATTAGCGGTCACCTGTGAAGGATTCACCAGTGACTGCTAATCCCCCGAGTGACTGAAGTTTCCCCCCCTCTCTCATACTTACCGATCCCCGATCACCGGCGCGGCGCTGCACGGCATTCACACTGAGCTGTCACTGAGGTTACCCGCTGTCAACACTGGATCCAGTGACAGCGGGTAACCTCAGTGAAAGCTCAGCTGATCGCGTGGAACTCTTCATTTGCTGCGTGGAGCTGACAGGAGCGGCGGTGTGTGCTGCAGCTCCTGTCACCTCCATGCGGCAGAGCTGGATGCGACGCTGGACCATCCTGGATTCCGCCGGACATGGAGGGCTTTTTAGGGCTGATTAAATTGTTGAACCAGGGTATATGTTTGTGGTTTTTATTTCTAATAAAGGATTTTTCATGTGTGTGTGTGTTTTTTAACTGTACTTTACAGATTAATCATGGAAGGTATCTCGGGGAGACGCCTGACATGATTAATCTAGGATTTAGTGGCAGCTATGGGCTGCCATTAACTCCTTATTACCCCGATTTGCCAACGCACCAGGGCAATTCTGGAAGAGCCGGGTACAGTCCCAGAACTGTCGCATCTAATGTATGCGGCAATTCTGCGCGGCTGCTGACTGATATTGTTAGGGTGGAGGCTCCCCATAACGTGGAGCTCCCCATCCTGAGAATACCAGCCTTCAGCCGTATGGCTTTATCTGGGTGGCATTGAAATTGAGGGGGGACCGCACGCCGTTTTTTTAAATTATTTATTTATTTATTTTACTGCACAGTATAGACACGCTCACCGGCTGCTGTGATTGGGTGCAGTGAGACAGCTGTCACTCAGCGTGGGGGCGTGTCTCACTGCAACCAATCATAGGCACCTGTGGGCGGGGAAAGCAGGGAATACGAGATTGTTTAATCAGCGGCCGGCTTTTCAAAATAGTAAAAGCCGCCGCAGCAGTGTGAATGCCGTGCAGCGCCGCGCCGGTGATCGGGGAACGGTAAGTATGAGAGAGGGGGGGAAACTGACCGACAGACTGTGAGAGAGGGACAGACAGACAGAGAGACCGACAGAGAGACAGAGAGACCGACCGACGGACTCAAGGCCCTGTCACACACAGAGATAAATCTTTGGCAGATCTGTGGTTGCAGTGAAATCATGGACATATTGTTCCATTTGTATACAGCCACAAACCTGGGACTGATTGTCCATAATTTCACTGCAACCACAGATCTGCCGCAGATATATCTCTGTGTGTGACAGGGCCTTCAGGAAGATTGACCGACATACACAGAAATAGAAAGAATGGCCGACATCACTAGAAATAAAAACACCAAACGGACACGGACTATAGGTAGATGCATACGTGTTTACTAACGTGTGTGCACATACCCATAGACTTTCATTGTGTCCACGTGTGCGTGCTCCGTGCAGATAACGGACATGCATCCGTGCAAAACGCAAACACATACGGATCACGGACACGCACACACGGACATAACGAAATAACGCACGTGTGACCACAATCATAGATTAACATTGGTGCATGTTTGTCCGTGTCTCCGAAATATACGGAAACGGAACAAACACGCACGTGTTTCACGGACGTGTGAAGGGGGCCTAAGGTGAAGCATTTTTGTGTGAGAGAATTGTAACACACCCACTCCCCCAAAAAAAGAAAAAAGTAAGAAAGAAAAGAAAAAAAACTAAGTATAAACACTAGTGATGAGCAAGTACCAAAAAGCTCGGGTGCTCGAAGCTCGGGCCGAGCATCCCAAGATACTCGTGTACTCGACCCGAGCACCGAGCCCAATGTTATCCTATGGGAGACCCGAGTATTTTTCTGAAATGACCCCTGGCAGCATGTAGAAACCCTAAAAATGTCACAAAAGTCTCAGAAGAGTGCTCAAATGACATGGAAACAGCATGGGGAAGACCCCTTGAAGCATTTATCACTCAAAAGTCACAGCTGTGAACAATTTTGTCCGAGTTTTACGCCATTTTTACGGACTCACCAGAAAACCTTCCAAAATGACACCAAAATGAATTTTCATGGCGGAAATGTTAAGGGCACATACCCAATAGTGAGATAGAGCTGGTGTATGTTACTTTTTGAGATTAATACATGAAAGATTTTACGTAAAACATTGTGTGGCACTCCGATGTCCAAAACGCACGTTTTGTGCTTTTTACTAGCGATGTCGGTCATTTTTTTTTTCATTCTATCTCCCGTCGGTCGGTCTCGCTCTGTCGGTCTCTCTCTGTCTTGTCTGTCCCCTCTCACAGTCTGTCGGTCAGTCTCCCCCCTCTCTCTTACTTACCGTTCCCCGATCACCGGCGCGGCGCTGCACAGCTGTTCACTAAACTCCCGTGGCTTTTCCACTGAGCCGGCCGCTCATTAAACTATCTCGTATTCCCTGCATTCTTGCTTTTCGGCGACTATGATTGGTTGCAGTGAGACATGCCCCCACGCTGAGTGACAGGTGTCTCACTGCACCCAAACACAGCAGCCGGTGGGTGTGTGTATACTGTGCAGTGAAATAAACAATTAAATAATTAAAAAAAACGGCGTGCGGTCCCCCCAATTTTAATACCAGCCAGAAAAAGCCATACGGCTGAAGGCTGGTATTCTCAGGATGGGGAGCTCCACGTTATGGGGAGCCCCCCAGCCTAACAATATCAGTCAGCAGACGCCCAGAATTGCCGCATACATTATATGCGACAGTTCTGGGACTTTACCCGGCTCTTCCCAATTTACCCTAGTGCGTTGGCAAATCGGGGTAATAAGGAGTTAATGGCAGCCCATAGCTGCCACTAAATCCTAGATTAATCATGTCAGGCGTCTCCCCGAGATTCCTTCCATGATTAATCTGTAAATTACAGTTAAAAAACACACACACCCGAAAAATCCTTTATTAGAAATAAAAAACACTAACAAAGTCCCTCATCACCAATTTATTAACCCCGACAAACCCTCCATGTCCGGCGTACTCCACAGTCCTCCAGCGTCGCATCCAGCTGTGCTGCATGAAGGTGACAGGAGCTGCAGAATACACCGCCGCTCCTGTCAGCTTCACACAGCAACTGAAGACAGCAGCGCGATCAGCTGAGCTGTCACTGAGGTTACCTGGATCCAGCGGTGGATGCAGCGGTGGCCGCGGGTAACCTCAGTGACAGCTCAGCTGATCGCGCTACTCACCGCCACACCGGTCAGCTCCACGCAGCAACTGAGGTGAGTATCGCGATCAGCTGAGCTGTCACTGAGGTTACCTGGATCCAGCGGTGGATGCAGCGGTGGCCGCGGGTAACCTCAGTGACAGCTCAGCTGATCGCGCTACTCACCGCCGCACCGGTCAGCTCCACGCAGCAACTGAGGTGAGTATCGCGATCAGCTGAGCTGTCACTGAGGTTACCGCGGCCACCGCTGCATCCACCGCTGGATCCAGGTAACCTCAGTGACAGCTCAGCTGATCGCGCTACTCACCGCCGCACCGGTCAGCTCCACGCAGCAACTGAGGTGAGTATCGCGATCAGCTGAGCTGTCACTAAGGTTGCCTGGATCCAGCGGTGAATGCAGCTGTGGCCGCGGGTAACCTCAGTGACAGCTCAGCTGATCGCGCTACTCACCGCCGCAACGGTCAGCTCCACGCAGCAACTGAGGTGAGTATTGCGATCAGCTGAGCTGTCACTGAGGTTACCTGGATCCAGCGGTGGATGCAGCGGTGGCCGCGGGTAACCTCAGTGACAGCTCAGCTGATCGCGCTACTCACCGCCGCTCCGGTCAGCTCCACACAGCAACTGAGGTGAGTATAGCGATCAGCTGAGCTGTCACTGAGGTTAATCGCGGCCACCGCGGTGGCCGTGAGTTACCTGACTGACAGCAGCTGATCGCGCTACTCACCTCAGTTGCTGTGTGAAGCTGACCGGAGCGGCGGTGTATTCTGCAGCTCCTGTCACCTGCATGCAGCAGAGCTGGACGCGACGCTGGAGGTCCGTGGATTACGCCGGACATGGAGGGCTTTGTCGGGGTTAATAAATTGGTGATGAGGGACTTTGTTATTGTTTTAATAACGTGGGGCTGCCCATCCTGAGAATACCAGCCTTCAGCTGTATGGCTTTATCTGGCTGGTATTAAAATTGGGGGGACCGCACGCCATTTTTTAAAATTATTTATTTTACTGCACAGTATAGACACGCCCACCGGCTGCGGTGATTGGGTGCAGTGAGACACCTGTCACTCAGCGTGGGGGCGTGTCTCACTGCAACCAATCATAGGCGCCTGTGGGCGGGGAAAGCAGGGAATATGAGATGGCTGTGTGCAGAGCACAGCGAGCCCGCCGGTATAAAGGCTCGGTCATGCTGTGCGGGCCGGCCAATCACTGCAATTCCACAACTAACAGAGCTGTGGCATTGCAGTGGTCTGCCAGCCAATCCCTGCATGAGGACTGGCTCTCAAAAGAGCGCCAACATGCAGGGATGAAGACCACGAGTACAGCACGAGTATCGCGAAATTACTCGGTACCCACCGAGTAGCCCGAGTACAGTGATAATCGTGCGAGTACCGAGTAGTAACAAGCATACTCGCTCATCACTAATAAACACACATTTTACTTTTTGCCTACCTATTTCAATATTCAGTTTTAGCATCAGTACACCACCTAAATATGCTGTTGTCTTTTGTAGTATATTAACCTTTTCATGTCCTTGTACATACAAGTACGTACAAGGCTGTTCCTGTCCCTTCTAATGCAAGCCTACATGTTTTCCCACACTTGTTAGCTACCCTGATCAGCCAACACATGCAGCTAACAGGCGGAGGTGGAGTAAATCCGAGAGCGACCCGTGCCTGTTCACAAGCTAAATCCTGCTGTCTATCTCTTACGGTGGGATTTATAATGCTACAGTGGAAGAGGGCCATTCTCTGCTGTCATCGGTGGCCACGTGAAATGATCAATGCATGCTAATGGGTTGTCATGACAATCGGGTGTCAGCTGATGACCGATGTCACTGTAATGACATAGTTCCTTTAAACGATGGCTAAACACTGACATTCACATTAGGTTAGCATTTTTGCTGTTCAGAGCTACGCTTCAGCATTAGGGATAAGCGAACCCGAACTGTAAAGTTCGGGGTCCATACCGAACACATGGTGTTCGTGCACACAACCCTGAACACGAGTTTTCTGGGACGCTCGTGTTACACTTCGTGTAACAGTTCGGGTCCAGGGGCTTTTAAAAAAAGCATGGTTTTAAAAAACATTATGATCATACTTACAGGTTCCGCGACGTGTCCTGCAGATTCTGCCTCCCAGCGCTTCTGCTTCCGCGTCCATCTGATCATTGCTGTTCCCCCCAGTAAGCACATGTGGCTAAAAGGACCTGCCGTGACCGTGACATCATACCCATGTGACCAGTCACATATGAATGTTGTATTACCTCATTGGCTACAGACTGGTCACGTGAGTATGACATCATCAAAGGTCCTGGTGCACCATAATGTGAGTGTAATTGCATCATGGCACACAATCTCCCGATGGCAGCAGGTCAACTGCATGTATTTTCATGCAGCTGAGATGCTCCTGTCCTGAGAATGGGGTGATGCAATGCGACACGTAAGTGCAGTCATCCCCTCACTGTCAGTCTGCTACATCGCTCTGTCCAGAGCAATGTAGCAGACCTGACATGGCTCGCTGTGCTTCTCACTATGTATAGACTGTGTCTGTGCACAGTGATGAAGCAGAGTTGACTTTGTGCTTTGCTTCTCACTGTGTATAGACTGTGTCTGTACACAGTGATGAAGCAGAGTTGACTTTGCTCTTTCCTTCTAACTGTGTATAGACTATGTCTGTGCACAGTGAGGAAGCAGAGTTGACTTTGCTGTCCCAGTGGATTATGTCGGACTAAGGATTTTTTTTATAATAAAAATGGAGTCTTTAAATTTTTTTTGTTTTATTTCTAACAAAAAAAATGTCTCTGTGTTGTGTTTTTTTTTGTGTTTACTAGAAATTCATGGTGGCCATGTCTAATTTGGAATGACACAATGAATTTCGAGTTTAGTACCATCTAAGAATATCAAGCTGGTATTAACCCCTTTATTACCCAGTGAGCCACCGCCATAATGGCCGCATGACGAGCCGGGTATAGTGACTGGAAATGGCGCTAAGAAACAATGCCAATAATCCCAGCCCCCAGCTGCCTGTCTTTACCTGACTGGCGATCAAAATTACGGCAGGAGCCCACAAATGTTTTTTTTTAATATTTTTTTTAAATAAAAAAAAAATTAATGGGCTTCCCTTTATTTTGATTGCCAGTCAAGGTAAATCAGGCAGATGGGGGGGGCAGCCCCTAGCCATCTGCTTTATCTGCGCTGAGAATCAAAAATACCATGGAGCGCTACGTCATTTTTTTTAATGATATATTTATTTTTACAGTACGGTGATGTCAGGCAATCAAAATACAGAGAAGCCCATTTTTTTTTAGTTATTTCAATAAATTTAAAAAAATATGCGTGGGCTCCCGCTGCATTTTCTATTGCTTTCTAAGGGTAATCCAAGCAGCCACTGGCTGCTAACCCTGACTGCTTGGTGTTACCTTCACTAACAATGGAAAATCCAGGGAAGCCTTTTTTTTTTAAGTTTTTGCCAAAAAACTTCGCCATATTTTTGTATGCTAGCAAGGTACCCAGCCCCCAGCTGCCTATTTGTACCCTTCTGGGAACCAAAAATATAGGGAAGCTCTTTTTTTAATTATTTCATGAATTTCATGAAATAATTAAAAAAAAGACGACGTGGGCTTTGCCCAATTTTTGTGTCCAACCAGGTACAACTAGGAAGCTGGGGATTGGAGTCTACAGCACAGGGTGGCCCAAGCTTTCTGCCCCTCCCACGCTGCGAATTGCAGTCCACAGTCACCCCAAAAAATGGTGCTTTCATAGAAGCACCATCTTCTGGCACTTTATCCAACTCTTCCAGCGGCCCTGGGTAATAAGGGGTTAGTACCAGGTTTTTTTTACTAGCTAGTATTAAGCCAAAAATTCTTAATGTCAGGCCAGCCATTAAGCCATTAAGAATCTCCAATAAAGGGTTAAAAAAGACACCACACAGAGAAAATGTACTTTATTAGAAATAAATACACAGACACACTTAGGGATTCCATCTTTTTTACTCCCTCTCACCCCTCTACGATCTTGGTCTTCTGTCTTCTTTCTCCTTCAACCAATGCAGCTCTGCTATATCAGACAGCACCGGATGGGAGGAAGAAACCTGTTCCTCTCCATGCAGTCTAATCACTCAATGAGTGAGCAGAAGCTGCGGGTTGGTAAGCGGTGATATTACCGCTGCCACTGTTCTATAGTAACCTGACAGGCGAGTTACTATAGCAACGGTGATCTCTGATCGCCTTATTCCTGGCGCTGCTATTCACCGGCTGTGGCAGTCAATCCCTGCATGTGGGCTGACTCTGTAAAGAGTGCTGACATGCAGGGACAGGGAGTCGAGCATCTCGCCAGTACACGGCGCTCGCCGAGTATACTGAGTACTGAGATGCTTGGGCGAGCACCGCTTACCGGCAAGATGCACTGACAGGACCTAGCATGATGTCATAGCCATGTTACCAGTCTGTAGTCAATGAGATAATACAACTTTCACACATGACTGGTCACATGCTATGACGTCACGGAAGGTCCTTTAGTTACTGGGTGGCACAGCGACGATCAGAGTCAGAAGGAGAAAGCAGCAGGAGGAATTGCCTGCAGGACGCATCGCGGGACCTGTAAGTATAATGACAATATTTATTATTAACTGTATTATTTATTTTACAGCCCCCCCACCCCATCACATAACTGTTACATAGTTACATAGTCCAAGTTCGGTGTTCGGACGCAAGTTTGCGTTATATCAGAACCCGAATGCGAACTTTACAAAACGTTCGGGCGAGTTTTTGGGATTAATTTTAGCTGTGAATTGTCAGCTGACATTCAGCCAGAAGTCAATAATACAGAGGTGTCTATTAGACACATCCATTACTAACCCAGTAAGTGTAAAGTAAACAAAACACACACTATACCTCCTTCACCAATATATTTTAAACTAAGGAGATGATTGTTAGAGAGTTTAAATATCTAGTAGCCCACAATTTTTTTATGTGCAAGTTGCAATATTACATGCAGACTAAGGCGGGCTTTGCACATTGCAATAGCGCAAGCCGATGCTGCGATGTCGCATGCGATAGTCCCCGCCCCCGTCGCAGGTACGATATCTTGTGATAGATGGCGTAGCAAAAATTATCGCTACGCCAGCTTCACATGCACTCACCTGCCCTGCGACCGTCGCTCTGGCCGGCGACCCGCCTCCTTCCTAAGGGGGTGAGTCGTGCGGCATTATAGCGACGTCACACGGCAGGGGGCCAATAGCGGCGGAGGGGCGGAAATGAGCAGGATGTAAACATCCCGCCCACCTCCTTCCTTCCGTATAGCCGCCGGCGGCAGGTAAGGAGAAGTTCCTCGCTCCTGCGGCTTCACACACAGCGATGTGTGCTGCTGCAGGAACAAGGAACAGCATCGTACCTGTCGCAGCACCGGCATTATGGAAATGTCGGAGCCTGCACCGATGATACGATAACAACGCTTTTGCGCTCGTTCATCGTATCATCTAGGATTTGCACACTACGACATCACAAGTGACGCCGGATGTGCGTCACTTTCGATTTGACCCCACCGACATCGCACCTGCGATGTCGTAGTGTGCAAAGCCGCCCTAAGGTATTTCCCATGGGATTGCGGTTCTCCCCTTCCCTGCTAATCTTTTATGTCACATGGTGGGAAGAGATTATGACTTTTTCCAGCAATTCTTGTGGTGAGAATAATTTTGGGATTGAAAGGTATGTCGATGACATTGTGCTAATATGGATTGGGATGTCACCGTCACGCCTTCTTTTATTTAGCACATTAATTCTAATCAGTTATCATTAAAATTAACTTTTTCGGAGTCTTCAAATATAGTTAACTTTCTGGATTTGCAGTTAATTGAAGAAGTTATAATCAAAAAGGTATTATACCGCAATTATAGAAAACCAGTGTGTGGTAATACCACTTTAAGAGCAGAAAGTAGTCATCTACAGCATACCATAAGGTTCATACCCTATGAGGAGTTAAATAGCATGTTTAGAAATAGGTCATGCAGAGTGTTTTCTGAGGATGAAGTAAAAGAACTACAGATAGATTATTGCAGCAAAGATATAAAAGAGTTGATATTGAGAGAGCAGCCAAAATAATTCAGGTGAATGCAAACACAGTTTCACATAACATGGAATCATGTAAAAGAGTGAATAAAAGGTACAAATGATAGCCAGACTAAAATATGTTTTAGTACACCCTTTAGTCGCCAACACAATAGTATTAAAATATCATTGAGAGGTATATTCACATTCTGTACCAAGACCCAATATTAAATAAGATATTAAGTGAAGGTATTAATTGTGTTGCACACAGGGGAAGATCGTTTGGTAACATGCATTTGCCCAATTTGTATAAAGTACCAGATAAAAAAGACACATGGCTAACTTGAAAGGGGTTTTTTTAATTTGTGCTCAAAGTGCAATGTCTACAAGTTCACTAAGCAAAAACAAAATATAGATGAAGTTATCAACATAAATACTTTTAAAAACTGCAATACAACACATGATTTATTGTATCTCATAAACTATTTGCAAAAGTAAATATATAGATTGCATAGTTTGAAAATTAAAAAGGAGAGCATGTTACAAATCTTGGGAACAAGAATGCATCCTATTCAGGTGCAACAAAGCATTTTGTAGAGATGCATGGAAGAATATTAACTGTTATTTCCTTTTATGGTATGGAAAAGGTTAAAAATCCCACACGTGCGGGAGATTGGAGAAAAAAAGTTTAACTAAGAAAGGCCTTTTGGACAGGGATAAACTTTAAAAACGATACCAAGTATATGCATTAATTTTTTCACAAATGTGTATTTTGCTGCGATATATTTGTATGTAATCAATTTAATGGCAATTATTTAAATTATGTATATGCTGTATGATTGGCTGAATTTTGCTTTTAAATCTTGTACCATAATGCAATGCTTTACTCAGTGATCAAGGGCGCATAGCGCCAGAAATGCATCTGAATTGTCCATCATGGAGTTTTATTATGCTATGCACAAATAAAGTAGACAGATTTTATTAATCGGACTCTCCTGATCTTCTTGCATTGTTCAGTCCATGGTCATGGCTTTCATGACTGGAGTCTGAAAATATAAATACACGGTATGAGTTGCAAGATTTTGGTAATACGGTGAGACATTAATTTTTTCTATATAGTGACTTAGTGTGTTGTGTACTTGCTAGTTCTAGCAGTTATCACAAGGCCACTCAAGTCATACAATGTTCATACTTGTCACGTGACAACTAGCATGTCTTCGGCTCCTCTAAGTTTTTCACTGAACATTGAAAGAATAAGGAAGAGGAGCTTGTACGCACATTAACGTAAATTTGCCAAGTGCACATGAATAATTGGCCACATGAGGACTACTCAAATTGCTTGTAGAGGCACCAATCTCTAAGGTGCTGGAAAAACTTTTCAGTGCCATTCTGTGTTTTTGGGTAACCTCAAGGTCCATGTCACATGCTGCAGTATTTAAAGGTGGTTCAGGAAGATTAGAAGGAGGACTACAAATATTATTGGATGTGGTGAAAAAAATAAACTTGGTGCAGACAGACAATGTGTAAATGATGATGACTATGTCCCTGGTCATCACAACCAACCATCGCTGTAGCATGATGACAATGAAACAATGGAACACTTAGTTGTGCTAGTGAACATGGCAAGCTGCATGCTGCAATGCTTGTGTTATGACAGTTGTATGCTTAGCATGAAGTAAAGTGATGAATATGAGTATTGGATAGGTATGCATTTAGAACCTTTCTTGCAAAAGCAAAACATATAAAAACAAAATGGATAGGGTATGCAAATGGAAATACTTTAATCCATGGCAAGAAGTACGAACAAATTCTATTTCTTCGACATTATCCACAGATACTGAATCTAACACATCCTCTGGTCCATATCATGGTTATTCTACCAGAATTGGAATAATGAAGCAAGCTGTCAACAACACTCCTGCCAAAAAGAAAAACACAAGAGGAGAAAATCATCCAGTTATCTAGGGAAGTAATACATTTATATATCAACTAGACCACAAATCAATATTCTAAGTAGAAGTCTGACGTTCTTAGTGTCTATTCATTTTAACTATTTCATAGAATTAAAAGATTTACAAATCTGTTTGCCAGAAAACTGACATCTAAGAAAATATTTCAGAAACAAGAGTGATAGCTTTCACTATCACTGAGAAACAGGCAGCGATTGGCATCTAACAGTCTCCTAGACCAACAGAAAGCCTTTATATCACGTAAGTTACCTAAAACCATCTTACTATGTCAAAAAAATGTCCATCTTTACCCGCAATCCAAATTATTGATTATTTGTTAAATTAGTAACTGTAGAGTTTAAAAACATTTCCATTACACAATCTTATGACAATTGCTCTGAAGAAGACAACATGGCTATCAAGCAAGTTAAGATGGGAAAGTGGTTATTTATCCTGTTGTTATGTATAAGGGGAGAAGCCAGTAGTCACCTTCTGGACTAGAGAAAAGCGATGTTCGAGGTTCGAGGTTCGCCAATTTTATGTTCGAGAGATTTTTTGGGGTGCTCGAGATCGAACTCAAACTCGAGCTTTTTGCTAAAAGCTTGACAGCTCGAGTTAGGTTCGAGTTAGGTTCGATCACCAAAAATGTGGCTTTTCACAGTAAGGCTATGTGCACATGTTGCTATCTGCATGCGTCCTTGCTCCCCAGCACAATCCCTCTCCCTTTCCTACTCACCGATCACGTGCGTCCCACCCCACGTCTGTCATAAATCTGTGCCGTCTTTTCCTCTTTAGAAAATGGCTGCCGCTTCATTAGTCAATTAGTTATTTCGTGCTTTCCCTGCCCACCGGTGCCCATAATAGGTTGCAGTCAGACACCTCTCCAAGCTGAGTGACAGCTGTCTCACTGCAACCAATCACAGCCGCCGGCGGGCGAGTCTATATCATGCAGTAAAATAAATAAATAAATAAATAAAAAAAAATGCGGTTAACCCCATATTTGATACCAGCCAGGATAAAGCCGCACGGCTGGAGGCTGGTTTTGTCAGGATAGAGAGCTCCACGTTATCGGGAGCCAGCTAACCTAGCAATATCACCCAGCAGCCAGCTGAAATAGCCGCATCCATTAGGTGCGACAGTCCCGGGGGAAATCACCTAGCTCATCTTGAATTGCCCTGGTGCGGGGGCAGTCGGGGTAATAATGAGTTTAATCATGCCAGGCGTCTCCCCGAGATACCTTTCATGATTAAACTGAAAGGTAAAGTAAAGAAATACACACCACGAAAAATCCTTTATTTGGAATAAAAGACAAAAAACACCCTGGTTCACCTCTTTATTAATCCCAAAAATACCCCTCCAGGTCCGAAGTAATCCACATGATACTGTCAGCTCTGCTCCCTGAAAATGTAGTGGCACCGTAGCAATGAAGTGACTCACGCGGTTAGCAGAGACTTCAGTCAGCACTGCAGACTTCAAGATTACCAAATCTGCCTATCTGTATTATTGGAGGCACCAGTCTAGTGGATAAAGTGCCTGCCTAAGAACATAACGTCGGGAGTTCTGGTCCCGGTCCTGGTAAAGAATTTAATTTTTTTTTTTTAATTTTTTATTTTAATTTTAAATTATAATTATTATCTATTTATAAAGTGAAAGTAAATAAACACACACTGCGAAAAATCCTTTATTTGGAATAAAAGACAAAAAAGCACAGTTTAACCATTTTATTAAAATCCTTCAATACCCCTCCAAGTCCAACATAATCCACATGACACTTTCATCTCTGCTACAGAACACAAGTGCTCTGTATGAGCTCCATGTAGCAATCAAGTGAATCATGTGGTCATCTGAGACTTCAGCAGTCCAGACTTCAAGACTACCAAATCTGCCTACCTTTCATATTAGAGGCAATAAGCTGAATGGATAGAGCGCTCACCTAAGGCCAGAATCACACTTGCTAGTGCCTCGCCTGTATGCATACAGGAGCATCTGAGCTGCATAGAGATACATGCAACCGACCTGCTCCTGTCAGGAGAGTGTGCGGCCAAACCGGGTTCTACCATGAGAGATTCGCGCGAGTTACACGCAAGGCACTAGCAAGTGTGATTCTGGCCTAAGAAGCATAAGGTTGCAAGTTCTAGACCTGGTAAAGATTTTTTTTTTTTAATTTTTAATTTTAAATTATATTTATAATATATTTATAATTATAATTTAATTATGCACTAAGGGGAGGAGCCGGACATCAGCTGTGAGCTCTCTCTCTATCTCTCTCTTTTCTCTTTCTCTCTCTCTGTCTTTCGCCTTCCTCTCTCTCCTTTCTTTCTTTCTTTCCTTTCTCTCTCTCTCTCTCCTTTCTCTCGCTCTCTTTCTCTCCTTTCTCTCTCTCCTTTCTTCCTCTCCTTTGTCTCTCTCCTTTCTTTCTCTCCTTTCTCTCTCTCTCTCCTTTCTCTCTCTCCTTTCTTTCTCTCCTTCCAAACTCTCCTTTATTTCTCTCCTTTCTCTCTCTCCTTTATTTCTCTCCTTTCTCTCTCTTTCATTCCTTTCTCTCTCTCCTTTCTCTCTCCTTACTCTCTCTCCTTTCTTTCTCTCCTTTCTCTCTCTCGCTCTCCTTTCTCTCTCCTTTCTTTCTCTTCTTTCTCTCCTTTCTCTCTCTCTTTTCTTTCTCTCCGTTCTCTCTCTCTTTTCTTTCTCTTCTTTCTCTCTCTCTCCTTTCTCTCCTTTCTCTCTCTCCTTTCTTTCTCTTCTTTCTCTACTTTCTCTTCTTTCTCTTCTTTCTTCTCTTTCTCTTCTCTCTCTTCTTTCTCTCTTTCTCTCTCTTTTCTTTCTCTATTTTTCTTTCTCTCTTTTTTCTCTCTCTATTCTTTCTCTCTTTCTCTCTCTCTCGCTTTCTTCTCTCTTTCTCTTCTTTCTCCTCTTTCGCTTTTTTCTCTCTCTCTTCTTTCTATTTCTCTCTTCTTTCTCTCTTTCTCTCTCTGTCTTCTTTCTCTCTTTCTCTCTCTCTTCTTTCTCTCTCTCTCTTCTTTTTCTCTTTCTCTCTCTTCTTTCTCTCTCTTTCTTTCTCAGACCTGACGATGATCAGCTGATGCGGTCACCTGACGGAATCAGCTGACACTATAAGTCGAGCGGTGAGGCCAGCTTTTTACCGCCCGGCCAGCTAAACTATCAGCTGATGCTGTCGGACAGGAGTCTGCACTGAAGTGTGTAGTTTGTTTTGTTTTTTTTGCATTGATGCATCAGCTGATTGTATAAAAGCTGTTTATACAATCAGCTGCTGTGTCATGTGCTTCTGGCCCCTGAACCTGACACATCATCTGATCGCTTTGCCTTCCAGCAAACCGATCAGATGATATTGGATCCGGATTGAACGGTGCAGGACCCTTGACCCAGGATTACTGCAGAGGGGTTTTTTTTATTTCAATAAAGATGGAGTCACTAATTGTGTTGTGTTTTATTTATAATAAAAATATTTTTCTGTGTGTTGTGGTTCTTTTTATCGGTACTAGAAATTCATGGTGGCCATGTCTAATATTGGCGTGACACCATGAATTTCGGGCTTAGGGCCAGTTGATAATATACAGCTACCCATAACCCCCTTATTACCAAGACAGCCACCCGTCACCAGGGCAGCTGGGAGATGGGCCCTGGATGGAGTATGCTGAGCCTTCTAGTTCTGCAGCTGCTGTCTGCTCTCTTGCATACACTAGTGAATGGAGCATGCTGAGCCTTGTCGTTCTGCAGCTGCTGACTGCTCTCCTCCATACAGACAGACAGCAGCTGCAGAACTACAAGGCTCAGCATACTCCATCCAGGACTGTATGCAGAAGTTTTTGCCCCCCAAAAAAATTATGTGGGCTTTGCCATATTTTTCTATGCTAACCAGGTACAGCAGGCAACTACGGGCTGCCCCCAACCCCCAGCTGCCTATTTCTACCCGGCTGGGAATCAAAAATATGGGGAAGCCCATTTTTTTTAATTATTTCACGAATTTCATGAAATAATTAAAAAACAAATGACGTGGGCTTCGCCATATTTTTGTGTCCAGCCTGCTACAACTAGGCAGCTGGGGATTGGAATCCGCAGCACAGGTTAGCCCGAGGTTTCTGGGCGCCTCTGCTGCGAATTGCAATCTGGAGCCGCCCAAGAAAATGGCGCTTTCATAGAAGCGCCATCATCTGGCGCTGTATCCAACTCTTCCAACAGCCCTGGAGCCGGGTGGCTTTCTGGGTAATCATGAGTTAATATTAGCTTTGTTTTACTAGTTAGTATTATGCCAGAGATTCTTAATGTCAGGCAAGTTTGACCCGGCCATTAAGAATCTCCAATAAAGGGTTAAAAAAAGACACCACAGAGAGAAAAAATACTTTAATAGAAATAAATACACAGACCCACTTAGATACTCCATATGTCTTACTCCCTCTTATCCCTCCACGATCCTGCTCTTCTGTATTCTTTCTCCTTCAACACATGCAGCTCTGCTACATTAGCAGCGCTGCATTGGAAGAAGACAGTGCTGCTTCCCGTGCAGTCTTTCACTCCGTGAGTGATCAGAGGCTGCGTGCTGTTAGCGGTGACGTCACCACTGACAGGCGCATTGCTATAGCAACGGTGATCTCCGTTATTGACGGCTGTGGCAGCCGGTGAATAACGAAATGGGGAAGCAGAACGGGGAGTCAACCGTGTGCCAGAGCATGTCGCCGGTACACGGAGATACACAAACAATCATCGCGTACTGGAGAGATGCACTGACAGGTCCTAGCATTATGTCAAAGCCATGTGACCAGTCTGTAGCTAATGAGATAACAGACACATGACTGATCACATGCTATTTTGACGTCACGATAGGTTCTATCATCAGTCCTGGTTACCGGATGGACACAGCGATCATCGGAAGGAATAGCAATAGGAGACAGAGTGCAGGATGCATCGTGGGTACCTGTAAGTGTTATGGCAATGTTTATTAACTGTATGTGTACATTTATAATGGGTTTTTATGTGTTTGTGATTGCCTCCCATTGTTTGCAAGGGAGTTCGAGAGGTTCGTCAAACGGCTCGCCGAACCGAACTTGAACACGGCGTCCGTTCGACGAACCGAACCGAACTCGAGCTTCTAGAGGCTCGCTCATCTCTATTCTGGACACAATATCTTGTAAAAAATTGACATTCAATTCTTTTTTCCGCTTCAGAGTAGGACTACATACATTACATACCAAGGTACTACTTCAAGTGACTATCACTAACCAGGACTATTGTCTTTTTAAAAAAGACCCAAAGATTGCCACCATTTATATGCTGCCCAAGATCCACAAGCACTCCACAAAGCTACCTGGAAGACTCATAGTCCTAGGCATTGGTAAGTTGTGTGAACCCATTTGTAGATTTATCGATCATGTTTTAAGATCATTGGCTGTATCTCAAAGATCAGATTTATTAAGAAAGATAGATGGTGTGCACATAGAAGCAGACACCTTTTTGGTTATTTGTGATGTCAAATCACTATATATCTCTATTCAGCAAGAGGATGGAATTAGAGCTGTGAAATTCCTTCTAAGCATGTGTACCCACCCTAGAGAGGTATATGATCTTATTATGTCTCTCTTAAGACCCACAGTTTTTTTCTGTTTAACAACATTTACCTTTAGCTGTGGGCATGGCTATAGGGGCAGCTTGTACCCCCTTATACACCATTTTTTTCCTTCGACTGTGGAAACACAAACTTTTCTTTTATGATCAGTCACCCTAGAATCAGTTGCATCATGGGGTAGACATAATGACGACATATTATTTTTATGGCAGGGACCTTAAGATGATCTACACACCTTCATTTATACTTTTAATATGAAAGGAATCAACATCAAACTGACCCACACATCAGGGAGACATATATGGAGTTATTGGCTATCCTATTTAATGTGGACAAAAGTGGATGTATCCAAACTGATGTTTACTGGAAACCAAATTCTGTCAATAATCTCTTACATGCTAGAGCATCTCATCCTATTAACCTTATGGATGAAATCCCTGTGGGCCAATAATTATGGATATGCAGGGTCTGCTCACTGAATAATGATTTTGAATGGCAAGCTATAGATCTGTTTGAGAGATTTAGGAGCAGAGAATACAATGAGAAAGCTATTCAGGGAGGATATCCAAAAGCCAAATTCTCTAAAAGGTCTTATTCAACAGGCAGATACTGTGAGACCAATCTTCACATGTCACTCTAGAAACAATGAGATGTGGAAGGATTTTTATAATGCTGGAATATTCTGCAACTGGATCAAACTTTGGCTCAATATTGTCAGACTACCACTAGGTGGCGCTGGGACTCAGGTATGCAACTACTCTTGAGTGCAATAATTCAGAAGCTCATTAGAGGTTGCAAACTCAGCATAGGGTTAGTCAAACTGACAGGGTCAATGCCAGGATGACACGACTGTACCAAGGAGGAAACAAGTTGAAATCAAAGAAACAGAGCTGAAGTCGGATACTGGAAGAACACGTGAACACGGGGGAGCAGGTGGAGGATACAGGGCAGAACCAGAATCCAGAGGACAAGGAGGTATAGAGGGAAAGTCAGGCAGG
The DNA here is from genome assembly GCF_048569485.1 of Anomaloglossus baeobatrachus. NCBI lineage: Eukaryota > Metazoa > Chordata > Amphibia > Anura > Aromobatidae > Anomaloglossus > Anomaloglossus baeobatrachus. The sequence goes on from NC_134353.1 coordinate 245,309,650, forward strand.
ACAGACGAAGGACAGAACAGGCAGGAGGGACAGATGTCAGTCAGGACAGAGGGACGGAGGTCAGGTTGGGCAGAAAGGTCAGAGGTCAGGATGAACAGTACTGCTGGTACGTGTAGCAGGACATGAAACAGAGTACTTCTCACAGGAGAAGATCACGTAGTCAAGTCGGAAAAATCATTGACGGCATCCTGGAGGCAGCAGCACCAAGATATAGCAGCGTAACCCCTGGGACAAGGCCAGAGCAAACAGGCCCCTCCCAAAGGCAGGATTAATGTACCAGCTCAGGAACAGCAGAGCCGTGCATGAATCATAACAAATATATCCCAAAGAAATCCAACTATAACTTACTGCTGATCACCAAACATGAGAGACATTTAACCCAAGTATATTTTTGGTTCAAAAGGTCCAGCATGGGCATGCCATCCAGGTGAATCTTGTGTTGCATGCATAAACATCGTATCCACATAATTTTTCACCAATTATTTTGGGAAAAGACCTAAAGAATCACACATAGTATACATAGTATATCCTGCAGTATCATTTGAGTGATTTATAGTGCTAAGTGCCCTTGTAGTAAAATATATGTGGGCCTCAAGACTTGTGAATTACAGAGGAGGACCAGAGAACATGTGTTGATAATCCAGTTGGCTAAGAGTTCGTGTGATAGTGTTGAACTTTTGACCCTCCCTCGTCACTTTAAGCGCTTTCACAACTGTGATGCCTCCTTTTTGAGGTAAGTGGCATTGACAGAGTTATTACCAATGAAAGAATTGGTAATTTGAAAAAGTTTCTAGCCCAAAAAGAAGTACATATGTAGGGTTGAGGAGGAATTATCTCATAACATGGAGCATTGAATTTTTTCAAGTCTTCTGGATCAACCTGTTAGGTTATAGGTTGAACTTGATGGTCTTGTATTTCTTTTCATCATAAAAAATTGAACAATTAATCATGATATCAAGTCAAAAATCAGCAAATTTAAACTATTATTATACCCACAGACCCTTGTGATTGGGAGGACAACTAGTCAGTTGTGTCACTAGATCATATGGATCATGAATGTGCCGCCAAGTATCAATTGAGGGACTGTAATCCTCACTTTAAGCGCTACTGTCTGGAACAGATAGGCAGGTATGTGACATGCACTTTGAAATGAGTGAACATAACACATATATCCCAGCTGTATACCATTAGTTTACATGATGAGAATATGGGAATACTCTTACGCCTATAAAAAATAACAATTATGATCTCATCAAATGAATTTTGATACATTGTGTAAAAAAATGTTCTAACGATTTTTCACAGAACATGGTCACATACCATTTTTTACTGCAATTTTCAGACTTCATTGGAAAAGCCTTATGCAGCAAAGTTTTACATCCTTAAGTACATATCAAGTATTTTTGTTCAAATTTTTTTCATAAATATGTTAATTTAATTCAATGTATATTTCAGCATTGACCTCTATAGTATAAAAGTATATAACCATCCACCTAGGTTTAAAATTCATCTGAAAATGAAATGCCAAAAAAATATCCAAAACAAATGTTTTACAGAATGCATAAATAGCAAGATTTAAATGTCTTGGACACATAAGAAAAGCGTAGTTGATGCCAGCTCCTCATGCCTGGGAATGAACAAAGAGTAGCTTTGAAGCATGCCGTGGGGGAGTGCTCCAAAGAGGCCAGTACCAGCCATCTTGCTATAGAATGCTTGAGTTATCAAATATTGCAATACGTGCCAGATGTGCACTATCCACATGGAACAAGTTGCCTTGAACTATTTTGGGGGTGGCACAGCAGAACATTCTACCTAAATGAGCTCTTTGATGTTACAAATTGTTTTATAAACCATTATTTTCCACGTAAACCTTTAAAGTCTTTGAATTGTTACTTTGATATTAAACTATTATGCGGAGAATCTGCTTACAAAGTGAGGGAGTAGAACATTTCACTGCAAATGAGTCTTAACAAAATGCTTAGTGTATGGTAAATGTTACTTTACTGTAGTCAGCAAGTCATTGCTGTAATTGCTTGCTGGATCTTTTCTTTAATTGTATGTTGAAGCTTACTTCACTGTATATATAATCACTTGTATATCTAAGCAGTATGTATCAGTTCAAAAAACTAAGTCATTATTTCTTATTAATGACAGGCTTAGCTTGACTTTTTTAAACACACAATTTGAAATATAGCTTGTTGTTGTTTTTTTACTTTATTGTTCCAAAAAATATTTGTGTTTTTCTTTTTTTTTTGCACGACATGACACTTTATTTTAATGGCATTATATTAGTTTGTTGTTTGTATTTTCTTTTTCTTTCATTTTTAGGAACATAAAGTAGCATTAAAATACATATTTAAGTTATATCTCACTTTTCAATTCAGTCTTTTTTTTAAAAAAGGATGTATACTTTTATGGTTGAGAGTGGGACCATAGTTATAGCTTTTTCCAGTAGTGGTGGTGGTGGTGGCATTGGGGAACATTTTAACATTACATGCATTTTTATTGCTAATTTTGCCTGTGACTGGGCCAGATTGGGATAAAAAAAAAAATACCTTGGCATACAAAGCCCACCAACCCATATACTTTAACAGCCACTACTCTTGATTAGAGATGAGCGAGTATGCTTGTTACTACTCGGTACTCACACGAGTATCACTGTACTCGGGCTACTCGGCGGGGACCGAGTAATCTCGCGATACTTGTGCTGTACTCGTGGTCTTCATGTTGGCGCTCTTTTTAGAGCCAGCCCTTATGCAGGGATTGGCTGGCAGACCACTGCAATGCCACAGCCCTGTTGTGGAATTGCAGTGATTGGCCGGCCCTCACAGCATGACCGTGCCTTTAGCCCGACACTTCCCCGCTCGGCTACGGCCCCTCCCGCACTCCACTCCGCGTGTATATTTATATGCACGCTTACACACACACGTACGTTTTTTTATTTAATTTACAGTTTTATGGTTTCTACATGCTGCCGGTGGTCATTTCACAAAAATACTCGGGTCTCCCATAGGATAACATTGGGCTCGGTGCTCGGGCCGAGTACACGAGTATCTTGGGAGGCTTGGCCCGAGCCTCGAGCACCCGAGCTTTTTAGTACTCGCTCATCACTACTCTTGATCAGTGAAGTTTGCTTTACTTAAGGTACCGTCACACATAACGAGATCGTTAGCGAGATCGCAGCTGAGTCACTGTTTCGCAGTAGCGATCCCGTTAGCGCTCTTGTTATGTGTGACACCTACCAGCGATCAGGCCCCTGCTGTGAGATCTCAAGTTGTTGCAGAATGGTCCAGGCCATTTTCTTCAAAGGCGATGTCCTGCTGGGCAGGACACATCGCTGTGTATGACACTGTGTGACAGGGTCACAGTGACTGCTGAGATCGTTATACAGGTCGCTACTGCGACCTGTATCATTCCTGCATCGCTGGTAAGATCTGACTGTGTGACATCTCACCAGCGACCTCCCAGCGACTAACCTGTAATCCCTATCAGGTCGCATCATTTTCGGGATCGCTGGTAAGTCGTTGTGTGTGACTGGGCCTTTAGTCGTGCCCCTCACCACTCTCTTAAATAGTTATGTGAATAGTGCAGTAGTGCGTATGATCAACCACGGCTCCATTAACATGGTGCTCTTCAGAGCTGCGTTTCTAAGGATAATGTTGTTCCCAGTAGTCAGGTCTGCAACGATTGGTAAGTTCTCCTGTATTTAGTGGATAGGGGATAGCTTTCAAACTTGGGATAACCGATTTAAAAAGGTTTTTCAAAATTTATTTTTACTTGTTCATAGGAATGTAGAAATTAATAAATCATTAATGGCCCTCCCAAAGTCCAATGCCACTTCTCAGACAGCACAACAGGAGTCATGTTACTGTGCAGTGTGTATATACAGAATAATACAGATAGTGAAAATTTACACCCAGTATACCAGACAGGAGAAGTGGTACTGTGCAGTGTATATATGTACAGAAAAATACAGATAGTGAGGTGTTACACCCAGTATACAGGACAGGAGAAGTGGCACTGTGCAGGGTATATATACAGAATAATACATGTAGTGAGAATTTACACCCAGTATACCGGACAGGAGAAGTGGTACTGTGCAGTGTATATATGTACAGAAAAATACAGATAGTGAGATTTTACACCCAGTATACAGGACAGGAGAAGTGGCACTGTGCAGGGTATATATACAGAATAATACAGATAGTGAGAATTTACACCCAGTATATCAGACAGGAAAAGTGGTACTGTGCAGTGTATATATGTACAGAAAAATACAGATAGTGAGATTTTACACCCAGTATTCAGCACAGGAGAAGTAGTACTGCACAGTGTATATATTATATGTCAATAAGTTAATATATGTTTAATAATAAGAACTAACAGATCGAAAACGTATTATACATGCTTACTGAAATGTATTTAATACTTCATATAAAAGCCTTTATTGGTGATGACCGCTTCAAGATGTCTCCTGCATGGAGTAACTAGCTGCATGCATTGCTCAGATGTGATTTTGTCCAATTCTTTAATACAAATACCTAGAATATTTATTGGGCTCTATCCATAAACTCTTTAGTTCCTTCCATATATCTTCTGTGAGATTCTGCTCAGGTGATTGGTTGAGCCATTCTAGAAGCTTTATTTTTTTATCTGAACTGAAACCAATTGAAAGTTTCCTTGGCTGTGTGTCTAGGATCATTGTCTTTCTGAAATTTCGAACTTCGTTTTTTCTTCATCATCATCATCATCATCATCATCATCATCATGGTAGATGTCAGTTGATTTTTTATCAAGAATGAATAAGTCCATTTGTCCATTCATCCTTCTTTCATTCTTCAATGGAGCCTTCTGTAGTTTAGAAGTTCTTCTGTAACCAATACCATCAGTATGTTTTGCAACAAAAAGGTTGTCAAGGTCTTGAGACAGCTCACTGATTTTACCCATCAATACATGTTTCCTGTGTGGCATCTTGGTAATGAGACAGCTTTTTATAGGCTTTCTCATTAGCAAGATGAACTAGCTGATAATAGTTTTCACTGTCGCAGGAATGCTTACTAATTACTAATAGATTTCAGCTGTTGTCATGACGTTTCATGCTTTTTCCACCTCAATTTCTTTATGTATTCAATACTTTTTCTCTTTGTCATTTTTCATTATTACACTTCATTAAATTTAAGGACAATTTTCTACCTGTGAACTCTTCCCCATTATTTCACACTACACCCACAACCATAAATGTATTTTCTTGGGATTTTATGTGATATGCTAAGACTAAATAGCAAGTATTTGTGAAGTGTAACGGAAATGATACATGCTTATATAAATATTTTATAAATATAAATCTGAAAAGTGTGACATGCATTTGTATTCAGCCTCCCCTTACTCAATACTTTGTAGGATCACCTTATTCACCAATTACTAGATCTATACCAACTTTGCTATTCTACATGCTGATTTATTCGCCCATTTTTCTTAGCAAAGTATGTTTAGCTCAGTGATACTGGATGGCGATTATCTGTTAACTGCAACTTTTAAGTTTTGCCAAATATTTTCATTGGGTTATAGCTCTGAGCTTTGACTTGACCATTCAAACACATGGGTATGCTTTGATCTAAACCATTCTATTGTAGCTGTGGTACTTGGTTTATGGCTATTGTCTTGCTAGAAGGTGAACCTTTGCTCCAGTCTTAGATTTTCTGCTGTCTAACAGGTTTTCCTCCAGAAAGAAGTTGTACTTAGCTCCATCCATCTTTCCATCAACTCTCAACAGCATCTCTTTTCCTGCTGATGAAATGCTTCCCCACAGCATGATGCTGTCACCATCATTTTTGATGGCGTGGATAGAAAATCCATGTTTCCACCAAACAGCACTTTGCATGTCACAATTTTCAGAATTAGATTTTTAAAAGGGTTTGAAAACCTTGTATAATTTCCTTTATACTTTAAAAATGCTTCCTACTTGTAGTGTTTGTAGCGCCCCTGACACTGGGTACTACAGGGTATTGTATTGTATGTATTTTCATGTATTTTATAATGTCCATCCACTCTGGCAGGAAGAGGTTAAGTCTGTTTCTGCAGCACGCAGCCTCACACACACAGGAAGAAGGAACATTCCTTAGGTGGGTGCACGTGCAGGAAGGAAATACAAAAGGGACAGTTTAGCTTCAGTTACTTCAGAACGCCTTGGGGAAGCAGAGAGAGAGCATGCAGTGATCCGCTCTCTAAGAGCTCTCTCTCAATGAGGCAGAACAGAGGAACCGCCAAGTCCAGACCGGTTCATACACCCTTTCCTTACCTGGGACCGGGCTAGTGGATGGCTGAGGACCCCTAAGCTGGGAGAGCGGACAGTGCCAGTTAGGAGGCTCCAGGTCCATTAGCCGGCAGAGACCTGTAATGAAAGAGGTGGCTAGCTGGGATGAAGTACAAAGCCCTGCAGCTTCGGGTGGCAGAGTAATGGGTCCCAAAAGCTCCAGAAATGAGGAGGAGACCACCACACGAGAGCACAGGGGGAGAAAACCCACAGGCTGCTCTACAGGACTTAACCTCTGCCATGCTTGGGAAAGAACGGAGTCATTGCAGAATCTGAAAAAACTGTGAGTATACAAAATCTGAAACCTGCAATTCAGTGACTCTGACTGTTTGTCATCGCCTTGTGATCCGGCGAATCCCAGTTCCTCGTTCTCCCTCCTGGAGGGCACTCTGCCTGGCGGAGCGATATTATACCAGCTGCACCCCAACATCTCCCCCATCAAGGTTCACTGCAGTGGTGACCTTATCCCTGGACGCACACCACAAGTGGCGTAGTTGACATCACCCGTTCCACTCCTGGAGGAGGAAAGGTCGGAGGAAGGGTCCGCAGTGAAGGAGGCCAGGACCCCAGTCACCATTGGAACTGGTGATGTCCTCTCCAGGAAAAATCTTTGCTAGCCTACCTTTACTGTGCACCACACGGCCATGGAACCGGGTCAGGCCACGATTTCTACAAACCACTGGCTCAGCGATGGCTATATAAGGTACGGACTGAAGCTCATATCTTGAGCTCCATGGGGTGTCAGAACTGACATAGTCGGCAGGATTGCGTGCCCAATCCAATGGGTACTGCGTGCCTTTACTGGACTGTCATTTGTTTATTTGTGCCCGCGGCCATGAGCACCGTGACTACCGGACTGGGACTGTAAAAATGGCATCCATTGAGAATGGGATGGGCGCCATGCTTACCAACAGAGACTGGACTGACTTGCCTTTTGTGGGTGGGATTGCAGCAGGGCATGAAAAACCAGTGCCCGCCTCCTTTGTTGGACATGCACTAGGAGCCAGGAACCCTGCCTCCTCAGGACCAGGAGAAGATGGGGAGATTACTTGGACTGCCCGGGTGCAAGCCTTGGCGAGTGGTGGCCGGAGGGTGAGTGCTGTGTGTCAGCTCCACGCAGCAACTGATGTGAGCCACGCTGTCACCGGAGACTTCCCTCAGGTAGTGCCTGCATGTGATATATCTCTACTGCAATACAGAGGTCAAGATTACCAAATCTTCCTATGCTTTTCATTAGAGGCAGTGGCTCAATGGGTAGAGCTACTGCTTAAGGAGAATTAGATCACGAGTTTGAGTCCTAGCCGTCCCGGTAAAGAATTTAATTTATGTTATTTTTAATTTTAAATTATAATTATTATTTATTTATAATTATAATTTAATTTAATTATGCACTGAGGGGAGGAGGCGGACATCAGCTGTGAGCAGTGGGACACAACTCTAAAATCGGAGCTGTTCACGGAATGAGGCTGCATTGCTCTCTCCTCTCTCTCTCTTCTCTCTCTTCTCTCTTCTCTCTCTCTTCTCTCTCTCTCTTTTGCTCTCTCTTTTTCTCTCTTTTTCTCTCTCTCTTGTTCTCTCCTTTTCTCTCTCTCTCTCTTTTTCTCTCTCTCTCTTTTTCTCTCTTTCTCCCTCTCTCTCTCTCTTTTTCTCTCTCTCCCTTTCTTGCTACAGAAAGTACAGGAAAGGGGGACGATATCTAGCCACAAGGGTCCAGGTGTCTCACTATGGCGGCTTTACCTCTGTCACTGCTTTACTACTTTCCGAGGTCCGCAAGTAGATCACTAGCCCATGCCAATGTCTATCAGCTGGGTGTCCCTTCTTCCCTAAAGGGTGCTTTACATGAGAAGAGCTGTGCGATGCATCGTCGGGGTCACGTTTTTTGTGACGCACATCCGGCATCGTTCACGACGTCGTCTCGTGTGACACCTCCGAGCGACGCAGTATTGCTCACAAATCGTGAGTCGTGTACTCGTTGCTCAGTTTCAAAAAATTGTTTAATTGAAATGGCGCCAGTTGTTCATCGTACCCGGGGTAGCACACATCGCTCTATGTGACACCCCGGGAACGATGAACACAGCTTACCTGCGTCCCGCGGCTCCCGGCGGCTATGCGGAAGGAAGGAGGTGGGCGGGATGTTTATGTCCCGCTCATCTCCGTTCCTCCACTTCTATTGGCCGGCGGCTGTTTGACGTCGCTGTGACGCCGAACGTCCCTCCCCCATTAGGAAGAGGATGTTCGCCGCCCACAGCGAGGTCACTCAGCAGGTAAGTACGTGTGATGGGGGTTTCACGACTTTGTGCGACACGGCAGTGATTTGCCCGTGACGCACAAACGACAGGGGCGGGTACGATCGATCGTGAAATTGCACGATCGATCGACTCATGTAAAGCAGGCATTAGTTCCTCTTTCTACTGGCCAGCATTGTCAATACAATTTTCACAAACTAGCCTCATAGGAGCCTCCTCTACTGCCTAAGATGTTCTCAACTCTGGAGAGCTAACTCTGTATCTTTGTCTGTGTCCTGTTGTGAATGTTAATTATTAGTGTTGAGCGAGCATGCTTGTCACTACTCGGTACTCGCACGAGTATCACTGTACTCGGGCTACTCGGCGGGGACCGAGTAATTTCGCGATACTCTTGCTGTACTCGTGGACTTCATGTTGGCGCTCTTTTTAGAGCCAGCCCTCATGCAGGGATTGGCTGGCAGACCACTGCAATGCCACAGCCCTGTTACTTGTGGAATTGCAGTGATTGGCCGGCCCGCACAGCATGACCGTGCCTTTAGCCCGACACTTCCCCGCTCGGCTACGGCCCCTCCCGCACTCCACTCTGCGTGTATATATATATGCACGCTTACACACACACGCACGTTTTTTTTTATAATTTACAGTTTTATGGTTTCTACATGCTGTCGGGGGTCATTTCAGAATAATACTCGGGTCTCCCATAGGATAACATTGGGCTCGGTGTTCGGGCCGAGTACACGAGTATTTTGGGATGCTCGGCCCGAGCCTCGAGCACCCGAGCATTTTAGTACTCGCTCATCACTATTAGTTATGTTTTGGCTGCTGGGAGGCTCCCTCTGGCAGCCAGGAATGGTTTGGACTTGGACCAGGTGTGTTGTGCAGTGGGTGTTTCCTTTGCTAACTCTCTGCGTATTTAAATCCTGGTCTGATTGCAGGCTGTTGCCGGATGTCAGTTGTTCTTTGTATCTCCAGCCTGCTTAATCCTGCTCTACATCACAGCTTCCCCAGATAAGTGCTTGCACTTTATTTATTGTCTAGTTCTTTAGTTTATCTGGGTTTGTCATTTGCTGTGGTTGGTTTCAATTTATTTGCTTGCAGGGATTTTCCCCCTCAGTGGATTGTTGAGGAACTCCCTGCAGTTCTGTGTGGAGTATAGCTCCTTTGGGTCCATGTGTTTGTGGCTTGTTGACTTTGTTATGATTCTTGTTTTCTGTTCATTGGTATGACAAGGGCACCTGTTATAGGACGGAGTTCAGATCGTGCGATCTGAGGGCCTTTTTGTACTATCAGGAAGTTGTTTTTTTTGCAGGGTTTTTCTCTGGCCACCATCAGTCCCTTTCCTGTCCTTTCCTACTTTAGTCAGCGGGGGCCTCACCTTTTGCTAATCCTGTCATCTACCTGTGTATTGTGTTTTTCCTATATCACCGCAGTCTTTGAATGTGGGGGGCTAGCTATTCTTGTCTATTTTCTGAGGCAGAGAGTTATTCATCTTTCCTACCTTTAGGATAGTTAGTTCTCCGGCTGGGTTCGCGGTGCACAGGATGTTAGTTCACCCCCTCGGCTACTTCTAGTTGTGATGGTTAGTAAGGGGATGGCGGCCAGATTAGTTGCCAATGCTCTTGTCACCTTTTGCCAATGTTTTGTGGTGGTCTTCCATGGTTCCGGATCATAATAGTACATCCGGCCAACAATATTAAAGGGTACTCTTAAGAAAAAAAAAAGAAAGAAAAAAAAAAAAAAACTGCTGAGAAAACATTTTTTTTTTTTTGGTATTTTTCCTCTTCTTCTTTGGGCTCTGTGGAAGATTTCTTTTTCTAGTATGGATAAATTGGGTGAGCGTGTTGCTCATCTTGATGCTAAGGTTCGTCATATAGAGTCTTTTCTTGCACAGACTCCCCTTGCAGAGCCTAAGATTCCTGTTCCTGAATTTTTTTCGGGAGATAGGTCGAGATTTTTGAGCTTCAAAAATAATTGTAAATTATTTCTTGACCTGCGCCCTAAGTCCTCAGGGAATCCTGTACAGCAGGTTAAGATTGTCATTCCCTTGCTGCGTGGTGACCCTCAGGACTGGGCCTTCTCTTTAGCGTCTGATGATCCGATTCTCAGTGATTTGGACTCCGTTTTTCAGGCCTTGGGTTTATTATATGACGAACCCAATATTGTGGACCAAGCAGAAAAGGTCTTGTTGTCCTTAACTCAGGGTTTGGATTCTGCAGAAACGTTTTGTCAGAAATTTCGAAAGTGGGCGGTCCTTACCAAATGGAATGATGATGCGCTTGTGGCTCTTTTTCGGAAGGGTATTGCTGATGCTGTGAAGGATGTAATGGTAGGATTTCCCGTCCCTTCTGGTCTTGATGCCTCTATGACCTTGGCCATTCAGATTGATAGGCGTTTACGTGAGCGCAGGAAGATACCTGATGGTTTTGTGCCTGTGGAACAGTCTTTGGAGCCTATGGAGTGTGATAGGGTCCTTTCTAATGCTAGTCGGCAGGGGTTCAGACGGAAGAATAGACTGTGCTTCTATTGTGGAGACGCTTCTCATAACATCTATGTCTGCCCTAAACGTGAAAGGAGATTGGCTACTTCTGTTACTGTGGGTTCTTTGCAACCAAAGTTTCTTTTGTCTGTCACATTGATTTGCTCATTGTCTTCCTTTTCTGCATTTGCCTTTGTGGACTCAGGGGCAGCGCTCAATTTGATGGATTTTGGGTTTGCTAGGGATTGTGGTTTCCCCATGGTTCCTTTGCAAACTCCTATTCCTTTAAGGGGCATTCATGCTACCCCTTTGGCAGAACATAAACCCCAATTTTGGACCCAGGTGCCTATGAGAGTTGCACCAGCGCATCAGGAAACTTGTACATTTTTAGTATTGCATAATCTACAGGATACCTTGGTACCGGTTCTTGACTGGAGATCCTTGTCGGTAGCTAGTTGGGGTTGTCAAGGTGTGCATCAGGACCTTTCCGTGTCATCCACGTCTGCTCAGGCAGTTGATGTTCCGGCCTTCCTGTCTGATTTCCGTGATGTATTTAATGACCAGGAATCTGATTCTCTGCCCCCACACTGGGACTGTGACTGTGCCATTGAGTTGGTGCCCGGTTGTAAATTTCCCAAGGGGCGGATTTTCAACTTGTCTGTGCCCGAACATGATGCCATGCGGTCATACATCAGGGAATCATTGGAGAAGGGTCACATTCGGCCCTCATCTTCTCCTTTGGGTGCCGGCTTCTTCTTTGTTGCTAAGAAAGATGGTTCGTTGAGGCCTTGTATTGATTACCGTCTTCTTAATAAAATTACGGTCAAATATCAGTACCCTTTGCCTCTGAAGTCTGATCTGTTCTCTAGAGTGAAGAGTGCCAAATGGTTTGCGAAACTGGATCTCAAGGGTGCGTATAATCTCATCCGTATTAAGGAGGGTGATGAATGGAAGACGGCTTTTAATACTCCTGAGGGGCATTTTGAGTACCTAGTGATGCCTTTTGGGCTCACTAATGCACCCTCCGTCTTCCAGGCCTTCATGAATGATATTTTTCGGGACCTTATTGGTAAATTTTTGATTGTGCATTTGGATGACATCTTGATTTTTTCAGATGATTGGGACTCTCATGTTGGGCAAGTACGGGATGTTTTTTAGATACTTAAGGATAATGCACTGTACGTTAAGGGGTCAAAGTGCCTCTTTGGGGTGCAAAGGATTTCCTTTTTGGGCTTCATCCTGTCTCCCTCCGCTATCGAAATGGACCCGGTTAAGGTTCAGGCTATTTACGACTGGGTGCAACCGACTTCTCTAAAATCCCTGCAGCGGTTTTTGGGGTTTGCTAATTCTTACCATAAATTTATAGCCAATTTTTCTGCCATTGTCAAACCTGACAGATTTGACAAAGAAGGGAGCTGATGCTGAGCATTGGACCCCTGAGGCAATTGTGGCCTTCCAGGAGCTTAAAAGGCGATTCACTTCTGCCCCAGTTCTGCAGCAACCTGATGTGTCTTGCCATTTCAAGTTGAGATCGATGCCTCAGAGATCGGAGCAGGTGCTGTTCTGTCTCAACGAGGCGCTACTTCGGTAAACTTAAGCCCTGTGCCTTTTTCTCTCGGAAGTTTGCTTCTTCTGAACGGAATTATGATGTGGGGAACCGGGAATTATTGGCTATGAAGTGGGCATTTGAAGAGTGGAGGCATTGGTTGGAGGGGGCTAGGCATCAAGTTGTGGTGCTTACTGACCACAAGAATCTCATCTATCTGGAATCGGCCAAGAGGTTGAATCCTCGGCAGGCCAGGTGGGCTTTGTTTTTTACCCGGTTTAATTTTGTGGTCTCTTTTTTGCCGGGCACCAAGAATGTTAAGGCCGATGCCCTTTCCAGGAGTTTCTGCACTGACTCTTTGGAGGTTGTCGAACCGTCTACTATCCTGAATGATGGTGTAGTTTTCTCGACTATTTCGCCTGATCTGCGGTTGGCACTGGCGGAATTTTAGGGGGATACACCTGAGAGATGTCCTACAGGGAAACTGTTTGTCCCAGACCAATGGAGAGACCGAGTTGTCTCTGAGGTTCATTGTTCTGTTTTGGCGGGTCATCCTGGCATTTTTGGTACTCGGGATCTTGTGAGATGCTCTTTTTGGTGGCCTTCCCTGTCCCGAGATGTCCGTTGTTTTGTGAAGTCGTGTGGAGTTTGTTCTAGGTCCAAGCCCTGTTGTTCACGTTCTAGTGGGCTATTATTGCCTTTGCCTGTACCTAAGAAACCTTGGACGCACATCTCTATTGATTTTATTTCAGAGCTTTCCATCTCTCAGAAAATGACTGTGATTTGGGTGATCTGTGACAGATTCTCCAAGATGGTCCACTTGGTTCCCTTGTCTAAGTTGCCGTCTTCATCAGACTTGGTGCCTTTGTTTTTCCAACATGTTGTTCGTTTGCATGGTATTCCCGAAAACATTGTTTCTGACAGAGGGGTGCAGTTTGTATCCAGGTTTTGGAGGATTTTTTGCTCCAAATTGGGTGTTCAGCTGTCTTTCTCCTCGGCGTTTCATCCTCAGACCAACGGTCAGACTGAAAGGGCTAACCAGACCCTGGAGACCTATTTACGGTGTTTTGTTTCTGCGGATCAGGATGACTGGGTTTCGTTTTTGCCTTTGGCTGAATTTGCCCTTAACAATAGAGCTAGCTCTACCACGTTGGTGTCCCCCTTTTTCTGCAATTTTGGGTATCACCCTAGGTTCCCCTCAGGGCAGCTTGAGGCATCTGACTGTCCGGGGGTGGATTCGGTGGTCAACGGAATGCAGCAGATTTGGTGGCAGGTAGTGGATAAATTGTTTCTGTCCCAAGAAACTGCCCAAAAGTTTGCCAACCGGCACTGGACTGTTGGTCCCCGGTTAAAAGTAGTGGACATGGTGTGGTTGTCCTCTAAAAATATTCCTATGAGAGTTCCATCTCCTAAATTTAAGCCCAGATTTATTGGACCTTATGATTTCGGAGATTATTAACCCTGTATCTTTCCGTTTGACTCTGCCTGCGTCATTTAAGATTCACAATGTCTTCCATAAGTCCTTGTTGAAGAAACATGTGGAGCCAGCAGTTCCTGCAGCAGCGCCTCCTGACCCTGTTTTGGTACAAGGGGATCTGGAGTATGAGGTTGAAAAAATTCTGGATTCCCGTCGCAGTAGGCGTTAGCTTCAGTACCTTGTGAAATGGAAGGGTTATGGGCAGGAGGATAACTCTTGGGTTGTGGCTTCTGACATTCATGCGGACAGGTTGGTTCGCGCCTTCCATCATGCTCATCCCAAGCGACCCGGTGGCGTGGGTGAGGGTTCGGTGACCCCTCCTCAAGGAGGGGGTACTGTTGTGAATGTTAGTTATGTTTAGGCTCCCTCTGGTGGCCAGGAATGGTTTGGACTTGGACCAGGTGTGTTGTGCAGTGGGTGTTTCCTTTGCTAACTCTCTGCTTATTTAAATCCTGGTCTGATTGCAGGCTGTTGCCGGATGTCAGTTGTTCTTTGTATCTCCAGCCTGCTTAATCCTGCTCTACACCACATCTTCCCCAGATAAGTGCTTGCTCTTTATTTATTGTCTGGTTGTTTAGTTTATCTGGGTTTGTCATTTGCTTTGGTTGGTTTCAGTTTATTTGCTTGCAGGGATTTTCACCCTCAGTGGATTGTTGAGGAACTCCATGCAGTTCTGTGTGGAGTATAGCTCCTTTGGGTCCATATGTTTGTGGCTTGTTGACTTTGTTATGATTCTTGTTTTCTGTTCATTGGTATGACAAGGGCACCTGGTATAAAACGGAGTTCAGATCGTGCGATCTGAGGGCCTTTTTGTACAATCAGGAAGTTGGGTTTTTTGCAGGGTTTTTCTCTGGTCACCATCAGTCCCTTTCCTGTCCTTTCCTATTTTAGTCAGCGGGGGCCTCACCTTTTGCTAATCCTGTCATCTACCTGTGTATTGTGTTTTTCCTATATCACCGCAGTCTTTGAATGTGGGGGGCTAGCTATTCTTGTCTTTTTTCTGAGGCAGAGAGTTATTCATCTTTCCTACCTTTAGGATAGTTAGTTCTCCGGCTGGGTTCGCGGTGCACAGGATGTTAGTTCACCCCCTCGGCTACTTCTAGTTGTGATGGTTAGTAAGGGGGTGGCGGCCAGATTAGTTGCCAATGCTCTTGTCACCTTTTGCTAATGTTTTGTGGTGGTCTTCCATGGTTCCGGATCATAACAGTGTCCTTTCTTTTGTGCTTCCAGTACACAAACACCTGTAAAAAGGAACAACTCTTTCCCTGAACTCTAACACTCCTCCCCATGGCTACCTAAATATTAACCCTGTCTTTTCCTGAACACTGGGTCCTAAAGCCTACTGATAAATTGTAAAAGTATGAAAAGGGAGATGATGACCTCTTGTGGCCAGTATTTGTATTGTGGCACATATAATATCCATCATATATTACGGTATCTACCACAGCTTATATGACACACTTGCATTAAAACCATTGATTTCTTTATGGGGAGCACACGACCATAGGTCCACCTTCTTACACATTACTCTACAGTCTTCTTATTCTTCTAATCGCTAAATGTGTGTTGTTGTTGTTTTTTACTTCACTTAATGTGATATTTCGATTGAGAGGAGTCACAGGATTCTGGGACTACACTCACTTATCTGTAGTTTCTGTCACCCCTACTAGAACAGGACATCATTAGGGGGTGTGGAGCTATAGTTACTTACTAAAGCTTTTTGCGTCACTGCCCTCTTAAGATGCCAGGGTTCCTTGGAGTTTATAGAAAATGTGTAAAAGATGTGAGTGCAGCACCAGCATTCTACTTTTGTCTTCTGCATGAAACAAGACATCATCAGGGAATGTAGATAGAAGCAGTGAGTGACAACAGTGTCAACCCACAGTTTCTATCACCGCCCACAAAATAATCATCATCTAGAGGTAGTGCTGGTTTCACAAACAAAGCATCTATCACCGCCTCCAGATGATGATTTATTTGCTCGTAATGAAAGATCTTGTGGAGCAATACTGGTGTTACTCACTGCTTCAATTTCGGCCTCCTGACAACATAGCAGATGCAGCGACAGAGATAAAAAAAGGTTGTGGGTGCTGCACTCACCTCTTCAACAGTGCTTTTCACAATAAATCTAGGACATCATAAAGATAGATATTTAGAAAGTACATTTTAGGTTTCAGATCAACCATTTTATGCCGTAATACAAAATTTGTAACACATTCCTACCCTATAACTTACAATGCTTATTAGTAGTGTTTTCTTATGTGGCAATGGAGTCTTTATGATACCTCATACATCAGAGCTATGTGCAACTAATACTTAGAGTGCTTACAAAAAGTATTTATACCCTGTGCATTTTTCCAGATTTTTCACATTACAGCCAAAGCTCAAATGTATTTTCTTGGAATTTTATGATATTCCAAAACTAAGTAGAAAGTATTTGTAAAGTGTAAAATAAAATATATATGGTTTTCTAACTATTTAAAAATATAAATCTCAAAACAACTCTTTGTGCTGATATATCACATAAAATTAAAATATGTTTGTTGGTGTAATGTGAAAAAATGTGGAAAAGTTTATGGGGTATGAATATTTCCTCAAGTCACTGTATATCTATGCCCATTCATAATATACCATTGACATTGTATGAGTTCATATCATTGATATTTTGCCATGTATATACCATTGCAGGTTGGGGTAATACATGAAAAGGTTTTATTTTGTTATTAATTTTACACACAAATTATATTGCAGCTATGTCTAACACAGTCTCACAAATAAGTGCATCAGACATTCTTTTACTTGTGAATTTGAAAGGGCAGATTTTTATGACAATTCTATATCACGATCATACAAAATATAGAAAGTATTCTGTTACATATAAATTCACTGTATACTCTATATAGTGCCATCTTGTGAGCAAAATCAGGTAATGATATCAATTTTAAGAAATACTGTATTATTTGAAGTGGAGCTGTTTCTAACAGTGCTCTTTAATTCTATGCATATTTCATGTTCATTTCATCATCATGTTGAATTCAGAAAACTAAGAAAAAAGAAGTAACAAATAATATAAATTGTATATGTGATGTAAAAAAATATGCAAAGTTTTGTTATGTGAAGCTGCAGTTGTACAATTTTTTTTAATAATCTCCACATTTCAATATAAGATTGTATAGGTGATATTATTTGTCCCGCATTTGTTCGCGTTCCAAGGGGTTGTTTCATCTTGACGTACATGCTCTAAACCACATTATGTGCACAGAGCCAAAGCCATGATGGAACATTGAAGGGCATGTTGCAAACTGTTAGAAAAAGGTGAAAGCATACATATTCTGTACCACTGTAGTGTGGTAGAGTGGTAGTGTGGGGAAAGGGGAATGGAGAGCGGAAAAGTCCAGATAGTGGCAGCAAGAAGAAAAAAAGGGGTTTTGCTGAAATATGAAAAAAGTCCAATTCCTTAGGTTTTGTCCCAATTTTTAAAGGAGTTGATTCACCATACCCAGAGTCGTTCATCACACTGCCACATAGGGAAATGCTGCAGAGAACATATTCTCTTAGATTCTGAGTCCATTGATGTTCATATTCCAAAATCCACTTCAGTCGATGCTTGGCATCATAAAAAGACTTTAGACCTGTGTGCAGTTGATTAGCCATGGAAAATGATTTAATAAGAAGAATTATAATTCTTGCTTGGTCAGTTTTAGGCAAAGCTTCTTTTGCCATAAGGAAAAATGAGCTTCTTGCTCCAAGCAACAGTCTGAGGTGTCTCCCATTCGGTGGCATTTTGTGACTCCCGGGAGTAAATTTTGGCAGGTTATACCCTGCTTGCATTATTTCAATTGTATTTGCACCTTTTCGAGAGGTGACCTGCAAAAGCATTGTGACTTCACCCCATCACATGTCATTACTGCACCACAGAGAAGGTGAAGATCATGGAAAGAAAAGCTCACCATGGAATCGATGACATTTTTTTTGCATAAAATACAAAAAATTCTAAAACCAGCTTACCGGTACTCCCTGATGTGTGAAATCTCATTATACGGTCTGGATATAGAGTCCGCAAGGAAATAGGGCAGGAGCCAGCCTCGAAAATCAAATGTAGAAATGGTTGTCAAAGACTCCAGTGGACAAATTTCAGGACTCAGTAGATATTCTTTTGTTTAGGGACCATGTAGAAGGCGTACATACGCCGAAACGCGTAGTCTGAGAGACTACTACCCCTATCCAATATTTGTCTTGCCCCACGTGTGGATGTATTTGTAATGGAACTATTCAAATAAAATTGCTTTGCAAAAAGAAAAAAAAAATTAAGAATATCTACCGAGTCCTGGAATTTGTCCGCTGGAGTCTTTGGACAACCATTTCTGCATTTTTTTGCATGTGATGGGGAGTGGGGAGGGGATAGGAAAGCTTATATGAAAGCACAATATTGAGACTTTGTGCAAAGGGAGGAAAAGTGTGAGAGGGGGTACAGTATAAAAAGTTGGCAGTATGGGGGAGACATTGACGATAGATGCAGGGTAGAAGGGCAGTGTGGATTTAGGGGCAACATGACAGGGACAGTGTGATGGCATGGCGTTTTTGGCAACAGTATGCAAAGAGGGTTAAATGTGTGAGGAGGTAAAATAGACACCATGGGGAAGTGGGGAAGGAAATTGGAGATAGGGATGGTGAAAAGAGGGTTCACAGTTTGAAGAGGGGGCAGCATGATGGCAAACATTACAAACAAGAGGAAAAATGAGTTTTTAATGTGCAAAAAAGTGTACAGGATTTTATTTAAAGACAGCAAGTGAACATCCATTAAAATCAAGTAAAAAATATGTAAAAAGTATGCAAGACCAAGCTCCACAGTTTATGCATCAATGGCAGGGTTTAACAGTACATTTCAAATAGCCTCTTATATCCGTACTTCAATACCTGAAGAAGGACATATATATTAACAGTAATTCCCTCTGGGAATATACCCATAAAAGATATAGCACTATAAGGGTTAACAATACAGAACAATGACCTTTTTATCAATGCATCATTAAATGACAGCAGGGGGGCATGTTATATTACAGATATTCCCCCTGGGACTGTGCCCATAGAAAGTGTAACCCATCCAATGTCTATTCACACTACAATTAGTGTAAATAGTGATGACATATCTACCAGTGGTAGCAGCATATGGGTGGTAGCTTGGTGACAGGACCTCCAGAAGCAACGTACGTTTCGATTATGTTGTTTTCTTCATCAGGGCAGAGGTATTCTGACACTCTCCCCCTGATCGCTGGGTTCTTAAATAATGGCGCCAGAGCTCCAATTAATCCGGAGGCTCCAATACGGCGCACGCGCCGACAGCCCACGCAAGTCCCGCGAGACTACGGCCGTCACGTCAATACCGCGCATGCGCGGGAGCGTTGACGCGTCACCATGGCTCCCGCGCAGGCGCGAGACGTCCAGACGGCAGCAGCAACACAGGGACGAGCCTGGCAGCCAGCGCACATGCACCGGAACCACCGCAGAGCACTGGGTTTTCCACAAAAGGTAATCCACATAATTAGTAGCCAGTAGGTGGAGTCGGACAGAATAATAATACATTCATGGATCACGACATTATATTAATATTATACAGGATTTTCATTTCATCTTGATCCATCCATAAGGTCATCATATCCTCAACTCCAACCAGGGTATACATTATTAGGTTTAACCTAGGGATGGAAGATATAAGTGAGTACACCCAGCGTCCATGAGGGACAGACAGAAAAATAGAACAAAGATTAAAATATTATATATATATTTTATTTGTTAAAAACCAGACTAAGGATGTCAGTGATGAATGGGAGAAACGGTGCCACAAACAATAAAACCACTAGAAAAGTATCAAAAAATGGAATGCATGTGTGCGTATGTATATACAACTATATTTAAAAATCGCACACATGCCTACTCTACCTGATATTATAAAAAGCGGGAGTAACTCACAGACTCGTTGAGACCTCTTGGGACCAGAGTGTCCAGTGTTACAATCCACTTGGTCTCGCATTGAGCCAAACGTTTTTTTAGGTCACCACCCCTGATGCCCCCCTCTATGATGTCAATACCCCTAACTTTCAATTTGGAGGGGGTCACAAGAGTGGTGAGATCGAAAATGTCTCGGGAGTGTCTTCAATACAGTTGGATCGGTCTCCGATTTCGCCGCAGCAATGTCTCTGACATGCTCCCTGACCCTAATGCGGAGCTCACGTGAAGTGAGCCCCACATAGGTCAGGGGGCATGTGCACGTCACAAAATACACCACGTGTGTAGTACTACACGTGATGTATTTTCTTATCTGAAAATTCCTTTTTCCGTCCGATGAATAAAAAGTAGTGCTACGGAGAACATTGCTGCAGGCCACACGGTGCGCGCGCGCTGGCTGCCAGGCTCGTCCCTGTGTTGCTGCTGCCGTCTGGACATCTCGCGCCTGCGCGGGAGCCATGGTGACGCGTCCCTGCTCCCCGCTCGCGGTATTGACGTGCCGGCCGTAGTCTCGCGGGACTTGCGTGGGCTGTCGGCGCGCGCGCCGTATTGGAGCCTCCGGATTAATTGGAGCTCTGGCGCCATTATTTAAAAACCCAGCGATCAGGGGGAGAGTGTCAGAATACCTCTGCCCTGATGAAGAAAACAACATAATTGAAACGTACGTCGCTTCTGGAGGTCCTGTCACCAAGCTACAACCCATATGCTGCTACCACTGGTAGATATGTCATCAGTATTCACACTAATTGTAGTGTGAATTGACTTTGGATGGGTTACACTTTCTATGGGCACAGTCCCAGGGGGAATATCTGTAATATAACATGCCCCCCTGCTGTCATTTAATGATGCATTGATAAAAAGGTCATTGTTCTGTATTGTTAACCCTTATAGTGCTATATATTTTATGGGTATATTCCCAGAGGGAATTACTGTTAATATATATGTCCCTCTTCAGGTATTGAAGTACGGATATAAGAGGCTATTTGAAATGTACTGTTAAACCCTGTAATTGATGCATAAACTGTGGAGCTTGGTCTTGTATACTTTTTACGTATTTTTTACTTGATTTTAATAGATGTTCACTTGCTGTCTTTAAATAAAATCCTGTACACTTTTTTGCACTATAAAAACTCATTTGTCCTCTTGTTTGTAATATAATGTGTAGTTGGTGCTCATTGTGGGGATCCATGAGATTCATTAACCACAAAAAATTGTGTTTGGGGGTACGGAGCTATTTGTTAATCTATGATGGCAAACATATAGCGACAGTATGTAGAAGAGACAATGTCAGGGGAGAGTGTGGAGAAATAGTAAAAAGAGGTGAGGCCACAGTGGACAGTTAGAATAATGGGCCACAGACCCAGCTGATGAGCCTGCATCAAAGAAGGACATCCAACATTGGACGATGATGACTGAATAATACTGTACATCTATCATCTGCTGGAAATGGTGCAGGCTTAAGAAGGTAACCTGATATATCACATACAAATACTTAATTTTTCAAGAATGGTCTAAGAAAAACATTGTAGTGGATAAAATGAGCATAGTGTGGGGCACTTACTTTTTCAAAGGCAAAGCATGGGCCGATATTTTTCTACAGGGAGCATTATGGCAATTTATGAAACCTTTTGTAGTTTTGTCATTTTGATTTTAATATAGTAAGTTTGCAATAAAGCCTTTAAATTTTAATCCAAATTTTTTGGAAGTTGGATTTTTCCTCTTTTGATGTACAAATAATGGCTCTGGTAATCTATGCATGTACCTATGGAGGTTTCCTAGATGTATTCATGTACTGATCATGTTTTTGTTTCTGTATTCATGTACTGCTATTAGTTTTGGTGCTGTAATCATATGTTGTTATTGGTTCTGATCATGTTCACAAGTAGTAATCGTAACTTGCCAGATGATTTGTTACATGGTTATGTTAGTAAAGTAGTGTGTTATCTGACATGTTAAGCATTACTACACCTGTATGTAGATTAAGAGCATTAGATATTTGTATTTGAATGACTTAATAGGAGCTATTATTTTTGCCTGTGTCACAGTGTAAGCTTCATCGGAAACCATGATTTTGCAGTATATAGCATGCTGTTGTAAAGTATATAGCAATGTTTCCCAATTACAGTCCTCAAGACCCACTAACAGATCATATTTTCAGAATTTAAATTTTTTTTCACAGGTGATGCAATTATTCACTGTGAAATACTAAGGAAATAGTAAAAACGTGATCATTTGGGGCTCTTGAAGACTGGAGCTGGGTAAAAGTGGTATATAATATAGATGATCAAATCAGATACATGTCCTCTAAGAGGACTAAAAAAAATGTATATTTTTAAAAAAGTCTTTAAAAACCTAAAATAAATAAAAAAAAAAAAGTTCTCCCTTATTAAAAAGAAAATAATTACAAAAATAAACATATTTGGCATCAATGAAACCTTAAATGTCCGGTCTATCAAAATGATCAAAATATAAAATTAATTAACTTGTAGGGTACAAATAATGCAAATTAATCCTAGCATGCGTGACGTCACAAATTTATACTTTTACGTGCAAATCATATGGAGAAACTCACATAAATAACTTTTACAAGTTTATTTCAAAATTGCAAAATAAAGAAATATGAATAATGCACAACATTTTATTTATAATTTTTTGCTGAAAACACCAAAAAAATTTTTAAAAAAATTTCAAACAAAGATATGAAAAACACACAAAGGTATATAAATCTAGAGTAAACTAGCTGCAGCTACATTTCTTTTTAATTTTATTGGTCTTTCAAGCAATTTTCACATGTTATCTTTTCTGAAGAATGTTCTTTACAGACATTTTCCCCACAAGTGGTACAATGTTGCTCAGTCTTCCTCTCTAAGTTTCTTGGACAAATGAAACAACGCTTTTGTTTTCTTTCTCCTGGCCCTGGAATATCCTGAAACTGTAAGCCACACCGTTTCATTGCTTCTTTAGTTTGCTTTGGCAAGCATTTCATGTTGCTTTGCTCCATCATGTGAGACATTACAAGTTCATGGCAAAGGTCCTTCAAGAATAGGCATCTCCTGTCCTTCCTCCTTGCATGGAATTCTGGATGAGTTTCTGTATAAATAATGAATGAATTCAGGGCTGCTACATCAAGCATATTTGAAAAAATTACTACAGGCCAACGTCTTGTTTTCCATTTGCATGAATATTCTCCCACCATTTCATGCATTTTGTCTACACCTCCGTTAGTTTTATTTAGTGCAGGAGGATTTCTGGTTTCAATTTCCTAGCATTGCTGTCAATACTGCAATCATGATGCATTTTACTGAGTAATATAACGGATTTCTCCTTCACTTTGTAAGATACCAATGTCGCTTTGTTGTTGAAACCAAAGACACTCTCAAAAAGTGCTCGCTGTGGATTGTGTTTCACTGCTTGAGGAATTTCTCGTCGGTTTGGCTTCATAATACCAACAAGTTTAACAGCTTTTTCAAACAGAAAATTACCCAGTGCAACATTGGTAAAAGAATTTCAAAAATAGAAAAAACTGAGTTTCTTATGGCCATACATAATAAAGAAGACATAAATAGTGCACCCAATGATGTATATAAATATTTATTGTGAGCAATATTATTATTATAGATTATTAATATAATAATATAATATAATATTATCTATTCTACAGTAATACCACTCTTATCTGCATTTAGTATAGGGTAATATTAGTGTGATGTAGGCAGATATTCTTGCCTTACAGTCCTTGCTGGTGCAAACTAAAACCAAAAGTCTTTTTCAAACCTTTATCTATTCTATTCCCTAATAATACCACTGTTAGCTACATTCAATCTAGAGATTAAAGGTATATGGTCAGGTTATATAGCTTTACAGTCCTTCTTTAGGCATACTGCTGCTGCAAGCAAAATAAATAATCTCAAAAAAAGGTATGGGGTGACCACTCTTTTTTTGTAACCAGTCAAGGTAAAGCTGACAGCTGGGGGTTGGTATTATCAGGGTGAGAAGGGCCATGGTTATTGGCCCATCCCAGCCTAAAATATCAGTCCCCAGTTGCCCCAGAATTAGTGCATCCATTGGATGCACCAATTCTGGCGCTTCACCCAGCTCATCCTGATTGCCTTGGTTGGTTGCAATCAGGGTAATATGTGGGATTGATGATAGCTATGATTTGTCTGAAATCACGGATGCCATTAAGCCATAAGTGATTAATGAGGAGGCATCTGTGATACACCCCCATTAAAAACCCTGTAAGTCAAAAGAAATATAACTAAAACAGAAAATTCTTTACTTGAAATAAATACACACACCCTTGTTCACCCATTTATTAAACCCCAAAACACCCCCGCAAGTCCGGGAGCCCCGGTTTTGAAAAGTGGGGATGTCACTCATGCCACCGAAGTTCACAGCCGGGGACTTACACGGTACCAACTTTGACCGACAGTGAACTCGCTGTTGGACTGTCAAACTGCTCTTTTTCCATGTCACACAATGCGACAGTCTGGCAGTCCAACAGCGAGTTCAGCTGAGGCACAGTTTTTGGCTCACAGAGCACAGCTGGTCTGGTGGGAGCCAGTAGCTGTGACCTCAGCTCAATTCAGTGCCAGATTGCAGCACTGTCAGATTGCATGACATGGCAGCAGAACGGTTTGGCAATCCGCCAATGGGTTCATCTGCGTCACAGTTGGTACCATGAGAACCCCCAACTGTGAACTCTGGGGAACATGCTGCCGGATTGACAGACTGCTCTGCCACTATTTTACTACCTCTGGTCCGGCAGCGTCAGTCACGCATGCACCGTACTCCTTACATCTTCCATCACCGCTAGATAGTTTCTTAGCTTATGACGTCACATACGCATTTGCTTTGGGCCGCACACTCACTTGACAAGTTAGATGGCATGCTATCCCAACTCCAAATGGCTGAGCCACCCATTATTAACCCATAAACATCACATTCACTGTGGTGCTAACAGCAGTGGCGAAAACCGCTGATGCTCCACCAGGCCACCAATCCAGGCAGACTCACGGATGGCAGCATGTTATGTCAGATACCTCCATTTCGGTCATAATCTTTCTTTACTGTTGTCACCACTATCTCTCCATATTACTTATGTTTCTCAGGTTTTCTACCTCTCACACAGCCACTTTTAGATGTTTATTTATCAGCTCATAATACCACGTTTTCTACAACAGTCTCTTTTCATTCTCCTTTCCCTTCTTTTCCTTCCCTTTTTCTTTCCCCTCCTGTTTCTCCTTTTTCTAGTTCTTATTTTTTACTGTATTGTGCCACCAATATATGATTGATGATAGGATGATCATCCTTCATCCATTATCTATACCTTGCTTTTAACGTGGCAGATGTTTTTTTTCCATATATGTGCAATAAAATATTCAATAAAATCCTCTTTGTATATTTGTATATATGTACATAATTGTATAATTTTTGTGTACATTTTTGTAAATATTTGCTGGTGGTTTCAAACGCTTTTGGCATTATTTATGTTTATTGTCACTGATTATATTATTTCATGTTATTTCTTGACACCAGTTAAATTTATGAAGGTCTGATACAAGACTGAAACGTCTTTTATTTTACAGTCCCTGACAGAAGTTCTGTCGCTTATCCATGTTATGTAAATAAAAGCTTATAACCTGACTTTAAATTCATCCATTGGTTTCATAAATTACTCTTTTGAAAGTTGAAACCCTCCCAAATTTGGTTTAGGTTATAAAAATAAAGTTGCTGCAAAGTTGAAATATTGATCGTTTAATGAACACAGAAAGGTCAGATTTTGTCCCAGTATTTTCTTTCACAGATTACAAAGCAATATTTGGAGAACAGTGGGTGCTAAATAATACAATTACTAAAGCACAAAAATGTTATCAAAATACTTTTCAAGATTAGAGATTAGCAGGTCAGGCAAAATTTGAGTTCACCTGTTTGCACTTTTTTCCGAGGAAATTTAAATTTGCAGAGGAGTTATTTAGTGTCCTTTATTATTTATATAATGTCCTTAATTATATTCACCTCACTGTTCACCTGTGCGACCGCTCCACTTCTCACCATCCAGTCCTCTTTGCATCTTCAGATCAGCCGCAGTAAAATTCATGGACATCTGCCTCATGTCCCAGGCTTCTGGGTTTCCCTGGCCCTTGAGAATTCTGTGCATGTGTCTACAAAAGTCATGATGCATGAGGTGAGGTCATATGTCTTAGTATAGGCCAAAATCTTTGCGGGATCATACGCTAAACTTGACTTAGCAAACCCGAAAGCCTCAGACTAGCAATAGAGGTTTATGGATTTACCCTGCTTCTGACGCCAATCTGAAGATACAATGAGGACTAGATGGGTGGCAGTGAGGAGCAGAGGAACCATAGAGGTGAAACAAAGTTTTTTGTTTTCTTTTTAACCTTTTGAAGGCCTTTTTTTGTTTAGAAAAATGGTGGCCTGTGGCTGCCATTTTGTGGAATTTACTCCACAGCGAATTACTTAACAAAACATCACATTTTGGCAAGGTTAATGTTGATATTGGTAAATTACTAATAAAATTCAATTCCACTCACATTTATTGACTTAATTATTTAATAATCCATTTGAATGACTAAAATATTGAGGTAAGAAAAACTATTGAAAATTACTAGACATGTAGTAACAAGATCTGTACATTTATAAAAGAAGTCAGGACATAATGCAGGATATAAGATAGACTTGGAAGGCTTAAAACTGCCCTCTGTAATAATACAGTAATTAACAGTAATTATATGCTTGGCTGACCAGGGATCATTAGATCAGTTATGGGCATAGTAAATACTCATATTCATTTTCCAGCTCTGTCAAGATGCATTATGTACTGTAACGTTTAAAACCCCTTTGTTTATTTCTAATGATTGCTAAATTGAATCTTGTAGCTAGAAGCACATTCTACACGAGCTCTATGAAAGCCAAATACAAAACATTCTTAGAAAAGCAAAGCTATCTACTCAGCTAGTAGCAAAAGACCCCCCATGGGTGGTTGCCATTAAACATTTCTAAAACGTTTATGAAATGTCTTGCTGTCTGAGACAAATGAGTGAGGAATAACTAATTTTGTTTTTTGCACTGTTTGCTTAAATTACTTTTTTCGCAGGTTTATTATTGTCAGGAGTTCATTATGGAAGCATAGCTTCTGCAAACAGCCGGTCTAAACTTTACATTCTTAGAAATCTTGAGAGGCCTTCTGATCATAATTTATACTGGAAAATATTTATCTTGTACTGAAACTCCCATGGAGCATAAATAATGTATGTAGATAATATAGCTGATGTAAGCACTTAGGGAATACTGCACAGTTAAAGGGAATGTGTAATCAGAAAATGATCTACTGCTCAAGTCAACTGTGTACAGTTGAAACCAGAGGTTTACATACACTATGTTAAAAGACATCTGCATGTTTTTCTCACTATCGGAAATGAAATCAGAATAAACCTTTCCTGTTTTAAGTCAATTAGGAACCAAAATTATTTATATTTGCCAAATGACAGAATAATGAGAGAATGTTTTAAGGCATTTTTATTACTTTCTGCAAAGTCAAAAGTTTACATACACTAGCAGTACTATACCTTTAAATATTATGGGACAGCCCATATGATGATGTCATGTCTTTGGAAGCTTCGGACAAGTTTATTGGCAACATCCGAGTTAATTAAAGACAAACTTGTGGATGTATTTTAATGCACACCTAAAATACACTGCTTCTTTGTGTAGCATCATGGGAAAGTCAAAAGAAATCATCCAAGATCTCAAGAAGAGAATTGTGGACCCTTGAGTGCAATTTCCAGATAGAGTCCCTGAAGATGCCTTGTTCATCTGTACAAACAATTATATACAAGTACAAGATGGGAATATCCAGTCATCATACCACTCAGGAGGGAGATGGGTTCTGTGTACCAGAGAGGAGTGTGCTTTGGTCAGACATGTACATATCAACCCAAGTACAAAAGCAAAAGACCTTGCGGAGATGCTGGCAGAAGCTGGTAAGATTGTATCATTATCCACAGTGAAATAAGTACTGTATTAACATGGGCTGAAAGGCCACTCTGCCAGGAAGAAGCCGCTACTCTAAAAGACACATAAAAAAGCCAGATTAATGGTTTGCAAATGCCCACAGAAACAAAGACCTTAATTTTTGGAGACATGGCCTCTGGTCTAACACAACTAAAATTGAACAGTTTATCTATAATGACTATTGTTACATTTGGAGGAAAAAGGGAGAAGCTTTGATGACTAAGAACAACATCCCATCTGTGAAACACGGGGGTGGCAGCATCATGTTGTGGGGTTGTTTGCTGTAAGAGGAACGGGTGCTCTTCACAAAATAGATGGCATCATAAGGAATGAAGATTATGTGGAAATACTGAAGCAATATCTCAAGACATCAGCAAGGAACATGTTTGGGCAGAAATGGGTCTTCAAAATGGATAATGACCTGAAGCATAGTGCTAAACTGGTTACAAAGTGGCTTAAGGATAACAAAGTCAATGTTTTGGAGTGGTCATCTCAATACTATTAAAAATTTATGGACAAAGCTGAAAAGGCCGATGCGAGCAATGCGAACTACCAACATGGCTCAGTTACACCAGTTCTTTCAGGCGGAATGGGTCCAAATAACTAATACTATTATGTGAAGCTTGTGGAAGGATATCCGAAACATTTGAAGCAAGTCATAAAGTTTAAAGGCAATAGCACTAAATACTAGAAAAATGTATGTAAAGTTTTGACTTTGCAGAACGTAATAAAAATGCCTTAAAACATTTTCTCTCATTAATCTGGCATTTCGCAAATATAAATATTTTTGGTTCCTAATTGATCTAAAACGTGAAAGATTTATTCTGATTTAATGTCAGATAGTGAGAAAAACATGCATATGTGTCTTTTTAGATAGTATATGTAAACCTCTGGTTTCAACTATATACGAAATACAATTGTATAATTTAAAATGTGAATCACAAATAAAATATCAAGTATTCGAATTTGCCTGGAGTCATTTACATAAGTTTACTTGGTGGATCAATGTGTCTGCAGTCCCCAATCTTACCATTTTTTGGTATCCTCAATTCTCCTCTAAATCTGCTTTAGAAATACAGGCAGAAGCTTATCAAGCATGCAATACCATAAATGAGAGAACTGATTAACCACAAAATTTTCTATAGCAGGGTAACACAAAGTAAGATTTTAATCAATGTCTTAATGATCAAAAGAACAATTTGACATTTTTTGACAAGACTGAATTTAATGAACCTTTTTTAACACAAAACATAAAGGTAAGGTTAATAGTATATTTTTCACTAGAAAATCTTCAGTTTTACTCAAATTAGTTGATGCAAAAATGAATGCATGCACCCTACATCAAAAACTTAAAAATGTAGTATTTAGTATGACCGTCATGATTTTATAGACAGCACCATGTCTTCTAAGCATTAAATGAACAGGTTGGCAACATTTTGAAACATCTATCATTTTGCAAGAATGATCTCTTTTAGAGCCTAGATGCTGGATGAAGAGTGACGCTCACCTTTTCTCTTCTTCAGAATTCCAGATAGATGTTCGATTAGGTACAGATGAGGATACTGGAACACTGAATCATAACAGTTTCCTTAAATGTGTGTTTGTATCATTGTCATGTTGGAAAAGTGCACATTACCAAGTTCACATACTAATGGAACCATCTTCTCTTACAATATTGAGCACTACATTGCTAAATTCTTGATACCATCAATGAAATGTAGCCCCGATACCAGGAGCATTCATGCAGCCCCACATAAGGACACTACTACCACAATGTTTCATACCCATGGAGTAAAAAATCATCCCTACAGCTGTGGATAATTTCCCAGAGAAGTGTAGTTTTCAAAATGGAGACACTTGATGGATGATTTTTGCTCTTCTGGCACTTACATATGATTTATAGAGTCCACAAACTATACTAGGAAAATACGTGTTCCAAGAGTCAAAGAGCACTTCTTCCCTTGTAATTCTCCCTATGTGGCTAATTACTTCTGTTTAGCCACATAATGGGTATTACCATGCTAAGCCAAAATTGTGAAACAAATTTTGATGTAATTTTTACCTATTTTTCCCATGTGAAAATGTAAACTCTAGGACTAAAGCAAAATTTTGTGGTTATATATGTAATTTTTTCTTTTTCATCACTCATAGTATCATAGTATCATAGTTTTTAAGGTTGAAGGGAGACTCTAAGTCCATCTAGTTCAACCTGTAGCCTAACATGTTGATCCAGAGGAAGGCAAAAAAAACCCCAATGTGGCAAACAAGTTCCAATTTGGAAAAAATTTCCTTCCTGACTCCACATCCGGCAATCAGACTAGTTCCCTGGATCAACACCCTGTCATAAAATCTAATATACATAACTGGTAATATTAAATTTTTCAAGAAAGGCATCCAGGCTCTGCTTAAATGTTAGTAGTGAATCACTCATTACAAAACCATGCGGCAGAGAGTTCCATAGTCTCACTGCTCGTACAGTAAAGAATCCTCGTCTGTGATTATGATTAAACCTTCTTTCCTCAAGACGTAGCGGATGCCCCCGTGTTCCAGTCGCAGGCCTAGGTGTAAAAAGATCTTTGGAAAGGTCTCTGTACTGTCCCCTCATATATTTATACATTGTGATTAGATCCCCCCTAAGCCTTCGTTTTTCCAAACTAAATAACCCCAAGTTTAATAACCTGTCTTGGTATTGCAGCACAAGATACTCTTTGGTATCAAAATTCTGTGGCACACCTGTGGTGTCAATATGATTACAATTACTGCAACCCTAGATGAATTACCGTAATTGAGACTCGAATTTTGTAAAATGGTTTCACCTATGGAAGGATTCTGCTTTTCTGGCCCCTCAGGAGCTCTGCCAATGAAACTTCGACCCACAAACCAAAACAGCAAAATCTGCACAATAGATATAATATGACGCTGCCGCCTGTCTGAGCTTTCCACTGTGCCTGGGAAGAAGTTCCTGATTACATAATGGGTAATTGTATACTGAGGAGAAATCACACAAAAAACTGTCTGGTCCATTTTTTCCTATTAACCCTGGTAAAATTTATAAACTTTGGGCCCAAATAATATTTAATAGAAAAAATACTCTTTCTTCACCACCCAATGGTATAAAATTCTGTGACACACATGTCATGTTAACAAGTTCACTGCAAACTAGATGAATTTGTTAAGGGGTGCAATTTGTAAAGTGGGGGTCACTTACAGGGTGATTTGGCTTTCTGGCATGTCATGAGCTCTGCCAATGTGTCATTGCACCCTCAAACAAGGAATCTGATATGGCACTCCTTCCCTTCTGAGCTTTGCACTTAGGAATAGTTTTCAGCCACATATGGGGTATTGGCGTACTCAGGAGAAATTGCATAACAAATTGTACTGCTAAAATTCTCCTATTACTCCCTTTGAAGATTAAAAACTTGGGTCCAAAGCAACATTTAATTGGAAAAAAATGGGACATTTTCATTTACTCAGCATGGGGTTATGCAATTCTGTGAATTGACTTAGGGTTAAAAATCCTCACTACACCCCTAGAGGAATTCCTTGAGATGGGTACTTTCCAAAATGGCATTACTCATGGTGCTTTCTATTGTGTTCGCATATCACGGACTCTTGACATGTGACATGGCCTCCACGAACTATTCCACCTGAAATGTTGCTCCAAATTTCAAATAGTGCTTTTTCGTTACCTAGTTCACCTGTGCACCCAAAAGGTCATTTGTTTTATCATATATGGGGTATCAGTGTACTGTAAATATTATTGTCCAATTGTTCCTGTTATCCTTGTGAAAATAAAATTTGGGGGCAAAAGCAAAATGTTTGTGGGAAAAATATATTTATTCCTCCAAACATAATGATGGTCATCATGGCCAAACAGTTCAAATTTAGCTTCATCAGACAACAGGACACGACTCCAAACAATTCTTTGTTCTTGTGTGCATTTGGTAACATTAATATTGTTTTTTATGAGGTTTTTTTTGAGTAATGGCTTCTTCCTGGCACAGTGGCCCTGCAGCCCATGTTTTTACAGTACTTGCATCACTGTGGATATACGAGGAACTGCTGATAAGTTTTGTCTTCCGCTTTGGCTTTGTGGTCTTTTATTGTTTCTCTGGTAATGAATGTTACATCACATGAAAGCCTTATGTGTCTAATATACTGTAGGTTTTCAAAATTTTGTACTTGTTGCTTATGGCAACAGTGTTCTACACATGTGGGAAAACAAAATGGCAGAGTCTAATGTGATATTCACAGCAGCTGAGAGCTGAGGAGTGATAGAATTCTTGTTTCTACAAAGAAAGTTCACAAAGGATATTCATTGTGATATGTCGCAGACATTGGGGGATCAATGCCCTTCATATTCCACAGTTAAAAACTGGGTTGCCAAATTTAAAATGGGGCCACTTCAGCACCAATGATAAGGAACGTTTTGAACAACCGAGAGTGGTTGTTGTTCCAGAGATCATCGATGCTGTGCACAACCTCATAATGGAGAATCGACGAATTTCAGCTAAAGCAATAGCTGACATTATGGGGATTTCCTGTGAACATGTTTCTGTCATTTTCCATGAACATTTGGACATGAGGAAGCCATCCCCAAATGTTTGATAACAGATCAGAGAAGCATGCGAGTGAAAACTTCCCGGTCCATTTGTCAGCGTTTCCAGACTGAAGAACTTCCTGGATCAACTAGTCAATATGGAGGAGACCTGGATTTATTTGTATGACCCTGAAAACAAGGAGCAGTCAAAAGAGGGAAGCACAGTGGTTCTCCTCGTCCAAAAAGGGTCAGGGTGCAAAAATCAGCCACTAAGGTGATGGCAGCTGTATTCTGGGATAAGGAGGGCGTACTGCTAGTGGACTACCTTCCAAAGGTTCCACCATCAATGCAAGGTATTACATTAAACTTTTGGACCAATTGAAGGCAGCTCTGAAGGCCAAAAGGCGCAGCAAGCTGTCCAAAGATATTTTGTTCCCGCAAGACAACACCTCCGCTCACACTGCACAAGCAACCACGGCAAAACTGGCAGAGCTGAGTTTCCAGCTGGTTGACCACCCACCTTATTCACCAGATCTAGCTCCCTCCGACTATCATCCGTTTTCAAACCTGAAGTAACTCCTCAAGGGTACCAAATTTCACACCATTTGTGATGTCATGACTGCTACGGATGCCTGGTTTGAGGCACAACTGAAATCCTTCTTTTTGCTAGGCTTACAGAACTTGGATTACAAATATAAGTAGTATGTGACATAAGTGGAAAGTATGTGGAATAAATGTAAAGTGTCATCATCCTATCATCCTAACTCATCTCTTTCTGGGTAAAGCCAAAGACTTATCAACAGCCCCTCATATATATATACTAGAAATAGGCCCGATGCTATCGCATCGAGAGTGCGGTGAAATGGGTGAAATGAACTTCTGTTCATGCTTAGTGGTGTGACAGGAGCAGTGGACATGTGTCACACTGTTTCCGCTTTCCAACATATCTGTTGTATGTCATCCCTCCGCATTTGTGTATTGTGTGTTGCATCATGTGACCTCTTTCACACCTGTGCACTGTCTCTTCCTTGTTGTGTGCTGTATATTGGTATCTGGTGTTGTGTTTCTTGAGCTGTGCTCACTATGTGGTGTCTCCCCTGTGTGCTGTGTGTGTCTGTTTACACTATGTGGTCTCTTGTAAGCTGATTATACACGGAAACATTTTTTGGGCTAATTAAATGTGTTAAAGGCTGTGTGTATTTTTATTGTAAATAAACATAATGTGTGAGTGTGTGTATATAAATATATATTTTTTTATTTCTCTCTCTCTAACACACACATACAGCTCTGCTATACACAGCTCTAAGACACACATACACACAGCTCTGCTATATAGCCAGCTCTAACACACACAGCTCTGCTATACACTCAGCTCTAATACACACACACAGATCTGCTATACACCCAGCTCTAACATACACACAGCTCTGCTATAAACTCAGCTCTATCACACACACAGCTCTGCTATACACTCAGCTCTACACACACAACTGTTCTATACACTCAGCTCTAACACACACACAGCTCTGCTATACCCTCAGCTAGCACACACAGCTCTGCTGTACACTCAGCTCTAACACACACACACACACAGCTTTGCTATACACTCAGATAACACACATACACAGCTCTGCTATACACTCAGATCTAGCACATACACAGCTCTGCTATACACTCAGCTCTAACACACACACAGCTCTACTATACACTCAGCTCTAGCATACACACAGCTCTCTCTCGCCCGTGACAGCGCACACGGAGCAGTAAGGAGGCGTGGCTGGGTATGTCCATGCTTCCCTGACATCGCCATGCCTTCAGCGATGTTGCTGCGACAGGCAATCACAGACATACCTGGCCACGCTTCCATACTCTTCTGTCACATCGCACATCTGTGATTATCAGTACCGCCGCGATGTGCGGCTGCTACTCCCGTGGGGGCATACATATTTGTTGAGGGCTATAGGTATACAGATATGGTGAGGGGGCTGTTGGCATACAGTTCTGGCGAGGAGGACTGGGGGCATAGAGATCTGCTGAGAGGGGCTGGAGGCATACAGATCTGGTGAGGGGGGTGCTGGAGGCATACAATTATGGCGGGGGGCTGGAGGCATACAGATCTGGTGAGTGGGGGGCTGGAGGCATACAACTCTGATGAGGGGGGTGCTGGAGGCATACAGATATGGTGGGGGGGGCTGCAGGCATACAGATCTGGTGAGGGGGGTGCTGGAGGCATACAGTTATGATGACATACAGATCTGGTGGGGGGCTTAGGTTATACAGATCGGGTGGGGGGTGCTAGGGGCATACAGATATGGCGGGGGGCTGGAGGCATACAGATATGGCAGGGGCTGGAGGCATACAGATCTGGTGAGGGGGGCTGGAGGCATACAGTTATGATAACATACAGATCTGGTGGGAGGGTGCTGAGGGCATACAGATCTGGTGGGGGGGTGCTGAGGGCATAAAGATCTGGTGGGGGCATACAAAACTTGGTGGGGGGGTCGGGGGCATACAGATCTCGTGGGGGGGGATGATGTCCCCTGCTGTAATGTCCCCATTGTATAGTAATGTCCCCTGCCGTAATCTCCCCATTGTATAATAGTAAGGTGCCCTGCAGTAATGAGCTCATTGTTTAGTAATGTGCCCAGGTGTAATGAGCCCATTGCTTAATAATGTGCTCCTGCTGGTTCCCTTCTGTCCCCTATTATGCCATTGTTTACCCACAATAAAAGCTATTCTCACCTCTCTTCCGTTCCCGCGGTGCCTCCAGCTGCTTCTTGCAGTCCGCAGTCACACAGACCACTCCATAATAGCATCCGGTATACAGAAACGGCCGCTGCAGGAAGTTGTCATGGATTTACTGCATTTGAATGCTTTACGGCACCACAAAGCATTCAACTGCAGTAAAGCGCTGACAGTAGAAGCGGCGGCACCGGACAGGTGAGTATACAGCAGTGTGTATGTGTGTGTGTGTGTGAGTGAAGACATACAGTAGGTGTGTGTATGTGCTCGGTGTAACCATGTGTGTCTGCTATGTGTGTATATGTGTGTGTGTGCAGTGAGGGCCTGGAAGCTGGAGCATTGTTCGAACTGTGCCTGCGCAACTGATAGTGTCGCGGTGCATGCCAGAATAGGACAACGGACAAAACTGGAGATTATTTATGTAGATATGTGTGTGTGTGTGTGTGTGTGTGTGTGTGTGATATATATATATATATATGTATGTATGATGAGCCGTCTAGATTGGAGTTTGTTGTGGTCCTCACTCCAGCACTGAACTGTGTAGAATGGAGGCTGCAGGGAGATCATCAAAAATCCACTCCAATCTAGATGGAATCATGTGCTTACAGGACCTGTCACATGATCAGGAGCTGCTGCTCCAGGGGACTCTGCTCTGTGTATGCCGGACTGTGCTGTGCGGGAGTATGAAGCGGAGCCGCGGGTATAATGTGCGGGGGGCGCGCGGGTGTACTGTGTGGGGGGCGGAGCCGTGGGTAAAATGTGCGGGGGCAGAGCCGTGGGTATAATGTGTGGGGGCGGAGCCGTGGGTATAATGTGCGGGGGGTGGAACTGAGGTTGTAATGTGCGAGGGACGGAACTGCGGGTATATTGTGAGGGAGCGGAGCCGCATGTGTAATGTGTGGGGGCAGAGCCGCGTGTGTAATGTGGGGGGAGGGGAGCCGCGTGTGTAATGTGGGGGAGGGGAGCCGCTTGTGTAATGTGCGGGGGGTGGAGCTGCATGTGGTGATGTGTGTAACTTGCACAGGTGCAGTTTGAACTGCGGCTGCGCAACGGACAATGCCGCGGTACATGACGGAATAGGGGAACAGAAAAATCTGGTGATTATGTAAGTATAGATATATGTATATATATATATATATATATTGTGAACATTGCTTACCGCAACCCGGGGGTTTTACTCGCTTGCAGCGGTGCAGGGTAGCTTAGGCATACACAGGCAACACAGTCTCTCTCAAAAATGCAGCAGTTTATTAGTAACCAACATAAACTGCCCTTCCAAAACACAATGAAGCCTCTCCTGGCTTAAAGGAAAATATAACATCCACATACCGTGGGCTTCCAGTCCAATTAAGTGTCCATAGTGGATTCTCCACACTCTGGCTCCAGCCAGCGAACACAAGTCACTGTGGTTGCTTCCTGCAGCCTCCAGCCCTCTCCAGCCAGGCTGCAGTATTTTTCCCCAGTCATCACCGGGACTGATTTCCAGGAGTCTCTCTTCAGTCTTCACACAGACTGAGATCTCCAGCACACATCCTCCATGTGCAGCACTCTCAGGCTTCCCCCTGTTTCTAAAACTAACAGTCTCTTAAAACCCAACCGGATACACCCACAGGTGGAGGTATGTGATTCTCCAGCTCTGTCCATCACACTGGTCACAGTTTAAAGGGAACCTAACCCTTAATTACAACCCAAGTTCTGTGGAACTACAAGTCCCACAGTCACACCTTCAGTTCAATATCACAGGGGGATCCTTCTCCACTGCGACCATCCACAACATTGGTGGTCGCTACCTCACAATATATATATATATATATATATATATATATATATATATATATATATACACAGCTCTGTCAAAAGTTAAGGAACCATTGAAAAATTATCAGTTTTTCTGTTTTTTCTCTTTATAGGTATATTAAAATGTATTTTTTTTTTATTCTAGAAACTACTGACAACATGTTTCCGAATCTCCAAGCAATACATTTTGTATTTATTTTCTGAAAATGAGAAATGGCCAAAATAACAAAAAAACTGCATTGCTTTCAGACCTCAAATAATGCAAAGAAAACAAGTTCAAAATCATTTAGAAACAACAATACTAATAATGTTTTAACTCGGGAAGAGTTCAGAAATCAATATTTTGTGGATTAACCATGATTTTTAATCACAGTTTTCATGCGTCTTGGCATGCTTTCCACCAGTCTTTCACACTGCGTTTCGTTGACCTTATGACGCTCCTGGTGCAAAAATTTAATCAGTTCTTTGTTTGATGGCTTGTGACTATCCATCTTCCTCTTGATTACATTTCATAGGTTTTCAATGGGGTTCAGTTCTGGAGATTGGGCTGGCCATGAAAGGTTTTGATGTGGTGGTCCTTCATCCACACATTGATTGACCTAACTGTGTGGCATGGCGCATTGTCCTGCTGGAAAAAAACAGTCCTCAGAGTTGGGGAACATTGCCTGAGCAGAAGGAAGCAACTGTTTTTTTCCAGGATAATCTTGTATACGGCTTGATTCATACGTCCTTGAAAAGTTTAATCTGCATTCTTTCTTCAATTTCATGAAGTTTGCCAGTGGCACATGATGATATGCAGTGCAGTGCAGAAGGGTGATAGGTAGTGCATTTTAGCCTCCAAACATGGTATTTATTATGTAATCCAAAGTCTTCAATTTTGGTCTCATCTGACCAGACTCTATTCTCACAGTATTTCACAGGCTTGTCTTAATGTTATTGAGTAAACTATTAACCCACTTCAACAAGCTTTTTGTTCAGCAATGTAGTCATGCATGGTGAACGTGCATACAGGTCATGAAGGTTGAGTGCATTACATATTGTTTCCTTTTAAACAATTGTACCTACTGATTTCAGGTATTTCTGTAGCTTTCCAATTCTTATCACACCTTTTTTGCACAAAACACCTTGTCGTGGCTGATTTAAAAGTGAAATTATGTTCTTTCCACTTTCGGATAATGGCGCCCGTAGTGTACATTGGAATGTTCAGTAGTTTAAAAATTCTTTTGCATCCAATGCCATAAGTACAGTTAGGTCCAGAAATATTTGGACAGTGACACAATTTTCGCGAGTTGGGCTCTGCATGACACCACATTGGATTTGAAATGAAACCTCTACAACAGAATTCAAGTGCAGATTGTAACGTTTAATTTGAAGGTTTGAACAAAAATATCTGATAGAAATTGTAGGAATTGTACACATTTCTTTACAAACACTCCACATTTTAGGAGGTCAAAAGTAATTGGACAAATAAACCAAACCCAAAAAAAAAATGTTAGTTTCAATATTTTGTTGCGAATCCTTTGGAGGCAATCACTGCCTTAAGTCTGGAACCCATGGACATCACCAAACGCTGGGTTTCCTCCTTCTTAATGCTTTGCCAGGCCTTTACAGCCGCAGCCTTCAGGTCTTGCTTGTTTGTGGGTCTTTCTGTCTTAAGTCTGGATTTGAGCAAGTGAAATGCATGCTCAATTGGGTTAAGATCTGGTGATTGACATGGCCATTGCAGAATGTTCCACTTTTTTGCACTCATGAACTCCTGGGTAGCTTTGGCTGTATGCTTGGGGTCATTGTCCATCTGTACTATGAAGCGCTGTCCGATCAACTTTGCGGCATTTGGCTGAATCTGGGCTGAAAGTATATCCCGGTACACTTCAGAATTCATCCGGCTACTCTTGTCTGCTGTTATGTCATCAATAAACACAAGTGACCCAGTGCCATTGAAAGCCATGCATGCCCATGCCATCACGTTGCCTCCACCATGTTTTACAGAGGATGTGGTGTGCCTTGGATCATGTGCCGTTCCCTTTCTTCTCCAAACTTTTTTCTTCCCATCATTCTGGTACAGGTTGCTCTTTGTCTCATCTGTCCATAGAATACTTTTCCAGAACTGAGCTGGCTTCATGAGGTGTTTTTCAGCAAATTTAACTCTGGCCTGTCTATTTTTGGAATTGATGAATGGCTTGCATCTAGATGTGAACCCTTTGTATTTACTTTCATGGAGTCTTCTCTTTACTGTTGACTTAGAGACAGATACACCTACTTCACTGAGAGTGTTCTGGACTTCAGTTGATGTTGTGAACGGGTTCTTCTTCACCAAAGAAAGTATGCGGCGATCATCCACCACTGTTGTCATCCGTGGACGCCCAGGCCTTTTTGAGTTCCCAAGCTCACCAGTCAATTCCTTTTTTCTCAGAATGTACCCGACTATTGATTTTGCTACTCCAAGCATGTCTGCTATCTCTCTGATGGATTTTTTCTTTTTTTTCAGCCTCAGGATGTTCTGCTTCACCTCAATTGAGAGTTCCTTAGACCGCATGTTGTCTGGTCACAGCAACAGCTTCCAAATGCAAAACCACACACCTGTAATCAACCCCAGACCTTTTAACTACTTCATTGATTACAGGTTAAAGAGGGAGACGCCTTCAGAGTTAATTGCAGCCCTTAGAGTCCCTTGTCCAATTACTTTTGGTCCCTTGAAAAAGAGGAGGCTATGCATTACAGAGCTATGATTCCTAAACCCTTTCTCCGATTTGGATGTGAAAACTCTCATATTGCAGCTGGGAGTGTGCACTTTCAGGCCATATTATATATATATAATTGTATTTCTGAACATGTTTTTGTAAACAGCTAAAATAACAAAACTTGTGTCACTGTCCAAATATTTCTGGACCTAACTGTATATTTTGCAACAATAAAGTTGCAAAGATCTTAAGACAAATCACTTCTTTACCCATTATACGGTGTTATACTTTTACTCTGACTCATTTCTCATTATTACACATAAATTAATTTATGGAAATCTATGGTTTAATTTCATTGACTGTGTAGATTTAGGGGTACTTTGCACGCTGCGACATCGCAAGCCGATGCTGCGATGCTGAGCGTGATAGTCCCCGCCCCGTCGCAGCTGCGATATCCTTGTGATAGCTGCCGTAGCGAACATTATCGCTACAGCAGCTTCACATGGACTCACCCGCCCTGCGACGTCGCTCTGGCCGGCGACCCGCCTCCTTATTAAGGGGGCGGGTCGTGCGGCGTCACTGCAACGTCACACGGCAGGCGGCCAATAGGAGCGGAGGGGCGGAGATGAGCGGGATGTAAACATCCCGCCCACCTCCTTCCTTCCGCATATCCTACGGAAGCCGCGGTGACGCCGGTAGGAGATGTTTCTCGCTCTTGCGACTTCACACACAGCGATGTGTGCTGCCGCAGGAGCGAGGAACAACATCGGACCGTCGCGTCAGCATAATTATGGATTATGCCGACGCTGCACCAATGATACGATTACGACGCTTTTGCGCTCGTTAATTGTATCATCTAGGCTTTACACACTACGATGTCGCATGCGATGCCGGATGTGCGTCACTTTCAATTTGACCCCACCGACATCGCACCTGCGATGTCGTAGTGTGCAAAGCCCACCTTAGTGGGTTTTAACTGACATCTAGTGAGAATTTCATGAAAATAGCACTTTTAGAAATAAATTCATTTACAAAATTGGTAACATGTTCCATGCTTATTTCACATCTGTATTTATGAAAAAAAAAATGTAAAAAAAAATAAAATTTATATATATATGTGTGTATGTGTGTATATACATACAGTACAGACCAAACGTTTGGACACATCTTCTCGTTCAAAGAGTTTTCTTTATTTTCATGACTCTGAAAATTGTAGATTCACATTGAGGGCATCAAAACTATGAACTAACACATGTGGAATGAAATACTTAACAAAAAAGTGTGAAACAACTGAAAATATGTCTTATATTCTAGGTTCTTCAAAGTAGCCACCTTTTGCTTTGATTTCTGTTTTGCACGCTCTTGGCATTTTGTTGATGAGCTTCAAAAGGTAGTCACCGGAAATGGTCTCCCAAAAGTCTTGAAGGAGTTCCCAGAGATGCTTAGCACTTGTTGGCCCTTTTGCAGTCCAGCTCACCCCAAACCATCTCGATTGGGTTCAGGGCTGGTGACTGTGGAGGCCAGGTCATCTGGCGTAGCACCCCGTCACTCTCCTTTTTAGTCAAATAGCCCTTACACAGCCTGGAGGTGTGTTTTGGGCCATTGTCCTGTTGAAAAATAAATGATGGTCCAACTATACGCAAACCGGATGGAATAGCATGCCGCTGCAACATGCTGTGGTAGCCATGCTGGTTCAGTATGTCTTCAATTTTGAATAAATCCATAACAGTGTCACCAGCAAAGCACCCCCACATTATCACACCTCCTCCTCCATGCATCACGGTGGGAACCAGGCATGTAGAGTCCATCCATTCACCTTTTCTGTGTCACACAAAGGCACGGTGGTTGGATCCACAGATCTCAACTTTGGACTCATCAGACCAAAGCACAGATTTCCACTGATATGATATCCATTCCTTGTGTTCTTTAGCTTAAACAAGTCTCTTCTGCTTGTTGCTTGTCCTTAGCAGTGGTTTCCTAGCAGCTATTTAACCACGAAGGCCTGCTGCACAAAGTCTCAACTTAACAGTTGTTCTAGAGATGTCTGCTGCTAGAACTCTGTGTGGCATTGACCTGGTTTCTAATCTGAGATGCTGTTAACCTGCGATTTCTGAGGCTGGTGACTCGGATAAACTTATCCTCCGCAGCAGAGGTGACTCTTGGTCTTCCTTTCCTGGGGCGTTCCTCATGTGTTTCTTTGTAATGTTTGATGGTTTTTGCCACTGCAATTGGGGACACTTTCAAAGTTTTCTCAATTTTTCGGACTGACTGACCTTCATTTGTTAAAGTAATGATGGCCACTTGTTTTTCTTGACTTAGCTGCTTTTTTCTTGCCATAATACAAATTCTAACAGTCTATTCAGTAGAACTATCAGCTGTGTATCCACCAGACTTCTGCACAACAGCACTGATGGTCCCAACCCCATTTATAAGGCAAGAAATCCCACTTATTAAACCTGACAGGGCACACATGTGAAGTGAAAACCATTTCCGGTGATTACCTCTTGAAGCTCATCAAGAGAATGCCAAGAGTGTGCAAAGCAGTAATTAAAGCAAAAGGTGGCTACTTTGAAGAACCTAGAATATAAGACATATTTTCAGGTGCATCCAAACCTTTGGTCCATACTAATATATATATATATATATATATATATATATACACACCGTATGTTTCGCTTTCTAAGACGCACCTGATTATAAGACGCACCCCCAAATTTGGTAAAGGAAAAGAGATTTTTTTTTAATGTTAAATGGGGTCCATCTTATAATGCCAGTGTCCGTCTAACAAATCATATAGGGTATATGTCCCTTATAGCCCCCCATCCTAAAAGTAGCCCCCCTTAATCTGGATATGGCCCCCTTATATTGAATATAGTCCCCTTGTGCTGGGACACATCCCCCTGTGCTGCCCATGGCCCCTATAGATGGCACATCTCCCCTGTGTTTGATATGGCCCCCCATACAGCTTCCCATGGCCACTATAGATGGCACATCTCCCCTGTGTTTGATATGGCCCCCATACAGCTGCCCATGGCCCCTATAGATGGCACATCTCCCCTGTTAGATATGGCCCCCATACAGCTGCCCATGGCCCCTATAGATGGGACATCTC
Organism: Anomaloglossus baeobatrachus; assembly: GCF_048569485.1. Taxonomy (NCBI): domain Eukaryota; kingdom Metazoa; phylum Chordata; class Amphibia; order Anura; family Aromobatidae; genus Anomaloglossus; species Anomaloglossus baeobatrachus. The sequence goes on from NC_134353.1 coordinate 245,352,620, forward strand.
CACTGTGTTTGATATGGCCACCATACAGCTGCCCATGGCCCCTATAGATGGCCCATCTCCCCTGTTAGATATGGCCCCCATGCTGCTGCCCATAATAAAATAAAACACTCTTTCCTTACCTCCTCAGCGCTTTCCCTCCTCTGTTTCCCTCCTCGCAGTTGAGCTCCGGCTTCCTTACTTCCTGGTTCTTGCTGCCGGTCATGTGATCGGCACGACAGAGTGATATCATCTCTGCGTGCCTTATCACAGACAACAGCAGCAGGAGACCTGAGATCAGCGCTGGAGGTAAGTAAAGCTTTTTTATTTTACTATGGGCAGCAGCACGGGGGCCATATCTAACACAGGGGGATCATGTGCAATTAAAGGGAGCACAGGCAGATATAATATGCCCCGCTGCCCCAGCCCCTCAGCGTGATGCAATTTCAGCACCACACTGATGGACAGCAGCTGTGCATATTATATGAGCGGGAGCAGGAGATCTAACGCTGCCACTCCCAGCTTTCCCTGCCCCCGGCAGTGCTCCAGAGCGGACCATGCAGTATATATATATATATATTTATATATATATATATATACACCCCCCGTATATTCGGTTTATAAGACGCACCCCCTACTTTCCCCCAAAGTTTGGGGGAACAAAAGTGCGTCTTATAAAGCGAAAAATACGGTATATACAGAGAGAGAGAGGTAATAATCTTTTACATTACTCTCATGGGCTTATGTTTCCTGAAAAAAATTACCTTCTACAGACATATATATGATATAGAAATAGGAAATATTCTTGCTAATAATTCTATTAACTTCCCATCTGACTTCAAACAATTACTACTTGCATGTCTGAATAGGCGAAATCATATTTTATGTTTAATGGAATAATGTGTTGAACGTGCATGAAGGCAATGGAGGATGAATTCCATCATTTGTCCCTGGCTGGAAGTAATAAACTTCAGAGCAGACAGCTATGTAGACACAGCTAATTGGTAAATTATTTGTTACAGGGATTGCAAAAACACGGCACACACGTACAGTTCACCAACAGAAATCCTACTTTCCTGGGATTTTATGGACATGTCTAGAGGTTTAAAATAAATAATGTTTGGGTCCTGCTCCAGATACATAGCATGCTTTCCTAATTTAGTAGTGAGAATATTGCATTATCCACACATAGTGCTGCACGGTATGGTTCCAATTTAAGTATACAGAAAGTATTCCAAAGTTTAAAACATTTTAAAAAACACAATGTTAAGAGCAGAATTTAGGAAAAGTGAGTCCTTTAAAATTCATAATGAATCATTACAGCAAGTTCCCTGCATGGTAACAGACTAAGAACGAGTTGGATGCTACTGCCTATTAAAACAAGGGGAAAACCCAAAATTCTCCAAATCTGTACTGTCTGCCAACAGCAGTTGGGATTTGATCGTCCTACTATGACTCTGCTTTGAAAGCGACTTGAGATGTGACAGATTTTCTGACACGTATTAAAATAAATTAATCACAAATCATCAACAAATTTGCATTGTAACGAGTGAATACTGCTGCTAAAATGTTGCACTTTTTTTGCATTATATTTGGAAAGGATTTATTTTTATATATGACATTGAAATATATTGTACTGTAATTTGATGGCAAAGTTTTGGTTGAGATTACAAAAATTGTGCAAGAAATCTATCACAATTCCAAAGTGTTACATGTTGGAAAATTTGTTGCAAATTTTGGCATGTAAAATTAATTCCTTACATGTTATTGCGATTATTCATGATGCATGTGCGAGAGTTGTTAAAAACAAAAAATCAAATGTATGGATCAGTCACAAGCTTAAATCAGCTGTAAACTTATTGAAATTGTTTCTACTTGCAATACTTGTCAAACTGTATATACATAGTGTAATGCCGGCGTCTGTGCAGCAGTGACGCTGACATACTTACTGGAACAGCCAGTATTGTCCTCCCCTGCCCCTCAACGGCAATCCATGTGTGCCTATTGCCTCCTTTTCCCTGGGGCCTGTGCACACCACACATCCCCCCGGAATTGTGCTTAGGGCATTCACACCTTCCCTGCTCTTAGAGGGCCAACACCTTTTTACCTGAAGGTGCCTTTCAACCTATGGCTGGGTATCATAATATGGGTGAGACCCTATGCCAAATGTTTTATTTATTTATTTTTACACAGCGATAGTGACCCTCAGATAGCGCCTGAGTTTGGTTGTAGTCAGACGCTCTCACACAGACTGGGGGGTGCGTCTGACTGCAACCAATCACAGATGCCAGTTTGTCTGGTGGGTGGGGAAAGCAGTGCATATGGATGAGCAATAATGTGTGGCCCCGAAAGTGAATGAGCGGCTGCAGGAGCAGTTACAGTCGCGTCAAAGACTCGGTAAGTATGAAGCGATTGCTTCATTCTTATTTTATTTATTTTTCCATTTTTTATTTCCCAAGTGCCAGAATTCCCTGAGAATTCCAGGCCTAACACTCGGGTATGTTTGAAAACGCATGGATCTGGACTTTTACAATCCGGGTCTACCCATCACTAGTTCCCATCCATTTCTGGGTGCTTCTTGAAGTATGTTTGGGGTCATTATCCTGCTGGAAGACCTATGACTTAGAGCACAAAAGCAGCTTTTTAACATTAGGCACTACATTACAACCTTCCATCACTTCTTCTCTGCTGTCCACATCCAGGGATATTATCTACACTGCCATGGGTTATAAAGTTCTTGATTATGTTTGTGGACCTTGAACAAAGGAACATCAAGATCTCTGGAATTGGCCTTGTACATTTAAGATGTTGATATTTTTAAACAATTTTGGGTCTCAAGTCATCAGACAGTTTTTGTTCCCTCTTTATGTTATCCATGCTTAGTGTAGCACACACACACACACACACAGACACACACACACACACACACACACACTCACACACACACAATGCAAAGATTTTGTCAATTTATCCCATTTTTATCTGGTTTCAGGTGTGATTTTCATATTGCCCATACCTGTTACTTGTTACAGGTGAGCTTAAACGACCATCACATGTTTGAAAATAAGTTTTTTCCCATAATTTTGGAAAGGTCCCAACAATTTTTTCCAGCTTATTTTTTGTGTGAAATTATGTCCAATTTGCCTATTTTTCTATGATTTGCTTGTGTTGTTCAAATGCACACAAAGGAAATAAACATGTATTACAAAACGAGTATGATTGCAATTATTTTCTGGGGGAAACACTTAATTTTCTGGAACAATTTCAGGGGTGCCAACACTTTCAGCCATGACTGTATCCCCTGTGTATGTATAATCAATAAAGTGATCCCTTAATGTAATCAAGAAGGTGGCTTCAATATGAAGTCTCTCCTTTTTTTGTAACGTCATTTGTTTTTGTGACAATGATATTTCTAAACAACATTCTTCTCGAGTCACAATATGGAGCTTGACATTTCATTTGAAATTCTCAAGTTTGAAAAACAATGGAATTATACACATATACCGCAAATGTAGCCCACAGTCAATGTAAACAGGCGTGTGCTGACTTTTTGGCTCCTGAAAAGCTATTTTTTATACATTGCGGTTTGAAAGGAAGTGAATGTAGAAAAGCTAGTTAAGAAAAAATATATATACTGTTGAATTATATTTGGTCTGTTGAGATGCTAAAATCCTATGTTGAATCACAGAGAGCAAAGCCTCTGTTTGTAAATAGGGGAAATTCATGAAAACATGAGGAAACTAAATACTCCATAACTAAATGATGTCTACTTTTAGATGTTTTTAAATTACAATGAAAGAGAAACAAATTATTTTTTTATCCTAAAACATTAGGATTTATGTCATAAACACAACTAATAGAGGATTAGGCAATGGTCCATACAGTAAACAAGTATTTAGTTCTTAACCACATTTTCGGGTTTTATCAAGCATATACTTTTAATGGCTCTAGAATTTTTTTTTTTGGATATTAAAATAATTTTTGCTTCTTTTTTAGATAAATGGGGCCTAATTTTTATGTCACTTTTATATGGCTTCTTTTTTTTTTTTTTGCTAATGTAGAAAATATAAAGAGCAAACAAAATACGTGGCTATTTTTTACATTTTTTTTTCTTTTAATGACCCCAAAGGATAGCTTAAAACTAATTCTGTTCCCCTTTCCATAGAAATTATTTTTAATATTGGACATATTTTGTTTTGATGGGAGCAGGGCTCCAAACATTGATTCAGACTTGTGGCATCTCTCTCTGTGTGTTTCACACTATACCCCCCAAAAGATTTTTTAAGACTTTTTTTTCTATTAATACAATTTATTTAATTGCTAATTTCCCCTGTAACTGTGGCAGGTAAATTAGCCCCAGTTACAGAATAAATTCAGCCTCTTCTCTACCCACAGAGGAAAAATTAACCCTAAAGCGGGTTTTACACGCAACGACATTGCTAACGAGATGTCGTTGGGGTCATGGAATTCATGACGCACATCCAGCCTTGTTAGCAACGTCGTTGCATGTGACACGCAGGAATGACCGTTAACAATCAAAATTACTTACCTAATCATAGATCGTTGACACGTCATTCCTTTCCCAAACATCGTTGCCGTAGCAGGATGCAGGTTGTTCATCATTCCTGCGGCAGCACACATCGCTAAGTGTGACACCGTAGGAACGAGGAACAACATCATACCTGCAGCCGCCCGCAATGAGAAAGGAAGCAGGTGGGAGGGATATTACGGCTGCTCATCTCCGCCCCTCCGCTTCTATTGGGCGGCAGCTTAATGACGCCATTGTGCCACCGAACGAACCTCCCCCTTAGAAAGGAGGCCGTTCGGCATCCACAGCAACGTCGCTAGGCAGATAAGTATGTGTGACAGGTGTTAGCGATGTTGTGTGCCACGGGCAGCGATTTGCCCATGACGCACAACCGACAGGGGCGGGTGCTTTCACCAGCGACATCTCTAGCAATGTCGCTGTGTGTAAAGTGGCCTTTAATCCAAAGGCTTCAGTGTTTTTTAATCTGTATACACAATGTTGCGCATACAGCAATCAAGAAGGTAGACGTGATAGTAAATCATGTCCTCCATCTTTGTAAGGGGTCTTACACAATGTAATGTAGCTGCTGTATATTGATTGATGTGTTAGAACGTTACTGACGACTATAATGGGAACCTCTCATACAATTAAAGTTTATGGATGGTGCTGAAGTTGTTAAAGCATTAAGGGACAACAAAAATATATATGATAGCTACTTGCGAATGATAGTAGCTTCCTCTGCGTTGATCCTTTAGCTGCATATAATAAAATTTCTGTAGGATAGACTTTTTACAATATATCAATTTATTATTTAGAAGCCAAAAAAATACAGCATGAGCTACTAATTAAACAAAGAGGTAGACGAGCTTATAGAGACCTGTTTATATTTCCGTGTCATCTCTGTGCTACTTGTCATCATTACTCCTCCTTCCTCACTTGCTGACATATCCTTACCATAATGCCTCAAGCTTTGCAAAGAAGGTTGAGTCTCATCACATCACTCTTGCACCTTATGAAACAGATTTCTGAAAATGTGAAAAAGAAAAATTGTCTTTGTAGTCCGTAGCAACAAACACAGTTCAGCTTTAACTTTTAAAAAACAGAATACAAAATGAATGGTGTCTATTGGTAGCAAGGACGAATTTTCCTATAAACACTTTCATGAATCCCTATAATGAGAAGAAAAAAATGTAAGAATGCAACTGAGCTGAGATCAAACATAGTTTTCAGCTACAATATTACTGATGAGTTAGCGTTATACATGAAAAACATTGCAGCACTGATACTATACTTTACTAGGTGGAGAAATGAATTGACACAATGTTCTATCCAGCTCACTAGCATTCTGTAATTTGTTTGTGTGCAGGTCCCACAAACACAGGATGATTTCATGTTTGCTAATTATAACATTCATCTTGGCGCGCTTCATCTAATGTAAACAGGGCACGCAAGAACCTTCCAAACAAAAAAGGAGGCTTGGGATTTCTTTACAAACAACAAATAAAAATTGTGTACTAAATGACTTAAAACTTTAATAAAAAATAAAAACAAGTTTTCAAGTTTTTCTGATTAATAATATTTTTTCCTAACCACAGACTTTGAAAAATAGGTTCTGCAGAGTAACACGCATAAAAAAGCCAACAGAGCTGGAAATTGTATCTATTTTATGTATTTACATAATATAACTTTGACATCTACAGATATGTGTTCTTCAGCCAGTTACTGTTTTTTCTCTGAAAATAAGATCTACCTAAAATGAGCCCTGGCATGATTTTACAGGATTTTTGGAGTTTGCTTAAAATATAAGCCCTACTCCTTTAATAAACCCTAGTTACAATCAGGGCCAGTGTTAGGTGGAGTCAAATTGCATAATTTATCAGGGCATAACTCCCTTAGGGATCTTAGCAGTTGTATTCCGAGGTTAAGAATGTTTCCAGACCTTTGAGATTTCACACTCGTGTGACCAAAGGTTTCTTAATGCCAGGAGTTTAAAAGAACTGAACAGGAGACTGGCTGATATGTAGAACTGGCATTAGGGAGAAGAGAGAGCAAACTGGAATTTCATAGGGCCCCCATTCTCCTAGGGGCCCCAGCATTTATGTTCTGATGATAACACTGCTTCAGTGTCTTTGTGACATCACATCAGGTGCATAGGTTGTCACCCAAAGGTCTCCTAATAGCAGGAATCTAAAGCTGAAAAGGAGTAAGGCTGTTATGTTTGTGCAGTGTGTGTGGGTGGATGAATGGATGGATGGATAAAGGAATAGATAGCTGGATAGATAGATAGATAGATATTAAACTGATAGAGCAAAAAGTTATATATTACCATGTCTTATTTTGAGGGGAAACATAGTCGTATTCACTGACTGGCAGGAGCGCTTTCATAATGCACATGCTGGGTATTGATGCCAGGAGACTGATGGTAATGCAGTCCATGTTTTTTTTTTCACCTTCCTCGTACCATTACTATGGGGTTGTGCAATAGTAGTCACCACTTTTAATTTTTTCTATTTTTATGCGCTATTCCTAATTTAAAAAAAATCACTATAATAAAGTGCAACATCTTTGAGACATAGTTCTCTTAATAATTTTTCAACATCCTTGCCTAACTATACACCAGATAATAAAACCTTCAGCTGAAGTAGAGTTATACTACAATGTGTGTTAATATTATTGATGGGCGAGCGTGCTCAGCACTTCTCAGTACTCGATTAAGGGATTCTAAAGATGATTGGTTCTTGATCGAGTATCTGGGTCCCTGGTACCATGCTCAAGTCCCCGCCCGCATTGTTTTTTAGTTAATAGACATGTGTAGATTTCGTGTCAATCATGGTAATGCCATAGCCATGTTGGCTACTGACGTTACTGTGATTGGATTGCTGAATAGCATCATCGAGTTTATATAAGACACAGTGACGCCATGTTTGGCCCTCTGTATCAGGCAATAGTGTACAGAGAAATTTTGCTTAAAAAGGGACAGTGTGTTATAGCATCAGAGAACCTGCTTCTGTAACATTAAACCAACAGTCTTTTTCAGGGCTAATTAAATAGTCAGTAGCAGGACCAGAGAGTGTAAAGGGCCAGTTACACGCGTCGATTTATTGTGCGATCGCATGTGCTACGGGCAATTTGTTGCCCTTGTCGCACAAAGTCGGTAACCCCTGTCACACGTACTTACCTCCCGGACGACGACGCTGTGGGCGGCAAACATCCTCTTCCTGAAGGGGAAGGGATGTTCGGTGTCACAGCGACGTCACACAGCAGCCGGCCAATAGAAGCGGAGGGACGGAGATGAGCGGGACATAACTTCCCGCCCACCTCCTTCCTTCCGCATTGCCGGCGGGATGCAGGTAAGCTACAGTCAGGGCCAGAAATATTTGGACAGTGACACAAGTTTTGTTATTTTAGCTGTTTACAAAACCATGTTCAGAAATACAATTATATATATAATATGGGCTGAAAGTGCACACTCCCAGCTGCAATATGAGAGTTTTCACATCCAAATCGGAGAAAGGGTTTAGGAATCATAGCTCTGTAATGCATAGCCTCCTCTTTTTCAAGGGACCAAAAGTAATTGGACAAGGGACTCTAAGGGCTGCAATTAACTCTGAAGGCGTCTCCCTCGTTAACCTGTAATCAATGAAGTAGTTAAAAGGTCTGGGGTTGATTACAGGTGTGTGGTTTTGCATTTGGAAGCTGTTGCTGTGACCAGACAACATGCGGTCTAAGGAACTCTCAATTGAGGTGAAGCAGAACATCCTGAGGCTGAAAAAAAGAAAAAATCCATCAGAGAGATAGCAGACATGCTTGGAGTAGCAAAATCAACAGTCGGGTACATTCTGAGAAAAAAGGAATTGACTGGTGAGCTTGGGAACTCAAAAAGGCCTGGGGGTCCACGGATGACAACAGTGGTGGATGATCGCCGCATACTTTCTTTGGTGAAGAAGAACCCGTTCACAACATCAATTGAAGTCCAGAACACTCTCAGTGAAGTAGGTGTATCTGTCTCTAAGTCAACAGTAAAGAGAAGACTCAATGAAAGTAAATACAAAGGGTTCACATCTAGATGCAAACCATTCATCAATTCCAAAAATAGACAGGCCAGAGTTAAATTTGCTGAAAAACACCTCATGAAGCCAGCTCAGTTCTGGAAAAGTATTCTATGGACAGATGAGACAAAGATCAACCTGTACCAGAATGATGGGAAGAAAAAAGTTTGGAGAAGAAAGGGAACGGCACATGATCCAAGGCACACCACATCCTCTGTAAAACATGGTGGAGGCAACGTGATGGCATGGGCATGCATGGCTTTCAATGGCACTGGGTCACTTGTGTTTATTAATGACATAACAGCAGACAAGAGTAGCCGGATGAATTCTGAAGTGTACCGGGATATACTTTCAGCCCAGATTCAGCCAAATGCCGCAAAGTTGATCGGACGGCGCTTCATAGTACAGATGGACAATGACCCCAAGCATACAGCCAAAGCTACCCAGGAGTTCATGAGTGCAAAAAAGTGGAACATTCTGCAATGGCCAAGTCAATCACCAGATCTTAACCCAATTGAGCATGCATTTCACTTGCTCAAATCCAGACTTAAGACGGAAAGACCCACAAACCAGCAAGACCTGAAGGCTGCGGTTGTAAAGGCCTGGCAAAGCATTAAGAAGGAGGAAACCCAGCGTTTGGTGATGTCCATGGGTTCCAGACTTAAGGCAGTGATTGCCTCCAAAGGATTCGCAACAAAATATTGAAAATAAAAATATTTTGTTTGGGTTTGGTTTATTTGTCCAATTACTTTTGACCTCCTAAAATGTGGAGTGTTTGTAAAGAAATGTGTACAATTCCTACAATTTCTATCAGATATTTTTGTTCAAACCTTCAAATTAAACGTTACAATCTGCACTTGAATTCTGTTGTAGAGGTTTCATTTCAAATCCAATGTGGTGGCATGCAGAGCCCAACTCGCGAAAATTGTGTCACTGTCCAAATATTTCTGGACCTAACTGTATGTTCATCATTCCCGGGGTGTCACATGGAGCGATGTGTGCTGCCTCGGGAACGATGAACAATGGGCGCAGAGAAGGTGGGGCGATATTATGAAAATGAATGACGTGTCAACGAGCAACGATAAGGTGAGTATTTTTGCTCATTTACAGTCGTTCAGTGGTGCCACACGGTACGATATCTCTAACGATGCCTGATGTGTGTCACAAACTCCGTGACCCCGCCAACATATCATTAGCTATATCGTCCCGTGTAATGGGGCCTTTAGATGAGGCGGTGGATTATGAAGTCAATGACCCAACCTGGCAAGGTGGCATGAAGAGTGAACACAGCAACACAGAGGATCCGTAGCACTGCAAAAGGCAGGAAGAGGCAGTGGAATGGCCAGAGGGAGAAGGTGGGCAACTATTTCCCAGAGCACCCACATGCAGCCAATTCCCAGGTCCAGGGTTAGGTGTTTCACAGTCAGGTGCTATTTTATGGAAGGTGCAGAATAAAAAAAACATTGATTTGCAACCTTTGCCTTTCCAAGCTCAGCAGGTGCCTTACCATTACCAGCCTGACCACCACCTGCATGCTCACAAACATCTCATCCAGGCACATGTCTAGGTGGGTCGAATACATGGGTCCACAATAGGTGTTTTTGGTGACACCACTGTCTTTGCCCCTGTGCTACATTGTTTGCAATCTTCTGTACAGGACGCAGGCATGGATGCCTCCTGCCCTGCACCTTGTCATTGCACATTCAGAACCACCATCAGCAACCACATCCACTTCCTTGTCCCAATGCAGTGTTCAGGTGTCTTTACCCAGGCTTTTGATTGCAAGTGGAAATATCCAGCCACTAACCCACAGGCTGAGCACTAAACAGCCATAATTCAAGACTGCTTGTCCTTAAAATGTTGGTGTTTAGTATTGTGGAGACTGAGGCTTTCCACAGTTTCCTGGTGGCAGCCATCACTTGGTTTTCAGTTGCCCCTGTTTCTCCCTGTGTGCCATCCCTGACTTTCACAAGCACGGTGCCATAAGATCAGCTGTGCTTGGACCAACATAGTTAATGGGAAGGTACGCTTAAGAACAGACACATTGACAAAGACTTGTGGCAAATTGATGCTACATTTCCCTGATGACAGACTTTTTGAGGTTAGAACCCTGGGATTGGTACACATGCTACCGATACATAGAATTGTGGGCCCTAGTTCAATTGGGGTTTCTCCCACCTCCAACCCCATTTCCTGTACCCCCTCCTCCTAAAGCTCATCCTCCATCTCCGAATTGTCATCCCTATCAGTCACAAACTGGAAGCATTGCAGTATTTCCTTGATGAAACGACAACAGGCTCTGCTGAAACTCCTATCTTTAGTTATCAAATAGCACACCACTGCAATATTTTTGAAAGGTCTAACAGACCATACAGATCTGTGGATTTTGGTGCTGAATCTTCAACCAGGCTTGGTCGCAGGGCTGGACTGGGACTCGCATTCAGCCCTGGCATTTGGGGGTGCACAGACCCACTTTTTGCATGTTGAATGTGTAATATCTTTGTGCACTTGTAGATTGTGTAACAGGACCATATAACATGTAGTCACGGCTGCGTCCAGTATTACAGCTCAGGCCTATTTATTGCTCTTAGTAGCAGGACCTGGTGAAGCCGCTATTTTCCCTACAGAGCTGGGTCTCGCAGATAATGAAGAGGATGCTGCTCTCCACATAATGCTGCAGCCTCGTCATATAGCTGATAGGCAGGGGTACAAAAGCAGATCCCCTGAACTAATATTGATGACCTATTCTACAGATATGCATCCAATTCACTTTATACAAAAGAAAGAGCGAAATTGCTTGAATACCAATTCAGGTGGTTTTTTTTTAACCAGGTCCTGATATGTACAAAGGAACTAAAGGAAAAGCTGATACACGTTACTTTTGCAATGTACTGTACATTTTTTTTTTTACAATATAGTCATAGTATGATTATAACATAGTATACCATACGGTTGTATACAATTGAAGTACAACGATTTGCCAGTAGACATATTTCAAGACTTATGCGTCAACCATAAGCCACAACTAAAATGTGAATAGAGTCCAAGAGTAAACTTTAAGATGCTTACCTTGAAAACGTTAGCTGTACTTTTGTCCAATATTTACAGATCTTCATGAGAGGCATTTATTCCTTAATGTTAATAATTTTACAGTAATGTACAGTAGTATACTGCAATACATTCACTTCCAGAGTGATTTATTACATAGTTGTTAGTGATGAGCGAGTACTAAAAAGCTCAGGTGCTCGAAGCTCGGGCCGAGCCTCCCAAGATACTCGTGTACTCGGGCCAAGCAACGAGCCCAATGTTATCCTATGGGAGACCCGAGTATTTTTGTGAAATGACCCCCCGGCAGCATGTAGAAACCCTAAAAATGTCACAAAAGTCTCAGAAGAGTGCTCAAATGACATGGCAACAGCATGGGGAAGACCCCTTGAAGCATTTATCACTCAAAAGTCACAGCTGTGAACAATTTTGTCCGCGTTTCACGCCATTTTTACGGACTCACCAGAAAACCTTCCAAAATGACCCCAAAATGATTTTTCATGGCAGAAATGTTAAGGGCACATACCCAATAGTGAAATAGAGCTGGTGTATGTTACTTTTTGAGATTAATACATGAAAGATTTTACGTGAAAACATTGTGTGGCACTCCGATGTCCCTGAGAAGAGACGTACATGAAGGCCTCTTGAGTCTAATGTGCCCATTTTGAGGAAGTGAGTCTTTGTAGTATTTTCCTTTGCCAGGGCAGTCCAAAATTGTGAGGTTCACCAATGCCCCTGCATACAGACGTGCATGAGGGCCTGTAAACCTGAAGTGCCCATTGTAAGGAAGTGGGTCTATTGTAGTATAGCCCTTAGGCAGGGCAGCCAAAAATTGGGAGGCTCCACATTGTCCCTGGATAGAGACGTGCATGATGGCCTGTAAACCTAAAGTGCCCATTGTCAGGAAGTGGGTGTATTATAGTATAGCCCTTAGGCAGGGCAGCCAAAAATTGGGAGGCTCCACGTTGTCCCTGGATAGAGACGTGCATGAGGGCCTGTAAACCTGAAGTGCCCATTGTCAGGAAGTGGGTGTATTATAGTATAGCCCTTAGGCAGGGCAGCCAAAAATTGGTAGGCTCCACATTGTCCCTGGATAGAGACGTGCATGATGGCCTGTAAACCTGAAGTGCCCATTGGAAGGAAGTGGGTCTATTGTAGTATAGCCCTTAGGCAGGACAGCCAAAAATTGGGAGGCTCCACGTTGTCCCTGGATAGAGACGTGAATGAGGGCCTGTAAACCTGAAGTGCCCATTGTCAGGAAGTGGGTGTATTATAGTATAGCCCTTAGGCAGGGCAGCCAAAAATTGGGAGGCTCCACATTGTCCCTGGATAGAGACGTGCATGATGGCCTGTAAACCGGAAGTGCCCATTGTAAGGAAGTGGGTCTATTGTAGTATAGCCCTTAGGCAGGGCAGCCAAAAATTGGGAGGCTCCACGTTGTCCCTGGATAGAGACGTGCATGAGGGCCTGTAAACCTGAAGTGCCCATTGGAAGGAAGTGGGTCTATTGTAGTATAGCCCTTAGGCAGGGCAGCCAAAAATTGGGAGGCTCCACGTTGTCCCAGGATAGAGACGTGCATGAGGGCCTGTAAACCTGAAGTGCCCATTGGAAGGAAGTGGGTCTATTGTAGTATAGCCCTTAGGCAGGGCAGCCAAAAATTGGGAGGCTCCACATTGTCCCTGGATAGAGACGTGCATGATGGCCTGTAAACCTGAAGTGCCCATTGGAAGGAAGTGGGTCTATTGTAGTATAGCCCTTAGGCAGGGTAGCCAAAAATTGGGAGGCTCCACGTTGTCCCTGGATAGAGACGTGCATGATGGCCTGTAAACCTGAAGTGCCCATTGGAAGGAAGTGGGTCTATTGTAGTATAGCCCTTAGGCAGGGCAGCCAAAAATTGGGAGGCTCCACGTTGTCCCTGGATAGAGACCTGTTAGGTTCTTAGTGCCTCCGTGCTTGCATTTAAAAACCGCACGTGTGTGCCTGTTGGTGGCAGCTTTCCGCTGCATTTGTGTGAGTTTTGCAAAAACTTGGATATAACGCACAAGTCTAGTGAATACACATCAGCACAGCATTGCAAAATGCGCAAGGGCGTTGTCAACGAACAAGGAAGTGGACGTGATGGTGGTGCAGGCAGAGACCGAGGTTGTGTGCAAGCTCTAATTTCGCCACAACAAAGGGCCACATCTAGTCGCTCGCACGTCCTGTCCCAAATTCTTGGGGACCGCAGCAGTACACCGCTCTTGAACCAAGACCAGTGTCAACAGGTTGTTAGTTGGATAGCGGATAATGCTTCCAGTCAGATTGGCACCACCACAAACACTCTGTCTTCCACACGGTCAAGTGTCAGTAGCCGTGATACTGCACCGCACATTTCAGAACCTGATCCTCCTTCCTACCACCAGGCCGAGTACACGTCCACGGACATTACTGATCCCACACTTGGACACTCGGAAGAGCTGTTCGTTCACGTTTCCATTCACAAATTCTGGCCTCTCGCCAGCTCCTGTTGAAGTGGGCCATGACGAGATTGTATGTACAGATGCCCAAATATTTGAGCAGCCACGTTCTCACGAAGTTGGCAACGTGTCTCAACAAGGGGTGGACGATGATGAGACACAATTGTCAGGAAGTCAGGAGGAGGAGCAGGGTGCGGAAGAGGAAGACGACGTGGTGGATGATCCAGTAACTGACCCAACCTGGCAGGAGGATATGCAGAGCGAGGACAGCAGTGCACAGGGGGAGGGAGGCGTAGCATCCCAACAGGCAGTAAGAAGCAGAGTGGTGGCCCCAGGCAGACGTCAGGCAACTGTTCCCCGGAACAACACGACACAAGGTGCCTGTACAAATGTTAGGTCTTCCCGAGTCTGGCTGTAATACTATTGTATGTATTGAGGATTTCGATTGCGTTAGGGCAATGACAACCAGAGACGAGTTCTTGGTGCAAGACGTTTATAATATGCAACCAGCAAATATGTACATAAACGGAACAAAAACACAGTAGAACATAAATACAGGAAATACCTTCCAGGGACGGAGCGAAAGGGAATTCCCGGGACCGCGCACCGGACTCCCCCAGGGAGACCACCAAGAGCGAACCCCTATACAGGGACTGTCTGGCAATCACCCCAGAAGCCCTAAATGCGCAGCAGCCGGGACACAAAAGGGCAATAGGTAAGTCCAAAAATGTCCGTACGTGATGTGAGTCAAGAGTAGTATTAAACGGAAGGAACCGGGCAGAAGTGCCGACCAAAGACGGCAAACGGAGTCCGGGCACAGCTAGATGATACCAGATGAAGTCCAGAGTCGGTGTCGGTTGTTTTCCAAGAGGATCCGAATAACAATCAGGAACCAAAAGCAGCAGGGCAGGAGCGCACAGGAAGCAGTATACTCAGGCACTGGACTAAGCTTTGGGGGCGGCTTTTAAACAGATGGACAGGAAGTAGGGCAACAGAACAGAAAACTCCATGTTAACAATGGGAAAGCTCTTTCAAAAGAAAACTGGAAAACCCGGAACTCTGACACTGGCAGTTTTTTAAGTTGGCTCCAGATGATTCTAAAAAGGCCATTTGCAACACCTGCCATGCCAGCATCAGCAGGGGTACCAAAACTAGCAGCCTGACCACCACCAGCATGATCAGGCACATGTCAGCCAAGCACCCGACTTTGTGGGAAGTACAACAGAGTCGAGGAGCAGTGCTTGCTGATGTCACTGCTACGTCTTCGCTGGTTGTGCATGCGAGCCAATCCCCTGTCCATGCTGCCTGAGAACAAGCCTCCTCCACTCCTGCACCTGCAGTTGCCTACGCAGAAAGAACACCATCATCAAGCACGTCCTTGTCCCAGCGCAGCGTTCAGTTATCCATTCAGCAAACCTTTGAACGCAGGCGCAAATACACTGCCAACACCCCACATGCCACAGTTCTAAATGCTAACATTTCGCGACTGCTTGCGCTGGAAATGTTGCCTTTTAGGCTGGTTGAGACAGAAGCATTCCGCGACCTGATGGTGGCAGCTGTCCCACGTTACTCGGTCCATCCCACGTTACTCGGTCCACAGCCGCCACTATTTCTCCCGGTGTGCCATCCCCGCATTGCATAACCACGTGTCACAAAACATCACACGTGCCCTGAACAACGCTGTTTCAGCCAAAGTCCACCTAACCACAGACACGTGGACAAGTGCATGTGGGCAAGGCCGCTACATCTCGTTGACGTCACACTGGGTTAATATTGTGCAAGCTGGGACCCAGTCTGAGCGAGGGACGGAACACGTCCTTCACACACCAAGTTTTGCAGGCCCTACCTCAGTCAGGGTTTCACACACACTCTACAGCTCCGGAATGTCATGCTCCTCAGCCTCCTCCTCCTCCTGCGCATCCTCATCCACTTTACCCTCCACACCAGTCCCAAGCTGGAAGTGTCGCGGGTGGAGGAGGGGGCGGTGCGCTCTCCCACTGCTCGGGTCCGGCTGACGCTGCTCTACGGCTGCTGCTGCTCGTTGGCTCGAGCGATGGCCGGATCCCGGGGACTCGAGCGGCGCTACTCGCCCGTGAGTGAAAAGGGGTGGTTTGGGTTTTGGGGATATTGTCCGTGACGCCACCCACGGTTGTGGTGATTGTGTGGACACCACCGCTGCTCTGGACGGGGATCCCGGGAGCCTGTGACAGGGAGCAGCTTTGTTGTTATTTCTCCCCTCCGTGGGTAGGGGGGTTGGTTGTCCCGGGGCCTGGTGATGGGGTAGAGATGGATGACAGGCGGGTTGCGGGGCCTGATGAGGTGCAGGGTCGCAGGGGCAGCGCTGTGCCGCACGGCACGGAGGTACTCACTCAGCCCAATGATGATGACACAGTTCACGGTAAAACAAGTGGCTGGATGGACGGGTCACTCGGACGGCTGCGGTTGTTCCTCCCTGCAGGTTAGTGATGACTGTCTCTCCCTGCACCTAAGTTAAGTGTTGGTAGTGATGGTTTCCCAACGGTAACCCGCTCCCCGACCTGGATATGGGCCGGAGGAGCCCCTTTTGCCCACAGGCGCTGGCCCTGGGAGACGGTTGCCCTTGGCGGTGGCGGTGTCTCCCCTTCACGGTTGTACGGTTGCCTTCTATCTGGACTTGGCTGTTTGGAAACCCTGAGGTTCCCTTCACTAACGGATTTGGCAAATTCACGGCGACACCAAGCCTTGCCGGGATCCGAAAGTCCTCTGCCAATGGTGCTGGCTTCTCTTTGTATACCGGTCCGGTACGGCCGGGTCACCACCCGTCCACGGTCCTTACGGCAGACTCCAATCGGCCTCCACTGCAGACGGTCACCACATCCTGCCAACCTTGCTGTCCTGTCCGGGCCACACACCCGGACCAACTTCAGGCTCTTTGCTGTCACTTTTCTCCTCTCTACTACTTTCCTCCTTCCACTTCCTTAGCTTAACTCTCACTGCCTGTGTTTTCCCTCCTCCTCGGTGGGTGGAGACCAACCGCCTGGCTCCACACCCTGGTGTGGACAACAGCCCCTGGGGAAGGCAACAAGGATTTTGTGTTTTGACTATGATATGCCTGCAGGGAGTGTGGGGTGTTTAAGTGTTGTGCTCTGTGGCCCCTGGCTTGTCCAGGGCGACACAGAAGCACTGCAGCACTGCCTCGGCGAAGCGGCAACAGGCAGTGCTGAAGCTAATCTGCATAGGTGACAAACCCCACAATGCAGAAGAGGTGTGGACAGCTCTGAAACAGCAGGCAGATCACTGGCTCACAACTCTGAACCTAAAGCCAGGAAAGGTCATGTGTGACAATGGCCGGAACCTGGTGGCGGCTTTGAGGCGAGGCCAGCTGACACATGTTCCATGCGTGGCCCATGTGCTCAACCTCGTGGTTCAGCGGTTTCTAAAGTCATACTCAGAGCTGTCTGATCTGCTGGTAAAAGTTCGCCGCCTGTCTGCACATTTTCAAAAGTCACCTACTGCTTCAGCCGGCCTTGTCGGCTTAAGACGCCGTTTGCATCTTCCGGCACACAGACTGGTGTGTGATGTCCCCACGCGTTGGAATTCAACTCTGCACAAGTTGGTCAGGATATGTGAGCAGAAGAGGGCAGTTGTTGAGTACCTGCATCACCTAAGCCGTCGGGAAATGGGTCAAACTCCACACATAACACCTGAGGAGTGGAGATGGATGTCCGACCTATGCACCATCCGCCAAAACTTTGAGGACTCCACCAAGATGGTGAGCGGCGATGACGACATTATTAGCGTCACCATACCGCTTCTCTGCCTTCTAAAATGGTCTCTGCTCAAAAAACAACCATGATGCATTGCAGGCGGAGCGCGATGAGTTTGAGCAAGAAACAGTAGTGGGTGTGGGTGATGATAACACACAGCCCAGCCTCGTCTCATCACAACGTGCAGTGGAGGACTATGACGAGGAGGAGGATGAAGACATGGAGCAACTCTCTGGCCAAATTGAGGATATGACATGCAGTCATATCCTCGGTTCAGCGTGGCTGGCCAGAGGACAGGGTAGATGATGAGGAGGAGGAGGAGGAGGAGAGCATGTTCAGTCATCGTGTTGGTCAGGATACTGAAGTGATGGCTGTTAAGAGTCTGGCACACATGGCTGACTTTATGGTAAGCTGCCTGTCTCGTGACCCTCGCGTTAAGAACATCTTGGCCGACAATCATTACTGGTTGGTAACACTGTTAGACCCACGCTAAAAGGAGAACTTTATGTCTCTTATTCCCGAGGCGGAGAGGTCAGGCAAAATGCAGCAGTTCCAGAAGGCCATAGTCACGGAAGTAGGCAAAGCATTCCCCTCACAAAACGCTAGCGGCATAGGTCAGGAATCAGTGGACAACCAAGGCGTACAGCCGAGAGGGGCACAAGTCCAATCCGCCAGAGGTAGGGGAACAGTCTTTAAGATGTGGGACAGTTTTCTCAGCCCCTCACATACCACAGCCCCTGAGGTGAGGGGTAGTGCCACAAGAAATCCTAAGTTTGCCCAGATGCTCAAGGAGTACCTTGCAGATCAAACAACTGTACTCCGACATTCCTCTGTGCCTTACAATTAATGTGTATCCAAGCTGGACACGTGGCATGAATTGGCTCTCTACGCCTTGGAAGTCCTGGCCTGCCCTGCCGCTAGCGTTTTGTCAGAGCGTGTTTTTAGTGCCGCAGGTGGAATCATTACAGATAAACGCACCCGTCTGTCAACTGTAAATGCTGACAGGCTGACTCTGATCAAGATGAACAAGGGTTGGATTTGGCCAGACTTCACCACACACACCAACAGCAAATTACAGCGGAATTTAAAGTTTGTAACGGGAATTTACCATGTACCTCCACTCACCCATGGTAACACACTTCTGGACTTTGGCTAATCGCTGGACTGCTCCTCCTTCTCCTCATGCGCCATCATGGTGACCGTTACAATAGTTAAGCCGTTGTTTCAGGTATACCCCCAGTGGTAAATTTTTTCGCCCATTCTTTCTGAATGGGCATTACAACGACAGGAGACCCGCTCCTTTGCAATGGGAACAATGTTTTGAGGCCCTCATGCACATCTCTATCCAGGGACAATGTGGAGCCTCCCAATTTTTGGCTGCCCTGCCTAAGGGCTATACTACAATAGACCCACTTCCTTACAATGGGCACTTCATGTTTACAGGCCATCATGCACGTCTCTATCCAGGGACAATGTGGAGCCTCCCAATTTTTGGCTGCCCTGCCTAAGGGCTATACTACAATAGACTCACTTCCTTACAATGGGCACTTCATGTTTACAGGCCATCATGCACGTCTCTATCCAGGGACAATGTGGAGCCTCCCAATTTTTGGCTGCCCTGCCTAAGGGCTATACTACAATAGACCCACTTCCTTACAATGGGCACTTCATGTTTACAGGCCATCATGCACGTCTCTATCCAGGGACAATATGGAGCCTGACGCTGCCACCGACTGCCACACACATGCTGTTTTTAAATGCAAGCACGGACGCAATAAGAACCTAACTGGTTTTTAGGAGCGACAATTACTGAGAAGTCTGACACTATCAGACACTGCTGACTGACGTGTATTATACACTAGACTTGTGCGTTATATGATAGTTTGTGCAAAACGCGCACCTGTACCCTGCCACCGACTGCCACACACGTGCTGTTTTTAAATGCAAGCACGGACGCAATAAGAACCTAACTGGTTTTTAGGAGCGACAATTACTGAGAAGTCTGACACTATCAGACACTGCTGACTGACGTGTATTATACACTAGACTTGTGCGTTATATAATAGTTTGTGCAAAACGCGCACCTGTACGCTGCCACCGACTGCCACACACGTGCTGTTTTTAAATGCAAGCACGGACGCAATAAGAACCTAACTGGTTTTTAGGAGCGACAATTACTGAGAAGTCTGACACTATCAGACACTGCTGACTGACGTGTATTATACACTAGACTTGTGCGTTATATGATAGTTTGTGCAAAACGCGCACCTGTACCCTGCCACCGACTGCCACACACGTGCTGTTTTTAAATGCAAGCACGGACGCAATAAGAACCTAACTGGTTTTTAGGAGCGACAATTACTGAGAAGTCTGACACTATCAGACACTGCTGACTGACATGTATTATACACTAGACTTGTGCGTTATATAATAGTTTGTGCAAAACGCGCACCTGTACCCTGCCACCGACTGCCACACACGTGCTGTTTTTAAATGCAAGCACGGACGCAATAAGAACCTAACTGGTTTTTAGGAGCGACAATTACTGAGAAGTCTGACACTATCTGGACTGTTTTACACTGTGTACACTAGCCCCAGATATGATGAAGGCTGGTATACGGTCACCACTAGGAATGGCTATATACCCTGCCTGCCTGCCTGCCTGCCTGTATACTGCTACAATAGTCCTGACAAGGACTCTTCTGGTCAATAGCCTGTATTCCGACCTGGCTATACCCTGCCTGTATATAGCAACAATAGTCCTGAGAAGGACTCTGCTACTGTACTCCGACCTGGCTATACCCTGCCTGCCTGTATACAACTAGAATAGTCCTGAGAAGGACTTCTGGTCACACTGTTTGCAGCCCTGCTCCGGAACTAACTATAAAGGGCCGCAAAGCTTTCCCTGAATCAGCGACACTCTCCCTACACTGACTGTCTGGATAGCTGTGAGCAGAGCACAGCGCGCCGGCCGATATAAAGGCTCGGTCACGCTGTGCAGGCCGGCCAATCACTGCAATTCCACAACTAACAGGGCTGTGGCATTGCAGTGGTCTGCCAGCCAATCCCTGCATGAGGGCTGGCTCTCAAAAGAGCGCCAACATGCAGAAATGAAGACCACGAGTACAGCACGAGTATCGCGAGATTACTCGGTCCCCGCCGAGCAGCCCGAGTACAGCGATACTCGTGCGAGTACCGAGTAGTTACAAGCATGCTCGCTCATCACTAATAGTTGTTTCTCTAAAATGTATATGATTTGCTTCAGTGGAGTATAAATGCTAGTGTTTGGTAACATTTAAGAAAAAGCCAGATAAAATATAATTTCACACTTCGTGGGTCACTCTATAAGACATCATCTTTTTCATTTTCAAATTATAAACTTTTTCTGTTTAAAATTTAGGCAGAAGCCACACAAAAGAAATTCTGATTTTTGAGTTGTGGCTATTGAGCAGTCAATGTATCACTGTAAGGCTAAAATACAATCTGGCAAATGCTAAACTCATAGAATTGTCTTGTACCGCCCCGCGCTCGGCTGCAGCCGAGCCGCTCGGGTCCGGACTCGTTTGGTGGGTGGCTCGAGCGCCTCCGGACCCGGGGGTCATGATGCTCTCCAGGGGATGCTAGCGATCTCGATGGGGGTGGTTAGGTAGGTGTACGGCCGGAGCCGTGTTTGAGTTTGTGATGTCACCCAAGGGACATGGTGAAGGTGTAGACACCACCGCTGCAGTACCGGGCACCCGGGGGAGATGGTCATGCAGCAAGATGTTAACCCCTCCGTGGGCAGGGATAGTGACCCCGGGACCCGCTTGGGGAGAGTGACAATTAGGCGGTGCAGGGCAGTGCGCGGCCGGATGGCACTGTTGTACTCACGATTACTGACACACACAAATCTCTGATGAACAAAGTTGATGGTGGTCGGTGCCCACAGCCGGCTGCGTCTTGTCCCCCACCCGGGTTGGTGGTCCTGGGCTTCTTCCTGCACCTTGTTATGTTTGTGTAGACTGCCTGTGTCTTAGCAGCGGGAGTCCGCTCCCCGGCTGTGTTTGTGTCGGTGGAGTCTGTTTGCCTGCAGGCGCTGGCCCGTGGGATCTCTCTGCCTGTGCGGTGGCTTTCTATCCCCCTCGGTGGGCTGTTGCCTTCTTTTGGGTCTTGGGATGGGAAAGGACCTAAGGTCCAGACCTCAATCAGTGAATTCGACGTGGTCCAGTGGCTTCTGGGCGTCGTTCTGGGTCTGAGTACCCGCCTTGTGCTCCGGTTTCCAGTCAGTTCCCCGGCTCGGTACCGGCTGGCCACTACCCTGTCCCGGTCCCTACAGTTCCACCTAGCCTTCTTTCCGATGCCTGCAGGCCAGGCCACCTCCTGCCTCCTAGCCAAGGTACCACGGCTCCGACCCTGGCACCTGTCAGTTTCCGCTGCAGACCTGGGAACCGGTCTGCTGCACACTCCTCCTCTCAACTCCACTCACTGACTTGCACTTGAACTGGACTGAGACTGACTGCTGTTTCCTACCTCAGGCTCTCTGGACTCCTCGGTGGGCATGGCCAACCACCTGGCTCCGTCCCCTGGTGTGATTATCAAGCTCTGAGGGAGGTGACTAGGTTTTAATGTCGTTGGCTGCTGTTACCTTTTTAGGGGGATAGGTGTTATGCGGGGCCTATCTGTGACTACCTGGCTAGTCCAGGGCATCACAGTCTCACACATGCATAAATGTAAAAGAAAATTAATTTAATGACAACGTAGTTTTGGACTATAAGACGCACCGGACCATAAGACCCACCAAGGTTTTAGGCGAGGAAAAAAATTGAAGCCAAAAATGTGGTCATGACACACTGTTATGGGGTAATGTCCCCCAATTCTGTACTAAAGTCCCCCATCCTGGGCCCGTTCCTGGCATATATGACCCTATCCTTTTATATATGTGGCTCATCCATGTATATATGTCCTTCATCCTGGTATATATGTCCTCCATGAGGGCATATATCTCCCCCATTCTGGTTAATATGTTCCACATCCTGATGTATATATGTCCTCTGTCCTGATATATATGTCCCCCATCATGGGCCCATTTTGGGGTATATGTTCTCTATCTTTGTCTCATCCTGTTATATATGGTCCCCATCATGGTATTTATGATCCACATTCCGGGACCTTCCTGGTTATGTCTCCTGTTATGCCACTCTTTCTAACATATAAAAGATAAACAATTCAAATTGCCTTCCTTCCGCTCCCCCAACAAGCAATGTCCTCTTCTAATGTCGTTAACTAACTTTGGCGTGTAACCGACTGTCAGCACATGACTTCACTGCCATGCACTCCCAGTCACACGCAGACATCAGCTTACAGATAATCCAAAATTAATATTTGCTGCTCTCGATGCCCATAATAACACCCATCTCTCAGCGCCGGCGTCACTCATAGCAAACATCCTGATCTTTATTTACTATCACTGACCTCAGTGCCAAGGGGTGAGTAGAAATATGAGTATGAGGAGCAGTGACTATCCAATTTCTTTAATGGTGGACACACGTGATCCCCTACCTCGTACCACCATTCGCTTCCCGAGAGGTAACCCTGCTCCTGCCTCCTGTGACCACATTCCACTGCTGTTGCCCCCTCCCACAGAAAGCCAGGTACATTTCAGACTAAAAGATGCAGCCTAATTTCCCTCCCAAACTGGAAGGAAAGAAAGTGTATTTTATGTACTGAAAAATATGGTTTCAATTAGGGTACCTAGAGGCATAGATGGTGGTAGTGAGTGCAAACACATTTTTAGCTAGAAGCCCACCTAACCAGAAGACCATATTACAAATACGGTGGAAATACTTATTGGTATAGGGAACGGAACATCAGCAAATAACCATGCATTTACTGAAAAAAAACATTTATACAAAGACCAACATTGATATTTACATATCATATGATGAAAATGTAGTGGTAGTTATCTAGCACTACAGGCTATATTATAGATTACAGTACAGTTATAGATATTGATCTACAGCTGATGTTTTCCTGATCAGTTGTTCACTTTTCCCATATTTACCATCTGACTCAGAACAATATGACAACCTGTTCCAGCCATGACTCACCTGCATAGTTTAAAACAAAGTGACATTTGACTTCTCACATTGCCAGTATTTTCCTAATTTATTCCCAACCTGCACAAACTTCTCATCCTACGGTCACCCTAATGCTGAGCTTTCTGCTGCATATTTGTGGGAGAACTGAAAAGATCCACTTGGCATCTCCCTGTTTATAAGATATGAAACCCCCATAAAAAAGATAGGAGATAAAGCCGAATTATATCAGTATACAGTGACACCTTGACTAACGAGTGAGTCAACTTATACATATTATAAGATACGAGCTGTCGCATTGTCGATTTTTTGCTTTATGATGCGAGTTGAGATCTGAATTACGAGCAAACAAGATCGCACCACCTCCCACTAGGTAGTTCAGTGAGCATTCAGTTCATGTGTTTATCTGTGCATGCAGGCATCTCTGTCGTTGCTGTTGCTTTGTTTTTAACCATGGGTTAAGAAAGTACATGCCAATATCAGTGTTGAGAAGAAGAAAAGGATGATGTCCCTAGATATAAAGCAAGAAATTATTGAAAATAATGTAACTTGCTAATTTGGCGAGGCAGAACGATCATAGTACTTCTACGATATGTGTGATTTTTAAGCTTAAGGAGTTGATAAAGACTATAACACCAGCCAAGGGCGTTAAGATTATTTCAAAGCTCTAGACATCTGTCCATGAAGAAATGGAGAAGTTGTTGATCTTGTGATTGATGGAGAAACAGCTGACAGGAGATTCAATGACCAAGAGCTTCATCTGTGAGAAGGTGTGGGAGGGTGTCCGGTGCCCTGCAACCCTCCTGAAGATATCATGGTTAATATACAAGTGCATCTCAGTAAATTAGAATATCATCAAAAAGTTAATTTATTTCAATAATACAATACAAAAATGGAAATGCAAATATTATATAGAGTAATTACAGAGTGATCTCTTTCAAGTCTTTATTTCTGTTAATGATGATAATTAATACTTACAGCTAATGAAACCCCAAAAGTCGTTATCTCAGAAAATTTGAATAATTACCACAAAACACCTGGAAAGGCTTCCTAAGCATTTAAAATGGTCCCTTAGTCTTGTTCAGTAGGCTACACAATCATGGGGAAGACTGCTAACTTGACAAATGTCCAGAAGGCAGTCATTGACACACTCTACAAGGAGGGTAAGCCACAAAAGGTCATTGCTAAAGAAGCTGGCTGTTCACAGAGTGCGGTATCCAAGCATTTTACTAGGAGTTGAGTTGAAGGAAAAAGTGTGGTAGAAAAAGGTGCAAAAGCAACTGGTATAACTGTAGCCTTGATAGGATTGTTAAGAGAAGGACATTAAAAAATTTGGGGGGAG
The DNA here is from genome assembly GCF_048569485.1 of Anomaloglossus baeobatrachus. NCBI lineage: Eukaryota > Metazoa > Chordata > Amphibia > Anura > Aromobatidae > Anomaloglossus > Anomaloglossus baeobatrachus. Next base: position 245,377,836 of record NC_134353.1, read on the forward strand.
ATTCACAAGGAGTGGACTGCTGCTGGAGTCAGTTATTCAAGAGTCACGACACACAGACATATCCAGGACATGGGCTACAACTGTGTCAAGCCACTCATGACCAATAGACAACACCAGAAATGTCTTACCTGGGCCAAGGAGAACAAGAACTGGACTGTTGCCCAGTGGTCCAAGGTGTTGTTTTCAGATGAAAGTAAATTTTGCATTTCATTTGGAAACCTCAGTCCCAGAGTCTGGAGGAAGAGGGTAGAGTCCACAATCCAAGCTGCTTGGAATCTAGTGTGAAGTTTCCACAATCAGTGATGGTTTGGGGAGCCATGTTATCTGCTGGTGTAGGTCCAGTGTGTTTTATCAAGACCAAAGTCAGTGCAGCCATCTACCAGGAAATGTTAGAGCACTTCATGCTTCCTCATGCCGTCAAGCTTTTTGGAGATGGGAATTTAATTTTCGAGCAGGACTTGGCACCTGTCCACATTGCCAAAAGTAACAATACCTGGTTTAATAACCAGAGTATCACTGTGCTTAATTGGCCAGCAAATTCCCCTGACCTAAACCCCATAGAGAATCTATGGGATATTGTCAAGAGGAAGCTGAGAGACACCAGCCCCAACAATGCAGACGATCTGAAGGCTGCTATCAAAGCAACATGGGCTTCCATAACACCTCAGCAGTGCCACAGGCTGATCGCCTCCATACCACGCCACATTGATGAAGTAATTCATGCAAAAGGAGCCCCGACCAAGTATTGAGTGCATTTACTGTACATAAGTTTCAGTAGGCCAACATTTCTGAGTTTAAAATCATTTTTTCAGTTGGTCTTAATTTATCTCATTTTCTGAGATTGAGTTTTGGGTTTTCATTGGCTGTAAGCCATAATCATCAACATTAACGGAAATAAACACTTGAAATAGATCACTCTGTGTTTAATGACTCTATATAATATATGAGTTTCCCTTTTTGTATTGAATTACTGAAATAAATTACCTTTTTGAGGATATTCTAATTTATTGAGATGCACTTGTATTTGACAACTTCTAATTTTTTCACCTTCAGGAATAATAAACTATTAAAGACACAAAACCTGGCTGTAATTTTATTTTACTTTCTGCTTAATCCAAAGGACCATCTAGGGATTAGAAATCAGGAAAAAATGTGGTCAGTTTGCTTCTTGATAGTCTATAGTATAAAAAGGTTTTCTATACAGATCTGCAATGTTATAAACTGTATCTATTTTTTTTTATTTCAAAGTCTCTTAACTGATATAGCAAAAATTGTCTTCTTCAGACTTCAAATACTTATCAAATTACTAGGCCTTGATGCTGCAATTTCAGTTAAATTCCGCTTTTGAATCAGAACTACAGTTAAAAGCCTAAAAGGTTTTACTTCCAATGGCATTATATTTAAAGGAATAGGTGTGTCATAAATCCTAGCAACTCTGCAAGTTCATAATATCTAATTCAGCATTTCTCAGCTTCTAATAAATGAAGAAATTACAAAGAATCTCAGCTTTATCCATTAATACAGTTAATACAATAAAAACCCCAACAGAAAGAGGTACCGTATTTTTCGGACCATAAGACGCACTTTTTTTCCCCCAAATGTTGGGGGAAAGTTGGGGGTGCGTCTTATGGTCTGACTATAGGGCTGCGGCTGGGAATGAGGGTGCTGCAGGTCATCGGGGGCACGAGTAGGCAGCAGCAGCGCCTGCCGTGACCACGTGGGCCCGCTCATTACATATGCACGCCCATCCTCCCGCCCATCTCTCAGCGCTGAAGCCGGCACTGACAGGTGGGCGGAAGGATGAGCGGGGACGCGCGCATAGTAAAGAGCCGGCATGATCACCCCTGGCAATTACAGCCTGGAGTGATCATGTGCGGCTGTATTCACTGCCCCCCGCGCGTCATTACCAGCGCGGGGTGCAGTGAATCAGTACACTCACCCGTCCCCGTGTGTGGAGCCGCCCCCCTGCTGCACGCGATGACTTCCGATCTGTGCCGGTCAGCTGATCTGTGCCGGTCAGGTCAGCTGATCTGTGCCGAGCTGGTCAGCTGATCGGCACAGACAGGAAGACATCGCGTGCTGCAGGGGAACGGCTCCACACACACAGATCAGCGTGCCAGAGAGGAAGATGATCGGTGCTGCAGGGAGTGAGGAAAAGGTGAGTATAAACGTTTATTTTTTTCTCTGTGCTATAGGATACAGGCCATATACCAGGATGGTATATGAGCACGATGGGAGTATATGAGCAGGCAGGATGGGGGGGTATGTGAGCAGGCTGGATGGGGGGGTATGTGAACAGGCTGGATGGGGGGGGTATGTGAACAGGCTGGATGGGGGGGGTATGTGAACAGGCTGGATGGGGGGGGTATGTGAACAGGCTGGATGGGGGGGGTATGTGAACAGGCTGGATGGGGGGGGTATGTTAACAGGCTGGATGGGGGGGGTATGTGAACAGGCTGGATGGGGGGGGTATGTGAACAGGCTGGATGGGGGGGGTATGTGAACAGGCTGGATGGGGGGGGTATGTGAACAGGCTGGATGGGGGGGGTATGTGAACAGGCTGGATGGGGGGGGTATGTGAACAGGCTGGATGGGGGGGTATGTGAACAGGCTGGATGGGGGGGGCATGTGAACAGGCTGGATGGGGGGGCATGTGAACAGGCTGGATGGGGGGGGCATGTGAACAGGCTGGATGGGGGGGGCATGTGAACAGGCTGGATGGGGGGGCATGTGAACAGGCTGGATGGGGGGGCATGTGAACAGGCTGGATGGGGGGGGCATGTGAACAGGCTGGATGGGGGGGCATGTGAACAGGCTGGATGGGGGGGCATGTGAACAGGCTGGATGGGGGGGCATGTGAACAGGCTGGATGGGGGGGCATGTGAACAGGCTGGATGGGGGGGCATGTGAACAGGCTGGATGGGGGGGCATGTGAACAGGCTGGATGGGGGGGCATGTGAACAGGCTGGATGGGGGGGCATGTGAACAGGCTGGATGGGGGGGCATGTGAACAGGCTGGATGGGGGGGCATGTGAACAGGCTGGATGGGGGGGCATGTGAACAGGCTGGATGGGGGGGCATGTGAACAGGCTGGATGGGGGGGCATGTGAACAGGCTGGATGGGGGGGCATGTGAACAGGCTGGATGGGGGGGCATGTGAACAGGCTGGATGGGGGGGCATGTGAACAGGCTGGATGGGGGGGCATGTGAACAGGCTGGATGGGGGGGCATGTGAACAGGCTGGATGGGGGGGCATGTGAACAGGCTGGATGGGGGGGGCATGTGAACAGGCTGGATGGGGGGGGCATGTGAACAGGCTGGATGGGGGGGGCATGTGAACAGGCTGGATGGGGGGGGCATGTGAACAGGCTGGATGGGGGGGGCATGTGAACAGGCTGGATGGGGGGGGCATGTGAACAGGCTGGATGGGGGGGGCATGTGAACAGGCTGGATGGGGGGGGCATGTGAACAGGCTGGATGGGGGGGGCATGTGAACAGGCTGGATGGGGGGGGCATGTGAACAGGCTGGATGGGGGGGGCATGTGAACAGGCTGGATGGGGGGGGCATGTGAACAGGCTGGATGGGGGGGGCATGTGAACAGGCTGGATGGGGGGGGCATGTGAACAGGCTGGATGGGGGGGGGCATGTGAACAGGCTGGATGGGGGGGGCATGTGAACAGGCTGGATGGGGGGGGCATGTGAACAGGCTGGATGGGGGGGGCATGTGAACAGGCTGGATGGGGGGGGCATGTGAACAGGCTGGATGGGGGGGGCATGTGAACAGGCTGGATGGGGGGGGCATGTGAACAGGCTGGATGGGGGGGCATGTGAACAGGCTGGATGGGGGGGCATGTGAACAGGCTGGATGGGGGGGCATGTGAACAGGCTAGATGGGGGGGCATGTGAACAGGCTAGATGGGGGGGCATGTGAACAGGCTGGATGGGGGGGCATGTGAACAGGCTGGATGGGGGGGCATGTGAACAGGCTGGATGGGGGGGCATGTGAACAGGCTGGATGGGGGGGGCATGTGAACAGGCTGGATGGGGGGGGGCATGTGAACAGGCTGGATGGGGGGGGCATGTGAACAGGCTGGATGGGGGGGGCATGTGAACAGGCTGGATGGGGGGGGGCATGTGAACAGGCTGGATGGGGGGGGCATGTGAACAGGCTGGATGAGGGGGGCATGTGAACAGGCTGGATGGGGGGGGCATGTGAACAGGCTGGATGGGGGGGGCATGTGAACAGGCTGGATGGGGGGGCATGTGAACAGGCTGGATGGGGGGGGCATGTGAACAGGCTGGATGGGGGGGCATGTGAACAGGCTGGATGGGGGGGCATGTGAACAGGCTGGATGGGGGGGGCATGTGAACAGGCTGGATGGGGGGGGGCATGTGAACAGGCTGGATGGGGGGGGGTATGTGAACAGGCTGGATGGGGGGGCATGTGAACAGGCTGGATGGGGGGGCATGTGAACAGGCTGGATGGGGGGGCATGTGAACAGGCTGGATGGGGGGGCATGTGAACAGGCTGGATGGGGGGGGCATGTGAACAGGCTGGATGGGGGGGCATGTGAACAGGCTGGATGGGGGGGGGCATGTGAACAGGCTGGATGGGGGGGCATGTGAACAGGCTGGATGGGGGGGCATGTGAACAGGCTGGATGGGGGGGCATGTGAACAGGCTGGATGGGGGGGGGCATGTGAACAGGCTGGATGGGGGGGGCATGTGAACAGGCTGGATGGGGTGGGGGCATGTGAACAGGCTGGATGGGGGGGGGCATGTGAACAGGCTGGATGGGGGGGGCATGTGAACAGGCTGGATGGGGGGGGGCATGTGAACAGGCTGGATGGGGGGGGGGCATGTGAACAGGCTGGATGGGGGGGGGGCATGTGAACAGGCTGGATGGGGGGGGGGGGCATGTGAACAGGCTGGATGGGGGGGGGGGGCATGTGAACAGGCTGGATGGGGGGGGGGGCATGTGAACAGGCTGGATGGGGGGGGCATGTGAACAGGCTGGATGGGGGGGGCATGTGAACAGGCTGGAGGGGGGGGGGCATGTGAACAGGCTGGAGGGGGGGGGCATGTGAACAGGCTGGATGGGGGGGGCATGTGAACAGGCTGGATGGGGGGGGCATGTGAACAGGCTGGATGGGGGGGGCATGTGAACAGGCTGGATGGGGGGGGGCATGTGAACAGGCTGGATGGGGGGGGGGGCATGTGAACAGGCTGGATGGGGGGGGGGGCATGTGAACAGGCTGGATGGGGGGGGCATGTGAACAGGCTGGATGGGGGGGGGCATGTGAACAGGCTGGATGGGGGGGGGGCATGTGAACAGGCTGGATGGGGGGGGGCATGTGAACAGGCTGGATGGGGGGGGGGGCATGTGAACAGGCTGGATGGGGGGGGGCATGTGAACAGGCTGGATGGGGGGGGGCATGTGAACAGGCTGGATGGGGGGGGGCATGTGAACAGGCTGGATGGGGGGGGGCATGTGAACAGGCTGGATGGGGGGGGCATGTGAACAGGCTGGATGGGGGGGCATGTGAACAGGCTGGATGGGGGGGGGCATGTGAACAGGCTGGATGGGGGGGGGCATGTGAACAGGCTGGATGGGGGGGGGCATGTGAACAGGCTGGATGGGGGGGGGCATGTGAACAGGCTGGATGGGGGGGGGGCATGTGAACAGGCTGGATGGGGGGGGGCATGTGAACAGGCTGGATGGGGGGGGGCATGTGAACAGGCTGGATGGGGGGGCATGTGAACAGGCTGGATGGGGGGGGGCATGTGAACAGGCTGGATGGGGGGGGCATGTGAACAGGCTGGATGGGGGGGCATGTGAACAGGCTGGATGGGGGGTGGGGGGCATGTGAACAGGCTGGATGGGGGGGGGGCATGTGAACAGGCTGGATGGGGGGGGGGCATGTGAACAGGCTGGATGGGGGGGGGGCATGTGAACAGGCTGCATGGGGGGGGGGCATGTGAACAGGCTGGATGGGGGTTTATAGCAGGATCATATACAAGGGCAGGAGGATCATTACCAGGATGGGGTACCTTAGTAGAGAATTTGGGGACATTACCCCCATAACAGTGTCAGCAGCAGATCCTCGCCCCATAACAGTGTGTCATGACCACATTTTTTGCTTAAAGTTTTATTTTCCCATTTTCCTCCTCTAAAACCAGGGTGCGTCTTATAGTCCGGTGCGTCTTATAGTCCGAAAAATACTATTTTATATCCAGCCAAAATATATATTAACTGCAGTAAAAGAATGATTAAAACAAAATGCACTCATGGAGGGTATGCACATATTAGATGAACTTTTGATTGCATGGGATTTACTCATAAAATTATACATCGCTTCTAAACATAAATATTTTAAATAGCATTTGTGTCTTTACTGCTTTCCATCTGAACCACTGGGTTTTATTGGATACTTTTCCAGATATAAAGCTTAATGCAGAGCTTGCATTTACATTTCCTCAAATATCCATTTAAAGTATAATTTCAAAGTCATATTATAATCAGATTTTTTTTCACATTTTCATAGATATTAATGAATGTGGAATGTAGTTCTATTCATATGTCAGCCTTCACTGTAAAAAACATCCTCTGATGGCAGCAAATAATAAACACCAGAGAAAACAATTTCCTTTTTTATTTAACATTTGAAAGCTCATTACCTAGTATGTTGCAATCAACATCTATCCACACTCCATCCTTGAGCAGGTCAGTTCTAATTCCTCCGTACAAATGTATGTTGTCACAGGGGAGTGCTACTTTCTTGTCCTGGCTCAAGCCTCCGTTCTCGTTCCCGTCCCATAGGACCAGTTCCCTTTATGCAAGTCCGTTCAAGATTACTGTGATAAACAGCAAAAACCTTTGACTTTCTGAAGCTAAGGCCGGCTTCACACTTGCAATTAACTCGCACGAGTGCAATGCGAGAAATTCTCGCATTGCACTCGGACCCATGTTAATCAATGAGGCAGCTCCCATCTGCTATTTTTTTCTCAGTCCAAATCGGACAGAGAAAAAAATCGCAGCATGCTGTATTTTGGTGAGTTTCTCGCTCAAGTCTCTCCAATGCAACTCTATGGGAGCGGGTAAATAAACGGATGTCACACGGACGGCACACACACCATCCTAGTTAAATGCGTTTTTCTAAATACATTTATCGCATGTTTCAGAAAACACTGGAAATGAGTGAGGTCTGACAATGTCGGTCAATCTCTATCTCTGTCAGTCGGTCTCTCCCTCTTGGTCTCTATTCTCTCTCTGTCGGTCGGTCGGTCTATCTCTTTGTCAGTCTCTCTCTCTGTCCATGTCGGTCTATCCTTCTCCCCCCCTCTCTCATACTCACCGATCCATGATCACCAGCGCGGCGCTGCACGGCTGTCACACTGTGGCGGCTTCTCCTCTTTTGAAAAAGCCGGCAGCTCATTTTTCCATCACGTATTTACTGCTTTCCCCGCCCACCAGTGTCTATGATTGGTTGCAGTCAGATACGCCCCCACGATGAGTGACAGCTGTCTCACTGCAACCAATAACAGCTGCCGGTGGGCGGGTCTATATCATGCAGTAAAATAAATAAATAATTAAAAAAAATGGCGTGCGGTCCCCCCCAATTTTGATACCAGCCAGGGTAAAGCCACACGGCTGGAGGCTGGTATTGTCAGGATGGGGAGCCCCATGTTATGGGGAGCCCCCCACCCTAAAACTATCAGCCTGCAGCTGCCCGGAATTGCCGCATCCATTAGATGCGACAGTCATGGGACTGTACCCGGCTCATCCCGAATTGCCCTAGTGCGGTGGCAATCGAGGTAATAAGGAGTTAATGGCAGCAGCCCATAGCTACCAATAATCCTAGGTTATTCATGGCAGGCGTCTCCCCAAGATACCTTCCATGATTAACCTGTTTCTTAAAGAAAATAAACACACACATCCAAAAAATCCTTTATTTGTAATAAATGCCAAAAAACAACAACCTCTTTCACCATTTCATTAAAGTCCCCAAATACCCCTCCAGGTCCGACGTAATCCACAGAGGTCCCACAACGCTTTCAGCTCTGCTATATCGGAAGCTGACAGAGAGCGGACACAGACCACGACCGCTCTCTGTGAGCTCCCTGCAGTGACTGAAATGAGTCGCGCTATCAGCGATGACATCACCCAGGTTACCCATGGCCACAGATCTCAGGTGGAGGACTTCAGCTGTGGCAGCGGGTAACCTCAGTGACGGCACCGCTGATAGCGCCAATCACTTAAGTCACTCAGGGGATTTGCGGTCACCAGTGAAACCTTCACCGATGACCGAAAATCAGGCCATGACACACAGACAGAGCCGTGGGATGACAATGAAGTCGGGTGAAGTTCATCCGACTTCATTCTGATCGTGCAGCTCTGTCTGTGTCTGCTGTCAGCGGCCATGTAGCAGAGCTGAATGGCAGATGACATGGCTGCTGAGAATAAAAACGGATCCCATATGGATCACACACGGATTGCACAGTTACTATAATCAATTGAAAAATCACAGAAACGCATTGCAGTTGCATTGCACACGGATCAACACTTGAACAGAGCTCATGCTACTTTCTAGCATGAGACTCGGTCCGATTTTACACGCATAAGTGTGATTCCAGCCTAACACAGAAAGGAGTGTACTGTCTGAATATTCATTAATCATAGCATACAGCAGCCACATGTATTTCAGGAAATTGTTTCACAATTAGTGATGAACAAGCACAAAAATGCTCGAGAGCTTGGTATTGGAATCGAGCAGGTCTTAGGGGTACTTTACACGCTGCAACATCGCTAACGATTTATCGTCGGGGTCACAGTGATTGTGATGCACATCCGGTGTCGTTAGCGACATTGCAGCGTGTGACACGTATGAGCGACCTACAACGATCGCAAAAGTGGTAAAAATTGTTGGTGTTGGAGAGGTCGTCCAAACACCAAATATCGTTGTCTGGTGAGTAGCGATGTTGTTCCTCGTTCCTGCGGCATCACACATCGCTAGGTGTGACACCGCAGGAGCGTCGAATATCTCCTTACTTGCCGTCCACCGGCAATGAGGAAGGAAGGAGGTGGGCGGCGGCCCCTCCTCTGCTATTGGACGGCTGCCGTGTGACGTCGCTGTGACACCTCACGAACCGCCCCTTAGAAATGAGGCGGTTCGCTGGTCACAGTGACGTCGCTAGGCAGGTAAGTGCGTGTGATGGGTGTAAGCGAGGTTGTGCGTCACGGGCAGTGATTTGCCCGTGATGCACAACCGACGGGGGCGGGAACGCTCGCTAGCGATATCGGTGCCGATATCGCAACATGTAAAGTACCCCTTACAGTCAGACAGGTTCGATTCAAGTATGAGTATTATAGAAGTCAATGGGAAACTAGAGCATTTTTCCGGAGGACCCTCTGGGAGGGAAGTGAAATTTGTGATATGGATGGAAACATTGCAAAATTGGAAAGGGACCAACATGGGGAAGATACCTTGATGGATATCTGACTACCACATTGCTACTGGGAACAATGTTGTCAGAGTTTTACATCACTTTTATGGAGTGACAATAAAATTAATAATAATTAATTTTATTCATTTATATAGCGCTATTAATTCCACAGCGCTTTACATATATTGGCAATACTGTCCCCATTGGGGCTCACAATCTAAAGTCCCTATCAGTATGTCTTTGGAGTGTGGGAGGAAACCAGAGAACCCTGAGGAAACCCACGCAAACACGGGTAGAACAAACAAACTCCTTGCAGATAGTGTCCTTGGTGGGATTTGAACCCAGGACCCTAGCGCTGCAAGACTGCAGTGCTAACCACTGAGCCACTGTGCCGCCCAACTGAAGATAAAAAGGATTTTACAGGAAAAAATGTTGGGAAACATTTTTTTCCTGTATAGTGACAGGCATATAAAGCAAATTAAAAAAAAAGTGGAAAAAAAACACCTCCAGCATCCTTTAGGCTATGATCACACATAGTATTATTGCTGAGTTTTTGCACTTTCTCATTGCTTTCAAAGTTGAAAAACACTGTAAAAGTGCTGAAAAAATTGACATTCTGCTTGTTTCAATAATGCAGCAGTTTTCCATTTCAGTATCGAAAAAAAAAATAATCATTTGCATTAAATTTATGAAATCTCCTAGCTTTTGCTGGTATTATAAAAATCAGATTTTAGTTTGCATCAATCTCATGGGAAAATCATGCGGAAAAACACAGCAAAAATGAAATTAAATGTGTGACCATAGCCTTAATAGCTGGGCAATCACTCACCATAGTTATTTAAAGTAGAGATTGCAATACACCATGGAAAAATACGTAGAGGAGGACCTATGAATACATTCTTTTACAATTTTAAAAAGAGTGGGATTCCTACAGTGGTAAACCTTAATGCACTAAGTGCAAGGCCTAGCAAAAATTTAAAGAAAGAATTACAATACACTCTGGAAGACACTAAAGGCCGCTTTACATGCAACGACATCGCTAACGAGATGTCGTTGGGGTCACGGAATTCGTCGTTGCATGTGAAACGCCCAAACAACCATTAACAATCAAAATTTCTTACCTAACGTTGATCGTTGATGCGTCGTTCCTTTCCCGATTATCGTTGCTGTTGCAGGACGCAGGTTGTTCGTCGCTCCTGCGGCAGCACACATCGCTACATGTGACACTGCAGGAACGAGGAACCTCACCTTAACTGCGGCCGCTCGCAATGAGGAAGGAAGTGGGTTTGTGGGGTGTTCTTCCCGCTCATCTCCGCCCCTCCACTTCTATTGGGCGGCCAATTAGTGACGTTGCTGTGACGCCGCACGAACCGCCCCCTTAGAAAGGAGGCGGTTCCCCCGCCACAGCGATGTCGCTAGGCAGGTAAGTATGTGTGACGGATGTAAGCAATGTTGTGCACCACGGGCAGCGATTTGCCCATGATGCACAATCGACGGGGGCGGGTACGATAGCTAGCAATATCGATAGCGATATTGCTGCATGTAAAGTGCCCTTTAGAGGAGTGCCTCGGAATAATTTTTTGTCAATTTTAAAAAGATAGTGACTCTTATAGTGATAGAGCCTATGCACTAAATCCAAGGCCTAGCAAAAACTTAAAGGAGAGATTGCAATACAACCTGGAAGACACGTAGAGGAGGGTCTCAGAATACACTTTCTGACAATTTCAAGGGGGGCACTATTGTATGGAAAAGGAAGCGTTTTTTCCCCGAATAATTGATTAGCTTGTATGTAACTAATTATTTATGCTTTTAAAAAGTGGTTCATATTAAGCATTTTTTATTGTTATCTCGAAAAATAAGGTTTATGATGCTAGCACAGTAAAAAATGTCTTTACTTGTTTTACAGTTTTTAACACAAACAAAATTTATAATAACATTTTTGAAAAAGATTATCTAGTAACATCTCTCAATATATATACTGTTGTTCGTGCAGGTAGAGTATTAATATTGGATCAATATTATTATTTGTAGTTTTAAACAATTTTAAAAAGAATGGGACTCCCACAGTAGTAAAGCTTATGCACTCAGTGCAAGGCAGAGCAGAAATTTAAAGGAGGGATTGCAATACACCCTGTAAGACACATAGAGAAGGGACTCAGAATAAATGTTTTGACAATTTTATACAGAACAGGACATCTATAGTGTGATAAAGCTTATGCACTAAGTGCAAGGAATGATGAACATTTATCCGTGGAATTTATATATATATATATATATATATATATATATATATATATATACTTACAGTTGAAACCAGAACTTTACACACACTTCTAAAAAGATGCATATGCATGTTTTTTTTTCTATGGCACAAAATCAGAATAAGCCTTTCCTGTTTTAGATCAATTAGGTTTAACAAAATTATTTACATCTTCCAAATGCCAGAGTAGTGAGAGAGAATGTTTTAAGGCATTTTTATCACTTTCTGCAAAGTCAGAAGTTTACATAAACTAAGAGTGGTATGCCTTTAAACAATATGATGATGTCATGCCTTTGGTAGGTTCTACTAGGGTTATTGGCAACATCTGAGTTAATTAGAAACACACTTTTGGATATATTTTAAGTCCAAAGAAGTTAGCCAAGATCTCAGGAAGAAAATTGGGGACTTGCACAAGTCTGGTTTTATCCTTGGGTACAATTTCCAGATACCTGAAGGTTCCTCATTCATCTGTACAAACAATTATACATATGTGCAAACAACGTGGGAATGTACAGCCATCATAGCGCTCAGGAAGGAGCTGAGTTCTGTGTACCAAAGATGAATGTGTTTTGGTCAGAAATGTGCATAACAATCCAAGAGGAAAAGCAAAAGACATTGTGATGATGCTGGCAAAAGCTGGTAAGATTGTGTCCTTATCCACAGTAAAATGAGTACGATATCGACATTGGCTGAAAGGCCACTCTGCCATGAAGAAGCCATTACTCCAAAAGAAACATAAAAAAGCTATGTTAATGGTTGAAAATGCACACAGGAACAAAGACCTTAATTTTTGGATAAATGTGCTGTGGTCTGAAGAAACTAAAATGTAACTGATTGGCCATAATGACCATCGTTATGTTTGGAGCAAAAAGGGAGACGCTTTGAAGGTTAAGAACAACATCCCAACTGTGAAACATGGGGGTGGCAGGATCATGTAGTGGGGTTGTTTTGCTCAAGTAGAAACTGGTACATTTCACAAAATAGATGATAGAAAAAGATTATGGGGTAATACTGAAGTAACATCTCAAGACATCAGCCAAGAACTTAAAGCTTGGGAGGAAATGGGTCTTTTAAATAAACAATGGCTCATGAAACTGGTTACAAAGTGGCTTAAGGATAATAGCATAGGCAATGTTTTTGGAGTGGCCATCACAAAGCCCTGATATCAATGCTATTGAAAATTTATTGGCAAAGCTAAAAAGGCAGGTGCGAGCAAGCCGACCTACAAACATGGCTCACTTACACCAGTTCTGTCAGGAGGAATGGACCCAAATTTATACCACCTATTGTGAGAAGCTTGTGAAAGGATATTCAAAATGTTTTTCCCAAGTAATGCAGATTAAGAACAATGGTACCAAATACTAATGCAAAGTATGTAAAATTTGACTTTGCAGAAAGTAATAAAATACCTCAAAACATTCTCTCTCTCTCTCTCATTATTCTGGCATTTGGCAAATAAAAATAATTTTGGTAATCTTAATTGACCTTAAAGTTTAATTCTGATCTCATGTCAGATAGTGAGAAAAACATGCATGTGTGTCTTATTAGATAGTGAAACCAGAAAGTTACATGCAACTGCATGCATATATATATATACATATATATAGGAGCCTATAAAGCGTACTTTGCCCGCATTCTCCACCATAAGTAAGGTTGCACCCCGCAACCTGGGGGGTTCCACTCACTTGCAGCGGTGCGAGGTAGCTTTAGCAACACAGTTTATTTACAACACTCAACATAAACTGCTAAACAAAATGTAACAAAGCCTTTCCCGGCTTAAAGGAAAATTGGTGGTCGCTACCTCACAATATATACACACAGTACAGACCAAAGGTTTGGACACACCTTCTCATTCAAAGAGTTTTCTTTATTTTCAGGACTGTGAAAATTGTAGATTAACATTGAAGGCATCAAAACTATGAATTAACACGTGTGGAATAAAATACTTAACAAAAAAGTGTGAAACAACTTAAAATATGTATTATGTTCTAGGTTCTTCAAAACAGCCACCTTTTGCTTTGATTACTGCTTTGCATACTCTTGGCATTCTCATGATGAGCTTCAAGAGGTAGTCACCGAAAATTGTTTTCCAACAGTCTTGATGGAGTTTCCAGAGATGCTTAGCACTTGTTGGCCCTTTTGCCTTCACTCTGCGGTCCAGCTCACCCCAAACCATCTTGATTGTTTTCAGGTCTGGTGATTGTGGAGGCCAGGTCATCTGGCATAGCACGCCATCACTCTCCTTCTTAGTCAAATAGCCCTTACACAGCCTGGAGGTGTGTTTGGGGTCATTGTCCTGTTGAAAAATAAATGATGGTTCAACTAAATGGAAACCGGATGGAATAGCATATATATATATACTATTTTATATATATATATATATATATATATATATATATATATATAAAAAAAAAATAGTATATTCGAGGTAGGCCTCTAAAACTTAAGAAAGTTTTACGGGGGAACCGGCAGATTAGGACCAGGGGTATATATCCAAATCGCCAGTCGGGGCCCACCGTGCTCCAAATGGTAATGGAGCTGCTGGCACCCTGTGGGTTAAGCGGAGACTATAGAGCTGGATGGCTCTGAGATAACTCAAGAAACCGGTCACGTGTGTAGGGACACGTCAGACCGGATGACAACCCAGTTAGCGTTTCGGTGGAGCGGACGCTACTCTGACCACGTGTGTAACAACACGTCAGGCCGGATGGTAACCAGTTAGCATTGACCGAGAAGACCGCTGCGACAGCGCCTTGTCGGCCACGTGTGTAAGACACGTCAGGCCGAGCGGTCCTCCGATTAGCGTTTCTGGCCACCACTCGACTGGACACGTGTGTAAAGGACACGTCAGACCAGGTAGTCACACCAGTAGCATTTGACTGGGAAGCCGAGGAGGATAATACGGTTCACACACCCAATCCAGGAACACCCTGTTAACTTCACAGGGGTTCTGGGGTGCGCTGTCTGTGTGCGTAGAGGGCACAACCGGACAGGTGGCGCATCAGGTACATTGTCCGTGTGCGAAGAGGGCACTCTCGGACAGGTGACGCAACAGGTATTCTGTCCGTGTGCGTAGGAGGCACAACTGAACAGGTGACGCAGCAGCCGCAGCCCAGTTAACGCCACTGGACTGCTCTAGCACAACAGGAACGGTAGCAAGGAAGCACGGAGCCTGACCCTCATGTGCTGAGCCACAAATCTTGGCGTGACAGGCACTGTTCGCCTAGCCCTACCTACCGCTTCCTACAAGGCTTATGCCACCAAGAACTCTAAATGAAGACTGCGCACCTCCATGTTGTCTCCAGCCCCTTTTATAACCTGGGTCCGCCCCAAACCCAGGGTGGAACCACCAAGGTCCAATAGCAGAGTGCCATGTCATCAGTGACATCACATGTGACATGTCATCAGTGACGTCACATGTGACCTATCCGGAACCGCCACGTCATTGATGACCTCATGGCAGCCACACCCCAAACACTTCACCAGTCATCGTCTGACGACCAATGGTGAGGTGCCAGATCATAGGGGCGGGCCTCTGCGAGCCAGTCCGGAGTTGCCACATCATCAGGACACCTGACACCCTCTGCCCTATCAGGGCCTGCCACCTCACGGACATGCTCAGTGAGGTCCTTACCGGACCTAGCCTCTGATGCACTAAGTGCCTGAGCATGCTAAGTAGCCTGAGCAACAGGCTTAGAAAGCAGACTATCAGTTTGAGCATGCTCAGTAGTAGAGATGAGCGAACCGGTCGTGGTTCGGCTCGAGGTCGGTTCGCCGAGCCGAGGTCCTGTTCGAGTTCGGTTCGTCGAACGTTCGACGAACCGAACTCGAACCAATAGGCTATAATGGGAGGCAATCACAAACACATAAAAATGCATTATAAATGTACACATACAGTTATTAAACATTGCCATAACACTTACCGGTCCCCGCGATCCCTCCTGCACTCTGTATTCCATCCGATGATCGCTGAATCCTCCCGGTGACCGGCACTGCCAGCAGAGATGCAGGACCTATCGTGATGTCAAAATAGCCATGTGACCAGTCATGTGGCTATTATCTCATTGGCTACAGACTGGTCACATGACTATGACGCGTCATGTAGGACCTGCGAGTGCATCTCTCTGGTACACGGTGCACATTTGTGTATCGCCGTGTACCGGCGACATGCTCTAGCACACGGTCGACTCCCCGCTCCGTTAGGGACCGGCTGACACAGCCGGTCATTAACGGAGATCACCGTTGCCATAGCAACGCAGTTAGCGGTGACGTCACCGCTAACCGCGGCTCGGGGAGCACCGTTGCTATGGTAACGCGTCTGTCAGCGTTACCGCTGTTACCGCTAGCAGCACTGATCACTCACGGAGTGAAGGCTGCATGCTGCTTCTCGTGCAGCTTTCATGGAGTGAATGCTCCACGGGAAGCAGCGTCTTCCCCCATGCAGCAGTGATGTAGCAGAGCTGCATTTGTTGAACGAGAAAGACAGAAGACCATGGATCGTGGAGGGCTGACAGGGGGTAATAAAGATGGAGTCTCTAATGTGTCTGTGTATTTATTTCTATTAAAGTATTTTTTCTCTGTGTGGTGTTTTTTTTTAACCCTTTATTGGAGATTCTTAATGGCCGGGTCAAACGTGCCTGACATTAAGAATCTATGGCTTAATACTGGCTAGTAAAACAAAGCCAGTATTAACTCATGATTACCCAGGGCTGTTGGAAGAGTTGGATACAGCGCCAGATGATGGCGCTTCTATGAGAGCGCCATTTTCTGGGACGGCTGCGGACTGCAATTCGCAGCAGAGGCGCCCAGAAACCTCGGGCTAACCTGTGCTGCGGATTCCAATCCCCAGCTCCCTAGCTGTACCTGGCTGGACACAAAAATGGAGCGAAGCCCACGTCATTTGTTTTTTAATTATTTCATGAAATAAGTGAAATAATTAAAAAAAAACGGGCTTCCCTATATTTTTGGTTCCCAGCCAGGTACAAATAAGCAACTGGGGGTTGGAGGCAGCCCGTGGCTGCCTGCTGTACCTGGCTAGCATACAAAAATATGGCGAAGCCCACGTCATTTTTTTGGTGGGCAAAAAACGTCTGCATGCAGTCCTGGATGGAGTATGCTGAGCCTTGTAGTTCTGCAGCTGCCGTCTGCTCTTCTCCATACAGACAGACAGCAGCTGCAGAAGGCTCAGCATACTCCATCCAGGACTGCAAGTTTTTTGCCCCCTGAAAAAATTATGTGGGCTTCGCCATATTTTTGTATGCTAGCCAGGTACAGCAGGCAGGTACGGCTGCCCCCAACCCCCAGTTGCCTATTTGTACCCGGCTGGGAACAACAAATAAAGGGAAGCCCTTTTTTTATTATTTCATGAATTTCATGAAATAATTAGAAAACAAATGACGTAGGCTTCGCCCCATTTTTGTGTCCAGCCAGGTACAACTAGGCAGCTGGGGATTGGAATCCGCAGCACAGGTTGGCCTGAGCTTTCTGGGCCCCACTGCTGCGAATTGCAGTCTGCAGCCGCCTCAGAAAATGGCATTTTCATAGAAGCGCCATCTTCTGGCGCTGTATCCAACTCTTCCAGCACCTGCCTGCTATACCTGGCTAGCATACAAAAATATGGCGAAGCTCACATCCTTTTTTTGTAGTTTTTTGGCAAAAAAAAAAAAATGCTTCCCTGGATTTTCCATTGCCAGTGAAGGTAACACCAAGCAGTGGGGGTTAGCAGCCAGTAGCTGCTTGGATTACCCTTAGCTAGCATACAAAAAATGCAGCGGGAGCCCATATATATATTTTTTTTTAAATTATTTATTTAAATAACTAAAAACAAAATGGGCTTCCCTGTATTTTGATTGCTGGACATCACAGTGCTGTAAAAATAAATCTTTAAAAAAATGACATAGCGCTCCGCGGTATTTTTGATTCTCAGCTAAAGAAGACAGCTATGGGTTGCCACCCCCATCTGCCTGCCGTTACCTTGGTTGGCAATCAAAATACAGGGAAGCCATTAATTTTTTCTATTTAAAAAATAGTTAAAAAAAAAAAATGACGTTGGGTCCCCCCATTTTTGATAGCCAGCTAGGGTAAAGCAGACGGCTGTAGCCTGAAAACCACAGCTGGCAGCTTTACCGTGGTTGGGGATCCAATGTGGAGGTCCCCTCAGGCTCTTTTTTATAATTATTTTATAAATATTAATAATTACACAATAAAAGTAGGGTCCCCCGCAAATTGGATCACCAGCCAAGGTAAAGCGGACAGCTGTGGTCTGGTATTCTCAGGGTGGGAAGGTCCATAGTTATTGGGCCTTCACAGCCTAAAAATAGCAGGCCGCAGGCACTCCAGACGTGGCGCATCCACTAGATACCCAACATCATAAACTGTCAGTACTAACAAAAAAAAAATCGACAAAAGAAATTTATTTGAAAAAACAGTCCCCAAAACATTTCCTCTTTCACCAATTTATTGTAAGAAAAAAAATAAAGGAGTCCCACGACGACTCTGGACCTTCTAGAATATGGGGGGGAGACACTCAGGGAACGTATCCCCCATTTTCTAGGAGTGCGGACCCTTCATGTGAGGAGTGTGGGTGCAATGAATCTGCACTCATTCTCCCCGGGTCCACAGCAGCAGAGTCCATGTCGTAATGGTTGCTACCAAAGCTGCAATGCCCTGCTCATGAGGTAAGGGCATGCCTAATCAGGAGAATTAATGTAGAGGAAGCTCTGCTCACTGGTATATAGGTGCTCAGAGGTAATAATAGATAAAATTAGTGAGTAACCTCGGCACTCTAAATCTCCCAGACTAAGTCAGTAAGTCACAACGGATAGTAATGCAAAATCACTCTTTATTGGTCCATATTAAGAAAATTTTTTTTTCATAAGCATATATATTTTTGCCCAAAACAAGTTACAAATGACGTTTCGGCCTGAGCCTTCGTCAGATTGGACTTATCTGCATGTAATCCTGAAAAATGACAATAATCAGTATCACATAAGAGTGAGAGAACAATAACAAACTCGAACAATGTAGAGGTACAATTGAGATGCAGCAAAAAGATTGCAACACAGCAAGAAATGAAACACATGATACAAATGTCATAATACAGTACAAGGACAATATAGTAATGACAAATATGGGGTCAGAGTAGGCTTAGACAGCTCTGGTACGAAAGAGATGTCAATCATAAAGTAACATGTGCAGTAGGTGTAGAGCTACACTATGCATGGCAAAGCTAATGGGTAGACCGACCATAGAAAAAGAACGGAGAAAAAGTGGAGAAAAAGTGGAGAAAAAATGGAGAAAAAAATGTAGAAAAAAATGTAGAAAAAGTGGAGAAAAAATGTAGAAAAAGTGGAGAAAAGGTGGAGAAAAAGTGGAGAAGAAGTGGAGAAGTGGAGAAGAAGTGGAGAAGTGGAGAAGAAGAGGAGAAGAAGTGTTTGTTCATGCCAGATGGGAGATAAATAATTTTTTACCGGCGCTTTCATTTACTGTAACGTGATCATCGGTGTAGAAAAAATGTAGAAAAAGTGGAGAAAAAGTGGAGAAAAAATGGAGAAAAAAATGGAGAAAAAGTGGAGAAAAAGTGGAGAAAAGGTGTAGAAAAAGTGGAGAAGATGTGGAGAAAAAGTGGAGAAAAAGTGGAGAAAAAAATGTAGAAAAAGTGGAGAAAAAATGTAGAAAAAGTGGAGAAAAAGTGGGGAAGTGGAGAAGAAGTGGAGAAAAAATGGAGAAAAAGTGGAGAAAAGGCGGAGAAAAAGTGGAGAAAAAGTGGAGAAAAAGTGGAGAAGAAGTGGAGAAGTGGAGAAGAAGTGGAGAAGAAGTGTTTGTTCATGCCAGATGGGATATAAATAATTTTTTACCGGCGCTGTCATTTACTGTAACGTGATCATCGGTGTACGGTGTATACCTGTGATCACGTGAGCGGGGACCGGAAAAACTGTCCTGAATCATGATCTCCAGGGTCTCAGCTAGCGCTGAAACCCCGGAGATTTTCTGACGCCGGGGGGCGTTATCCACTTATTTCTGCCTGCTGTTTATAAATGGCAGATCAGAATAAGGCTACATTAACACGACCGATCCATTTTTGCGGTCTGCAAAAAACAGTCCGTTTTTTTTCACGGGTGCATCCGTGTGGCATCCGTTTCCATTCCGTAGACGGTCCGTATGTCATCTGTTTGTCATCCGTGTGCCTTCCGTTTTTTTTGTGTACTGCAAAAAAACTGAAGGAGGGTAAATGCATAAATTTACCCAGGATCCATAGCTTCATCCTACATGAGGCGGTCACATGTTCCCTCCAGTGCCATTTTCTACTGGTTTTCACAGCGTAGAGCGCTCTGGTGATTTTCCTGTGCTTGTGCACTTCATATCAGTCTTTTCTGTCATTATAATGGCAGAAAGACACATAATGTACCACTCTCCTGCATTTTGTAATTTTGCACCCTTTGGTGCATTTCATGTGGCACTAAGGGGTGCTTAGCTTTGTATTTAGCCAAAAAAATGAAAAAAAAAATGACGTAGGGTTCCCCCTAGTTTTGTAGCCAGCTAGGGTAAAGCAGACGGCTGCAGCCTGCAGACCACAGCTGGCAACCTCACCTTGGCTTGTAATCCAAAACTGAGGGCACCCCATGCTGTTATTTTAAATTAAATAAATAATTAAAAAAACACGTAGGGGTCCCCCCAAAATTGGATCACCAGCCAAGGTAAAGCAGACAGCTGGGGCCTGATATTCTCAGA
This sequence comes from Anomaloglossus baeobatrachus, assembly GCF_048569485.1. Taxonomy (NCBI): domain Eukaryota; kingdom Metazoa; phylum Chordata; class Amphibia; order Anura; family Aromobatidae; genus Anomaloglossus; species Anomaloglossus baeobatrachus. The sequence goes on from NC_134353.1 coordinate 245,398,271, forward strand.
CTAGGGAGGTCCATGGTTATTGGACTCTCCCCAGCCTAAAAATAGCAGGCCGCAGCCGCCTCAGAAGTGGCGCATCCATTAGATGCGCCAGTCCTGGTGCTTCGCCCCAGCTCATCCCGCGCCCTAGTGCGGTGGCAAACGGGGTAATATATGGGGTTAATACCAGATGTGTAATGTCACCTGGCATCAAGCCCTGGGGTTGGTGAGGTCAGGCGTCTATCAGATACCCGACATCACCAACCCAGTCAGTAATAAAAAAAATAGACGACAAACATTTTTATTTGAAAAAACACTCCCCAAAACATTCCCTCTTTAACCAATTTATTAGAAAGAAAAACAAATCCAGGTCTGGTGTAATCCAAGGGGTTGCCATGACGATCCACACTGTCCCAGTCAATGAAGAGCAGAATGTTCCCCATTGGCTGGGAGAGCAGTTCAGTGACCTGAGCTAACATCAATGGGTCAGCCCAGGTCACTGCAGGGGATGACAAGTGCTGCTGTCAGCGAGGTACATTACCTGCGTTGATCTCCTGCACTGCCGACAGCACCTGTCACTGAGTTCAATGACCGCCGCCTTCACAGCCAAGTATCGCGAGAGGCCCGTGATGTCACCGCTAGTCAGTCTCGGGTCGGAAGCGAGAGAAGGTGATGTGACAAGCGGCGGCCATGGAGGACAGTGACAGTGCTGAGGTCGGGATGGCGGGACTTCATCACCACAGGTAAGCCGAGCGGGGCCATGTGTGCAGAGTGTGTGTGTGTGTGTGTGTGTGTACGTGTGTACATGCCGTGGGCAGGAGGGGGTGGAGCGAGCTGAGCGGGGAAGTGTGGGCTTCCTGCACGTAACTAGGATAAGCATCGGGTTACTAACCAAAGCGCTTTGGTTGGATACCCGATGTTTATCTTGGTTACCAGCTTCTGGCAGGCTGCCAGCGATGGCTCCTGCACACTGTAGCTGTAAAAAGCCCTGCTTTTTGCTGCTAGAACCGTTATCGAACGTATCTAGAACTATCGAGCTTTTGCAAAAAAGTTCGAGTTCTAGTTCGATCTAGAACAGCCCCCAAAATCACTCGAGCCGCGAACTGGAGAACCGCGAACCGCGCTCAACTCTACTCAGTAGGCACATCCCAGAACTTAGACACAGCATGAAGTCCAAGTACCTGTGCAAAGAGGCTGTTAGGGTTAATTGTGGGAGCATGCTCAGTAGCCTGAACTGAGGACTTAGTCTCAGACATAACACAAACAGGCTGAGCATGCTCACTAGGCAAAACACTGGGCTTAGACTCTTGCTGGGGTAAATCGGCGCACGCATGCGCACTAGCCGCCTCTCCACACTTAAACGTAGTGGAAGGAGCAGCCAACTGGACTACCCGAGGCACGGCCAAGAACGGCAGCCGGCGCAACAGGAACCGCAGCAGGCTGCTTGCGGCTATGGCGGCGCCGGTTCGTAACAGGGGGTTGAATGATCACACCGCTGAAATGGGGAAGGAAGAGAAGGAGGTGGTGAAGGAACTAGTGTAGAGCGTGGAGGAAACCCTTATGGATCTAGGAGCAGCAATCGTAGGAGTTAGTAGCACGTGAACCATTCCAACTTTATACTGGCCTCCGCAAGGGCCTTCAAGTGTGTAGTCAGGCAAAAGTAGCATCGCTGGCAACAAGCACTTGTCCACTTATTGCTGGTTAAGTGGATGTTCACAACAGCTACTTTGGTCAGGACATATTATTGGACATGTGCTTGTGCGAAGTGGGCACATTATATGGGGAGAAATAGTTGTGTCTGGGACCGAGTATAAAGGGACAGCCGCCATTAAGTTGTTGAAAGTCTCAGTTTCCAAAAGCCTAAACTAACATTTTCAGGGCAAGCAGTCTGGAGATGTGTTTGTTTAGTATTTGAGCCTGTGGGTGAGTGGCTGGGTATTTCCTTTTTCCTTCTAAGGCCTGGGATAGGGACAGCTGAACACTGAGCTGGGACAAGGAAGTAAAAGTAATTGCTGATGGTGGTTGCAAATGTGCAACAAGAGTTTCAGGGCAGGAGGCCTCCGTGCTTGAATCCTGGACAGGGGATTAGCATGCACGTAGCACAGGTGAAGAGGCAGTGGTATCACTCGCAGACACTGATTATGGACCCAAGTGTTCGGCCCACCTAGTCGAATGCCTTTATGACATGTACCTGAGCATGCTGGTGAAGGACAGGCTGGTAGTGGTCATTGCCAAGCTGATACTGGTACAGCACAGGTTGCAAAGGACCGTTATTTTGTCATCTGCACTTTCTTGAAAAAAATGCCAAACTGTGGAACAACTAACCTTTGGCACGTGCAAGTCTGTGGGAAAACTGCCCAATAGGGTCTTAACCAAATAAAGGCAGTGAATACGAGAGCTAATTGCTCACCTTGTGTGGTTGTGTGACACACAACCAGTTTAGAAGCAATGACAGCTACTTCAAAGTCCACAAGATCTAAGGCTGAAGGAAAATCATAAAAGGAGCCTGGACAATCATGGATACATCTGAGCTGCTGTGGTTAAAATGAAGGTCAAGTCCATGATATGGATGAAAGGGTGTTTTATTTATGCTTTGCAAAGTGAAACCCCACTTCTTCCTCAGAACAGGCTTTGGTGTACCTACCAAGTAAAGATGACTGGATCATTTGGTCTAGTTCCAGCTCAGTAATCTCTGGATATTAACCCAAGCTACATAATTTTCCAGAGTTTCTGTTGTGGCATTTGATATGCTATTCTGATATGGCGTTAAGGAATTTTTTCAACTCCTGTCCACACCTAGTGAGCCCTAAACCAGATCAGTGATTTGGGCTTTGCAAAGCGATCCATTGATTTTTACTATATAGTATTTCTTAGTTTGTAATTTTTGGAAAGGGGAGAAATTTTATTAAAAGGGGTCTGTCGGCAGGTTTTTGCTGCCTCATCTGAGAGCAGCATTATGTAGACAAAGAGACCCCAAATCCAAAAACACCTTACCTGCGTCCTCCGGCAACGAGGTGGGCGTCACTTTCTTTCGACTGCTCTCCGTCCCTCCGCTTCTATTGGACGGCTGCCATGTGACGTCGCTGTGATGCCGCACGAACCACCCCCTTAGAAAGGAGGCAGTTCGCCGGCCACAGAGATGTCGCTAGGCAGGTAAGTACATATGACGGGTCCTAGTGATCTTGTGTGCCACGGGCAGCGATTTGCCCGTGACGCACAACCGACGGGGGCGGGTGCTTTTGTGGGGCCCCGAGGCTCGGTGTCGGTGCAGCGGCGCATTACCTTCAGGGACTCCACGCGGCTGGATCTTGTCACAGGTAGGAAATCCTCTATTTTGATTGTCGTGACGCCACTCTCAGAATTGCGGTCAGTGGAGACCGCCACTGCAGGTTAGGGGTGCCTGGGGCTGATAGTAGGTGCAGTCAGTTGTAATAGCCTCCTGAGAGTGAGGCATGCCCCAGGGTCCCGTGTAGGTGTGTGGAACTACAAGTCGCAGAATGACTCACACGCACAAGCAGGATGTCTTTCAGGGGTTTTTACTCACTGATGGTGGCAGGGTGAGTAACCCGGGCGTAGCTGGGATGAACCAGGCTGGAACCAGGTGTCCTTCAGGCTGACTGGTGAGGGTGGCTACCAACTCGCCTTCCTTAGCCCGTTGTGTTTTGGGGTAACCCCTGCTTGAAGCCCTGCTGGGGTCGCCCAGGGAAGTTGCTGGTGCCTCTCTCCCCTTCTTTTGGCCCGTTTGCTTGTAGCCTGGACCAGGTCACTCCGGCTGCTTGCCTCCTGTGAGCTATGGGCCCTCACTTTGGCTACGTGGCTGCGGACTCTGTGGTGTTGTCTTGGGGGTGTAAAGTGCCCCCTCATGCAGGTTTGGCAAAGGACAGGTGGATCTATCCCTGCACCGGGACCTGTTACCCGTTTGGGCCTGGTATCTCCCTGACAGTCTCCTTACTCTCCACTCCGTTGCTCTCTCTTTAGTCGTGGGTGGATTTCGGGCAGCACTACCAGGTGACCGATCTCCCCCGTCGGTAGTCACTGCGCGTACGTTGTCAGAATTGTGTAGAGCTACAGGGTCTGCTTCTGCCCTCCCTGAACTTCACCACTCAACTGTCTTCGGCTCACTCTTCCCTCCTCTCCTGTTCTTGCCTACGTCACCTAGCAACCAGGCTCTCTACCACACCCCTCGAGTGGAGATGGAGGCTTCGCCCCCTCCTGGGATCCCCAGGGGTCCTCTCAAAGGTAAATGTGTGAGACCTGATCACTATGCGCCTGTGTAGTCACACCTCGGTCAGCCTTCTGGATTACCTGTTTTGTACTGTCCCCAGCATGGGTGCAGTACTCAGTGGTGCCTGACCAGGTCAGGGGCGCCACACTTTCACCAGCAACATTGCTAGCGATGTCACTGCGTGTAAAGCAGCCTTTACTTTGCCAAAATTTGGCCGCAACAATTTAATTTCAGAGTCTTCTTAGAAATCTCCTTTTGTAAGAATGTATGGTGGAGAAACTCATCTTACTTTATTATTATTATTATTATTATTATTATTATTTATTTAGTATATTTTTTATTATCTGGACTGAGATTTCATCCAATTTAGCTACAGCCATAGCAAAAGTATGGTGCTAAGTATAACAGTCAACCAGTTCCCAATATTTCTTTTTGAGATAGGGGCGTTGGTGCCCCTGGCCCACAAGACATTATCGTGGGTTAATGATGGGTTACCATAGCCAGCAGGGGTTTTGTCAAAGGTTTTCATCATAGCCATCTGGTACTCCTCTAAAGCTCAACTATAGACTGAGCGTCAAAGGAAATCTCAATTTATGGTCAGAGATCACTAAGAAGACTAAAAAATGAGGTAAAGTGAAAGAAATGATTTAATAATGTATGAAAGTTTAAATCAACTCCTTTCCCAGTTTTAAAATAAAGACATAAAAATTAACATAACTGGTATTACGCTTCTGTAAAAGTCTGGTCTATTAAAATAGAAAATGCTTTAAGCCATAGAATGATGAACTTTTCTTTGCTGTTACTGATTTTGTTCACACAACTATGCTGAAACAGTCTGTAATCTCTCCAAACAAGTGTCCATTTTACCTGCTCATCCCTTCAGCCTTGCAGTTATCAATCAGTCGTTGACCATCTGTCCAACTTTACTTTGCAGAAAACCATTTGTTTTCTGTAAATCCTGGATTGACTTCCGTTAGTAAGTATATCCATATTCCTGGCTCCATATCTTCCAATGTTCCTTGCTTTGTCTACCATTCTGCACACCTAAGGGGCCCTTTGCACACTACGACATCGCAAGCCGATGCTGCGATGCCGAGCGCGAAAGTCCCCGCCCCCGTCGCAGCTGCGATATCATGTGATAGCTGCCGTAGCAAATATTATTGCTACGGCAGCTTCACATACACTTACCTGCCCTGTGACGTCCCTCTGGCCGGCAACCCGCCTCCTTCCTAAGGGGCGGGCTGTGTGGCGTCACAGCGACGTCACACGGCAGGCGGCCAATAGAAGAGGAGGAGTGGAGATGTGCGGGACGTAAACATCCCGCCCACCTCTTTCCTTCCGCATTGCAGACGGGATGCAGGAAGGAGATGTTCCTCGCTCCTGAGACTTCATGCACAGCGATGTGTGCTGCCGCAGGAACGAGGAACAACATCATACCGTAGCTAAAAACCAAGGAGAAAATTGTAGAAAAAATACCCTGACTATAAATAAATAAATTGCAAGTGCTTAATAAACAGGGTACTTAGTATATACATTTTTGCAAAAAGGTAAGAAGCTGTCTCACCTCGTCACGGTGTACCCATCTGAGACAGTCCCTAACCTACTAAAGTTAAAAACATATTCTGTACCTGACTTGTGTCATGTCAAAACTTCAATATGGATGGTAAAGTGGTTAGCTGGGTCCCAGATTAAATACACAGCAAAAAGTGAGAAGCAGGTAATTGTTCAGCCTCAGTATCAGGAGGGCTGCACCCCCAACTTGCATTAAAGCAAGATAACAGACAAAAAACATCAAAAAACTGAGCTGTGACAAATGTTCAATAAACATGCAACATTACAAGCATGTGAATTGCAGCCTCAAGACTAGAAAAAAACCAAGGAGAAAATTGTAGAAAAAATACCCTGACTATAAATAAATAAATTGCAAGTGCTTAATAAACAGGGTACTTAGTATATACATTTTTGCAAAAAGGTAAGAAGCTGTCTCACCTCGTCACGGTGTACCCATCTGAGACAGTCCCTAACCTACTAAAGTTAAAAACATATTCTGTACCTGACTTGTGTCATGTCAAAACTTCAATATGGATGGTAAAGTGGTTAGCTGGGTCCCAGATTAAATACACAGCAAAAAGTGAGAAGCAGGTAATTGTTCAGCCTCAGTATCAGGAGGGCTGCACCCCCAACTTGCATTAAAGCAAGATAACAGACAAAAAACATCAAAAAACTGAGCTGTGACAAATGTTCAATAAACATGCAACATTACAAGCATGTGAATTGCAGCCTCAAGACTAGAAAAAAACCAAGGAGAAAATTGTAGAAAAAATACCCTGACTATAAATAAATAAATTGCAAGTGCTTAATAAACAGGGTACTTAGTATATACATTTTTGCAAAAAGGTAAGAAGCTGTCTCACCTCGTCACGGTGTACCCATCTGAGACAGTCCCTAACCTACTAAAGTTAAAAACATATTCTGTACCTGACTCATACCGTAGCTGCAGCCAAAATAATGAAAATGACCGACACTACACCAATCATACGATACAGACGCTTTTGCGCTCGGTAATCGTAGTTAAAACGATTTACACACTACAATGTCGAGAGCGACGCCGGAAGTGCGTCACTTTTGATTTGACCCCACCAACATCGCACCTGCGATGTCGTAGTGTGCAAAGGGCTCCTAATTGTCTTGGTCTTCTCTGATCCACTTGCAATCTGAGTCCTCTGTGCCAATGGCTTTTTTCCATGTTGCTACCCTGACCTACCGCTTAGATAATCTCTGAGTGCATGAGCCTTTTACAGTAAGCCAATTAAAAAAAATGTTGACATCAGTATTACTTCCAAAGAACAAAAGGATTGAGCAATTCAGATTTAACTGCCCAAATCTAATTATTATATTTATACAGATCTGTTTCCTACATATAGTATGTTACCCTCTTTGCCAAAATAGCATAAAAGGATAAAAGTATAGAATTGACTGCTGTATTAATCAGTGGAGAACTGCTGTATTCAATAGTGGATCACTTCCCCATTGCTCCCTTCTTCCTCTTATCATAATTGACAGTCTTCTGTCTTTCTTACTATCAAATGTGATAGAACAGAATGCAAAATTGACTTGTATATACAAAGAATAGCACAATTTTTTTTTTCCAATTACATCAGGATTGTTCACTAGTTTTTTGCTATGCATGCTCCATATCAATTTCCATTTGTCTCTGAGTTTGTAAGTAAAGCAGCAGTACTCTCTCTCTGTCTCTGTCTCCCCCTGTCTCTTTCTCTCTGTACCGCCTTCTTTTTTCTCCTTCCCTTGCCATAGACTTTAATACACAGGTGTAATCTGACCCTTACCCATGTCTTTTGAAATGGTTATGATTTCTGTATGATCCTATTTGACCTCTTGTTTAGGTATTAGTGAAGCCGTGGATGTTTGGATACACCAGGTTTGGCTGTACGTTAGTTGAAAGTTTGGTGCAGGACCCGGACTAGACCTGAACTTGCCTCCAGACCCCAATCCCCATATAAGTCAATAGAGACCTTAACTTTGATGCTGTAAAATTGTAGTAAAATGGTTGTAGTAAGGGCTAGGTGACTGCAAAAGTATGCAACATCTGGATAAGAGCAGGGTAATTCTAAACAAATTTGGATTGGGAGTGTTTAAGTTAAAGAAGGTATGGGTCCCCCTATTTTTATAAACAGACAAGGTTAAGCAGGTGGGAGATGATAGTGTCAGTCTGGGGAGACCCATGGTTATTTGGCCCTTCCCAGCCTCACAATAGCAGTCTGCAGCCTACCCAGAAGTGGTGCATCTAATGGATGCACCACTGGGGCTTTGCCCTGCTCTTCTCAGTTGCCCTGGTATGGTGACTATCATGTTAATACTTTTGAGGTTGATGTTAGCTGTGAATTAATGGCACGCATCAAGCTCAAGGGTTAGTAAAGGATAGGTGTCTATCAGACACCGCCCATTACTAGCCCAGTAAGTGTACAATTAAAAAACAGACACTCATACACACAGGGAAAAAAATAGTTTATTTGGATAAAGAACCCCCACACTCCCTGATTCACCAATTTATTAATTAAAAAGAAATCCTCAAAGTTCTGACATTATCTTGTGACTGCTTATTCTTTAAAGTCCACTGCAAGAGCAATTACACTTTAACTAAGCTTGAACAAAGGTACAGATGGACACATCTGTATCAGTAATTCATTAAATATAAATGTTTAAATTGGGATATCTTTTACAAACGTAAATAAATAGATACATAATTACATATTGTCATAACTCGACCAGAACCTGCTCCTTCAATGTCAGATGTCACTGTATTGTAGTCACTCATTAGGTGGTGTTGGTGACAGAAGAGATTTTAAAGTCAGAAGCTCTGGACAACACATGTTCTGTCCGTACAGGAGGGCTAGAGTGGCTGGGATCTACAGTGTTTCCCAGTCTGATAGAATAGTGTGATGTCCATCTGAAGTTATCAGCTCTTTACTTTAGCCGATTCAAAAGCACCCCACTCTACTAAAGCTTCCGGCTTACAGATGGAATATGCCAGATATAGTATTATGCTAGTCTTGCTTCTCTGTTTCAGTCCAGACTGTTTGCCTTTGTAATTGTTGTTCCCTGTTTTGAACTCGGCTTATGTTTTCTGACTATTCATATGTATCCTGGCCACAATTCCTGTCTCTGGTTTGCACCTCTGGACAGCAGTCCTTCCATGAAAAAAACCAAAGAGAAAATTGCATGAAAAATACCCTGACTATAACTAAATAAATTGCAAGTGCTAAATAACAGGGTACTTAGTATATACATTTTTGCAAAAAGGTAAAAAGCTGTCTCACCTCGTCAAGGTGTACCCATCTGAGACAGTCCCTAACCTACTGAAGTTAAAAACATTATCAATACCTGACTTGTGTCATGTCAAACTCCAATATGAATGGTGGCAAGTGGTCAGCTGTGTCCCAGATTAAATACACAGTGAAGTGAGACGCAATTAGTTGTTCAGTCTCAGTATTAGGAGGGCTGCGCCCCCAACTTGCAAAAAAGCAAGATAACATACAAAAAACACAAAAAAACTGAGCTGAAACAATGTTCAGTAAACATGCAACATTAAGCATGTGAATTGCAGCCTTAAGACTAGAAAAAAACCAAAGAGAAAATTGCATGAAAAATACCCTGACTATAACTAAATAAATTGCAAGTGCTAAATAACAGGGTACTTAGTATATACATTTTTGCAAAAAGGTAAAAAGCTGTCTCACCTCATCAAGGTGTACCCATCTGAGACAGTCCCTAACCTACTGAAGTTAAAAACATTATCAATACCTGACTTGTGTCATGTCAAACTCCAATATGAATGGTGGCAAGTTGTCAGCTGTGTCCCAGATTAAATACACAGTGAAGTGAGACGCAATTAGTTGTTCAGTCTCAGTATTAGGAGGGCTGCGCCCCCAACTTGCAAAAAAGCAAGATAACATACAAAAAACACAAAAAAACTGAGCTGAAACAATGTTCAGTAAACATGCAACATTAAGCATGTGAATTGCAGCCTTAAGACTAGAAAAAAACCAAAGAGAAAATTGCATGGTAGCTATCCACTAGACTCTGTTTAAAATGCATACCTCTGCATAGGGGTTAAAGGGTATCAGGGTTTTTATGGATTCCACCAAATGGAGAGACTTGTACCAAGTCTGTCCAAGGCTGTCTGTTTAAACCTGTGGCCTCAAGCAGACGATAAACATATCTAGAAGAAGCACCGTAGGTTTTTCTTTAATAACATAAGATTGTTTCAAATATACTATTGATTCAAGAAACCAAATTTATTTGTCAAGTTTAGTATTTTCAAGCACAGCTCCAGCATTATTATTTCTTTCACCACTGGAGTAGTATCACTAATGTATGTTTTTTTGCCCATACTTACCAGCTGCTGTATTTTGCTGTTCTTGGTGCTGCTTCAGTCTTGTTCTGTGTAGCTACTAGCCAGATCACTCCAGTGTTTTCTGAGTGGCTGAGAAGTCACTAAGTGGTCCAGTCGGAGGCTCCAATGGATTAACATTGACCGCTTTTGACCATTAGCTGAACTTCTGGTCAGTCAGGAGCTGAGGTCACAAGTATGTGAAACAGAGTTAGAATAGCACCAGAAAGAGAAGATGACAGCTAGTATTTTACCAGGGACAGGGAAGGGGTATTAGTGGTATCACTAAAGTGATTAGTGGTGACATAAAGAAAAAAAGTGATGCTTTAAGATTATTAACAAAATTTCCCTATGTGACTCTGTTGTAATTTTTTTACTACAGCTTTCATAGGGCAATAATATTTTTTACAGTGTATTGTTGAAGTTTTTTTTCTTTCTTTGGGTTTTTTCACAGTAGTTTTTTAAGAAAATACACAGTATATATATAATTATTCCACTGGCCTTGTGATTTCAGTTCAAGATGACAGTTGTGCAGGGACTTTATAGAAACTAATTGCTTTTTGCAGATGTTACCTTGCTCTATGATCTAATATTGCAGGTGTTAAACATCATAAGTAGGAGCTATGATAAAAAAAACCTTACTGGCCAAACCTCAAGGTTCTTATGAATTGGATTAGTTTATGATAACATATGAAAATAATGTATTTGGATTAAATTCACTTAGTTTGTTCTTTTTATTGTGGTATGATCTTGGATGCTGATCAGATATGTGTAGATCATAATTAGTGATCACTGATCACTTCCAAAGGTGCACCTCCAATATCATGATGGAAACCCAGACCTCTGTATGATCAGCAACAAATTACATTTTTGTTTCTAGTAATTTAGGGACCTTTGTTATTAAGCATGAACAATGAATGCCCTGAAGGTAACGCTTCATTTTAGTACAGGCATCTATGAGTTAGCTGTAAAAATTGACCCAATTATTCTATCAAAGATTTAAATTAAATCATGTTACTTCATGGTGTCTATAACGATAAAGAAGATCACCGCAAAATGACCTTAAATAATTCTATAACTATTTTCTTCAGTCTAAGATCTATACATTTGTATTCAAGCAAGGTAAATCTGCTAGCTTTAATAATTCTTGCTTCATTTACCCCATATAGGCTCTCTTCTGGGTTTTCATTAAGACCATATGTTTTCAGATACCAAACGTCTGATTTTCTGGCAGTGATGTATTGTAGCTTTAAAATGATGAACCAAGTACAAATGAAGTAAATTATCTGTCTTGTTATTGAGGAATAGTAACTTACTGGACATTGCGACTCAATATTCGGTATGCAGGCAGTGGGACGACACAAAGACACGCTTATGTATCAATACTATAGTTGTCCATGATAAAATGCTTTGGGAATTTAGAAGTAAAATCATATTTTTCACAGTTTATTGTTGTCAACACGCACATTTAAGGCTGTGGTTAAAAAATAATTTAATATGCATACGTTGTAAAATTTCATGTTACCACTTTAAGAATTGATTAGCTAGTGTTAAACTTGAATTCATTAGATTTATAAAAAAATTATTTATTGGATATAACTTTCGTTCAATCAACCTTAAATTTGTACACCCATTAGAATCCATACAATACATAATAAAGATGATTGCATATTTTATAAATCAATTGTGCAAGCTTTGATAAATTGCAGAAAAATTTGATTTGCAGCAAATTAGTTCTCTACAAATTGCAATGCTGTAAAGCCTTCTTGAGCTCCTTAACGCAAACTCAGCCTTAGGCGGGCTTTGCACACTACGACATCGCAGGTGCGATGTCGGTGGGGTCAAATTGAAAATGACGCACTTCCGGCATCGCATGCGACATCGTAGTGTGTAAAGGCTCGATGATACGATTAACGAGCGCAAAAGCGTCATAATCGTATCATTGGTGCAGCATCGGCATAATCCATAATTACGCTGACGCGACAGTCCGATGTTGTTCCTCGTTCCTGTGGCAGCACACATTGCTGTGTGTGAAGCCGCAGGAGCAAGGAACATCTCCTACCTGCGTCCTGCGGCTTCTGTAGGATATGCGGAAGGAAGGAGGTGGGCAGGATGTTTATATCCTGCTCATCTCCGCCCCTCCGCTCCTATTGGCCGCCTGCCGTGTGACGTCGCAGTGACGCCGCACGACCCGCCCCCTTAACAAGGAGGCGGGTCGCCGGCCTGAGCGACAGTCGCAGGCCAGGTGAGTCCATGTGAAGCTGCAGTAGCGATAATGTTCACTACGGCAGCTATCACAAGGATATCGCTGCTGCGACGGGGGCGGGGACTATCGTGCTCGGCATCGCAGCATCGGCCTGCGATGTCGCAGCGTGCAAAGTACCCCTAAGGCTGGAAACACATCTATGCGAGTAAAATCAGTCCGACTGGGCTGAAAAATACTCGGCTGATTTTAGTTCACGTTAGGTGCGAGTGCAACGCAAGTGCGATGCTTTTTGCTCGCGTGTGTGTCGCGTTTGCAATGCTAGTTTCATGCAACATCTTAATTATATAAAAGCTATTACACATGTGTCATTTAATTTACCTTTGGGAATGTGATGTCACATTCATCTGTTGAATATTTAATGAGCGAAGTTACTGCCACACTCGCAAATGTGAACGCTGGTGCGCGTGTGTGATCCTACTTTTAATCCCCTTCCATAGGAAATCATTGGGACAAATGGTGCGAGAAGATCTTTTATAATTTAGTTTATAATTGTACCATTTTTGCGCAGATGCTACGTTTTGATCGCCTGTTATTGCATTTTGCGTAAAACTTGCGATGACCAAAAAACGTAATTTTGGCGTTTGGAATTTTTTTGCCACTACGCCGTTTACCAATCAGATTAATTGATTTTATATTTTGATAGATCGGGCATTTCTGAACGAATTTGATACCAAATATGTGTATATTTATTTATTTTTTTAACCCTTTAATTTTCAATGGGGGGAAAGGGGGGTGATTTGAACTTTTAGGTTTTGTTTTTTTTTATTTTTTAAAACTTTTGTTTACTTTTTTTTTTATTTTACTAGTCCCCCTAGGGGGCTATAGCGATCAGCAATCGGATCGCTATTATCTATCTGCTGATCACAGCAATACAGCTGTAAACAGCAGATTCAGTCACTTTGTTTTTCCCTCTGCTCTCGGCCGAGGGAAAACGAAAGTGAAACATCATAGCGGCAGGCGTCATCATATGACCCTGGGCTACGATGGCAACCACCGATAGTCACGTGATAACACAAGTGACTTCCGGTGGGGGCGGCGGTAAGTAAAAAACATGGCCGCGCGCATTTAAATCTTGCTGCCAGACTTTGGCAGCAAGATTTAAGGGGTTAATGGCCACGGTTGGAAGCGATTCCACCCGCGGCTAGCAGGCACGGCTAGCAGGCACACATGTCAGCTGTTGAAAACAGGGGGCGGGGCTTAACAGGACACGATCCTGGACGGATAGATCCGTCCAAGGTCGTGAAGGGGTTAATGGCCAACACATGGACAAGTGTTTGTAGCCAGGGACTAGGGATAAGTGAACCTGAACTGTAAAATTCAATTGTACCAAACACCGGGTGCCTGGGTCTCGGATCCAAACTTGGACTTTTAACTGTATGTCAGTTTTAATATTCAGGTTTGCCATCCGACTAAAGCGTGTTAAAAGGCTGCAGCGCAGCCAATGACATAGCTTATAGCTTGTGGGAATTTTTGAAGCCATTGTAGCGATGCTAAGTGTTGGCATGGCTGTGATTGGCCAGTGCATCACATGACCCAGTTCACCGGTGGCACAGCCATTTTGCTGTGAATAGTGCAAGGATAGGATGCTATTAGAGAGAGTGACAGTAATAGGTTTCAGTAAAGAGTACTGTTATAAAAGGCTCTGTGTGGCGACTGTGCACCAGGCATTGTGAGCTCAATCTCTAACAAAGCTTTTAGTGCACTGCACCAAGCCCTGTGTGGCTAATCTATAATAACCTCTATTTGGCCACTATGCACAAGATTCTGTGGGCTTAATCTCAGAAAATGCTCTACTGTGACCAAGGTATTGGAGGCTCAATCTCTGAAAACTTTTAGTGCATTGCAGTAAGCTCTGTGTGGCTAATCCAAGCTTTATTTTTCCACTGTGCACTAGTTTATGTGGGCTTAATCTTCAAAAAAATCTATGTTACTCCACTGCACCAGGCTCTTTGTGGGTATTCAGAAAAAATGGTCTGTGTCGGTACTCTTCAAAAAGGGGGCATTCAGCATACAGGCAGTTTAATAATCTGCTATGCAGTCTCTCTTTGTCTACAGGACATCTAATAATCTACATTTTTGGGGGGAGGCAAAAATGAGGAGAACATCAAAAAGGGGATATGTCAATGGTGGTGCTGCTGGTGGTCGAACAGCTTTAGGACAAGGATGTGGAAGATCTTCGTCTGCTATGCGCCAAAATTAAGCAAACACCACTGCATGAATGTTGAAGCCAGAAGATGTTGAGGCGGTTTTATAATATATGGCTAAAAGTGCCTCCGGTTCCTTTGCATTCTCTTCTACATGGTCAACAGCTGAAAGTACTGGGTTGGCACCTGAGGTCCATGGTCATGTTACTTCCACCTCATCAACTTTAAAATCAGCAAAGCAGTGTGAGCCAAAAGTCATACAACAGTAACATGCTGTCACGCTCCCCGGGTCCTCACCCCCGTTCCCCGGCTCACCTGCCACGCTCTCCGCTCCCCAGTCACCGGATTCCGTCCGTCCCAGGGCTCCGGGCCCCCGATCCCGGCGCCCGACAGCTTCCCTGGACCTGGCCGGCTCCCCTGCGTCCTCCTCGCAGCCTCCTTCCCTGGCTTCTGGCACCCGGGCGGCGCGCATGCGCATTAGGGCGCGCGCGCGGTCACTGACCCTTTCTTAAAGGGCCAGCGTCCATTAACAGGAAATGAGGTTGCACAGGTACAGGGTATATAGGGGGTCATTGTCCAAGGGGGCGGGGCCTGATCTTCGTGTTCCCTGAGCTAGGAGTCAGGTCTCTTGGTGTTTATGTGCCTGTACTCACCTATCTGTCTTTGTAGAGCCGTACCTGCCTCGCCATCCAGTCTGCCGTGTCCTGATCCCCGCACGCTGTCCGTCTGCCATCTGACAGTCCGTACCATCCCGGATCCCTGCGGTGACCCGTCATCTTGCTCCAGAGGTTCCGGACCCCGCCTGATATCACCTCGGCCTCCGAACCTGAGCTACGTCACCAAGACCACCTTCTGTGACTCCGTGGTCCCTGGGACTCCTCCGCTGCCTTCTCTTGCACGGACTGTTCTACTGCCCATCAGTGCTTCAGCTGCCGGACTCCCTACCACCATCTCAGAGAGTTCGGTCCAGTGGATCCACCTCCTGGGTCTGCCCGACCGCCCGGCCGTGACAGTAAGATCAGGCCATGGATCCCGCTGCAGCACTAATGGCTCTGCAAGAGGAACTCCAACGCCAGCGTGAAGTCCAGACCCGCATGCTGCAATTCATGACCTCCGTGGACACCCGCCTGTACACATTACAAGCATCAATGACGCCTGCGGCACCCAGGTCCCCCGCCAGGCAAGCCATGGCCCCCGCACCAGTGGCAACCTCGTCAGATGCTTCCCGACTCCGTTTGGCGTCACCTCCTCGTTATGCTGGAGATCCCAAGACCTGCAGGGGCTTCATAAATCAATGTTCCCTTCATTTCACGCAGCTGCCACATCTGTTCGCCTCCGACCAAGCCAAGGTCGCCTTTATAATGTCCCACCTAGAGGGCGAGGCGCTGGCGTGGATGAACCCCTTGTGGGAGAAGGAGGACCCCATGACCAAGGATCTTCAACAGTTCCTGCAGGCATTCCGCAGCACCTTTGACGAGCCGGGACGCGCTTCTGCCTCTGCTTCATCACTCCTCCGCCTACGTCAAGGAACACTGACGGTGGGCCAATACGCCATCCGTTTTCGCACTTTGGCTTCAGAACTCGGGTGGAATAATGAGGCCCTAACAGCCGCCTTCTGGGAGGGACTCTCGAGTCGCATCAAGGATGAGTTGGCGGGTCGGGACGTGCCCTCCACCCTAGATGCCCTGATTGCCCTAGCAACTCGTGTGGACATACGTTTTCAGGAGCGCTCCAAAGAGCTATCTCGTGAGAGACGCCCGTTACGGCATTCATCTCCTCCTCAGAAGCCCTCCGTACCTCAGTCATCAACAGCTGGGAGTCCCGTCCACGAGCCCATGCAGATTGACCGAGTGCGTCAGTCTGCACAACGTAGAGCAGAGCGGCTTGCCCAGGGTCTCTGCTTTTACTGCGGTGAGGGCACACACCTCCTCCGTTCCTGTCCGGAAAGGCCGGGAAACTCCAAAGCCTAGGGTTGGTAGGAGAGGCCACCCTAGGTGCTGGGACTCTCTCTGATCCGGTCACATGGACCGTGCAAGTGACAACGGGAGAGACGCGGTTCACGGCTGAGGCCTATCTTGATTCCGGGGCAGCAGGCAATTTCATCCAGCAAGCCACCGTGGACAAATACCAGGTGCCTGTTATCCCACTCAACAAGCCCCTGGTGATTGCCTCTGTGGATGGGAGACCCCTTTCTGACACCATCTCCTGGACCACCAGGCCGGTTGAACTGCGCATCGGTGCTCTTCACACCGAGAACATCGCCTTCTACGTCCTTCCGCACATGTCCCATCAGATCCTGCTGGGCCTTCCATGGTTACGGACTCACGAACCATCAGTCAGCTGGGGCACTGGCGAAATCACCCGCTGGGGTGCTTCGTGTCATGAGAGATGCCTAAAATCCACACAACCCATCCGACGACCTCCGGTTCCTGAGAACCTACCGGGGCTGCCCTCGGCTTATTGGTCCTTTGCTGATGTCTTTGATAAAAAAGAATCCGAGGTACTGCCGCCACATCGCCCCTACGATTGTGCCATCGACCTGCTCCCTGGAACAACGCCACCACGAGGACGGATATATCCTTTATCTCCAGCCGAAACAAGGGCTATGTCGACTTACATCTCAGAGAGCCTGGCTAGGGGATTCATTCGGAGATCCTCCTCTCCTGCTGGAGCAGGTTTCTTCTTTGTCAAGAAAAAAGAGGGCGATTTACGTCCCTGCATCGACTACCGGGGTCTGAATCAGATCACTGTTAAGAACAAGTACCCTCTGCCGCTCATCCCCGAATTGTTTGACCGGCTTAGAGGAGCTCGTCTGTTCACCAAGCTGGATCTTCGGGGTGCTTACAATCTGGTGCGCATCCGCTCTGGTGACGAATGGAAGACCGCGTTTAATACGCGCGATGGACATTATGAGTACTGCGTGATGCCCTTCGGCCTGTGTAACGCCCCTGCCGTCTTCCAAGAACTGGTGAACGACGTGTTCCGAGACCTCCTCTACACCTGTGTGGTAGTATATCTAGATGACATCCTTGTCTTCTCTCCGGACCTCCCAACCCACAGAGAGCACGTACAGCTGGTTCTACGACGACTAAGAGAGAACCGTCTGTACGCAAAGTATGAGAAGTGTGTCTTTGAGCAGTCTTCTCTCCCCTTTCTGGGGTACATCATCTCTGAGACTGGACTGCAGATGGATCCCAAGAAGGTCTCCGCCATTCTCAACTGGCCTCCCCCTTCTGGACTGAAGGCAATCCAACGCTTCCTGGGATTCGCCAACTACTACCGCCAATTCGTCCCTCACTTCTCTGCTCTGACTGCTCCACTTTCCGCTTTGACTAAGAAAGAGGCAAATCCAAAGGACTGGTCGCCTGCGGCCGACGCCGCGTTTGGCTCTTTGAAGCGGGCTTTTGCTTCCTCGCCTGTACTTCACCGTCCGGAGTTGAACCGCCAGTTCACCTTGGAGGTGGATGCCTCCTCCTCAGGAGCCGGAGCAGTGCTCATGCAGAAGTCCTCCTCCGGGAAGATGGTGACTTGCGGATTCTTCTCCAAGGGCTTCTCAGCGCCTGAACGCAACTATACCATCGGGGACCGAGAGCTCTTGGCAGTCAAACTGGCACTGGAGGAATGGCGCTACCTCCTGGAAGGTGCAGTGTATCCCGTGATCATCTACACGGACCACAAGAACCTAGAATACCTGCGGTCCGCTCAGCGACTGAACCCACGGCAAGCCAGGTGGTCCTTATTCTTTGCCAGGTTCGACTTTCAGCTTCACTTCCGACCCGCGGACAAGAATGTACGCGCTGATGCCTTGTCCAGGTCTTTCATGCCCATGGAGCAGGAGGAAGAGACTACCCAACCCATCATCTGTCCTAGCAACATCATTCCGGTGGCCCCTGTTACCCTAGCCCAGATACCGCCCGGGAAGACCTATGTCTCCGATACCGACAGGCAAAAAGTGTTACACTGGGGTCATGCCTCAAAAACAGCCGGGCATGCTGGTCAGAAGAGAACATGGGGTGCGATTGTACGCCATTACTGGTGGCCATCCCTTCGCACGGACGTCGCTGCTTTTGTCTCTGCCTGCTCCTCCTGTGCCAGGAACAAGACGCCCAAACACTTGCCCCATGGCCGTCTTCTGCCTTTACCGATACCCTCAGTCCCGTGGCAACACATAGCAATGGACTTTATTACGGACTTGCCATTATCCTCCGGGCACACAGTCATATGGGTCGTGGTTGATCGATTCTCCAAAATGGCCCACTTCGTTCCTATGGCCGGACTGCCCTCTGCTCAGGAACTCGCGGAAGCCTATATACATCACATCTTCCGCTTGCATGGCTTTCCATCCCACATAGTGTCCGACAGAGGAACTCAGTTCACCTCCCGCTTCTGGAGGGCTCTATGCAAACATCTGGGAGTGACTCTGGACTTTTCTTCTTCTTACCATCCTCAGTCTAACGGCCAAGTGGAGAGGGTCAATCAAATCGTGACCTCATACCTACGTCACTATGTCAACGCCCATCACGACGACTGGTCCTCGCTTCTACCTTGGGCTGAATTCTCCCATAACCACCACGTCAGTGAGTCATCCTCCGAATCTCCCTTCCATGTTGTTTATGGACTCCAGCCCGCCGTCCCATTGCCTATATCCCCTTCATCGGATGTCCCGGCTGCTGATACTGCAGTTCGTGACTTTGCTACCATTTGGGACTCTGTCAAAGCGTCCCTTGGGCGCGCTTCCCAGCGGATGAAGAAACACGCTGACAAGAGACGTCTGGATCCTCCGTGTTTCTCTCCTGGTGACCTGGTCTGGCTTGCTTCCCAGTACATCCGATTGAAGATACCTTCCTACAAGCTGGGTCCTCGCTACATCGGGCCGTTTAAGGTCCTCAGCAAGATCAATGAGGTATCCTACAAGCTACAGCTCCCGGCCACGATGAGGATACCCAACTCCTTCCACGTCTCTCTGCTCAAGCCGGTTGTCCTTGGTCCCTTCTCCGCTGCTGCCAGTCCGGCCCCTCCTCCTATTGCCGATGATGACATCTATGCGGTAAGGGATATCGTGGCCATGAAGACCGTACGAGGTCGACAGTTCTTCCTGGTGGACTGGGAAGGGTATGGTCCTGAGGATAGGTCTTGGGAGCCCAGGGAGAACGTGGGCACTCCTCTTATCCGTGCCTTCATGTCCCGGTTGCGGGGAGGGGGGCGTGGGGGGGGGGTACTGTCACGCTCCCCGGGTCCTCACCCCCGTTCCCCGGCTCACCTGCCACGCTCTCCGCTCCCCAGTCACCGGATTCCGTCCGTCCCAGGGCTCCGGGCCCCCGATCCCGGCGCCCGACAGCTTCCCTGGACCTGGCCGGCTCCCCTGCGTCCTCCTCGCAGCCTCCTTCCCTGGCTTCTGGCACCCGGGCGGCGCGCATGCGCATTAGGGCGCGCGCGCGGTCACTGACCCTTTCTTAAAGGGCCAGCGTCCATTAACAGGAAATGAGGTTGCACAGGTACAGGGTATATAGGGGGTCATTGTCCAAGGGGGCGGGGCCTGATCTTCGTGTTCCCTGAGCTAGGAGTCAGGTCTCTTGGTGTTTATGTGCCTGTACTCACCTATCTGTCTTTGTAGAGCCGTACCTGCCTCGCCATCCAGTCTGCCGTGTCCTGATCCCCGCACGCTGTCCGTCTGCCATCTGACAGTCCGTACCATCCCGGATCCCTGCGGTGACCCGTCATCTTGCTCCAGAGGTTCCGGACCCCGCCTGATATCACCTCGGCCTCCGAACCTGAGCTACGTCACCAAGACCACCTTCTGTGACTCCGTGGTCCCTGGGACTCCTCCGCTGCCTTCTCTTGCACGGACTGTTCTACTGCCCATCAGTGCTTCAGCTGCCGGACTCCCTACCACCATCTCAGAGAGTTCGGTCCAGTGGATCCACCTCCTGGGTCTGCCCGACCGCCCGGCCGTGACACATGCTTTCTGATGACTCTGCTTGCTGGGGTCCCATGGCCCATCCACTTTGCCCTGCCCATAGATGGAAGAGACTAATTGCAGTGACGCCCAACTACTTCTTGTTGTGTTGGAGGATGGTTCCATGGGAGGGCTAGTGCACATGGTCAGCGGCAGGGCAGATACTAAGAATTTCAGGACCCCATACTGACAAAATTTGTGGGCCTCATTGAAACTTTGCCCAGGCTCCACCCCAGCTCTGCCTCCACCCCTCAAACATTCCACAGTCTCACCACCACTCTTGGAAAAACACACATATATGTGTGATGACATGGTCTCTGTCAGTGCCTAGCATAGGTTAAGTTTCTTAAAATTCAGCCAGACATGATGATAGTTTGTTTATAAATGGGGGACAAGCCCCTCATTGTTTCTACAAAACTCTTAGGAGTCTAGTGTTAAAGTTCTTGTTGACTCGTAATTGCCTTGGCCAGTGAAGGTCAGATACCCAGACATATCAATAATTATATTTTGTATATGGCTTGAAATCTAGCCAATTAGAACCCAGTCTTATCCACCAATCGTGAGGACCCCAATGGTCTGAATGGAGAGCTCAGGGGTATAAGTAGGAGAACTGTCCATTGCCCAGGTAGACTCTTGTTACATGATACCAATCTAGTGTCTGCGGATCCAATTGGCAAGCCATAACCGAGCCTGGATTATAATACTACATGGACTTCAACATCGAATGCAAGGATTCAGTTGAGATATCAAAGACCACCTAAGGAAGGAATCCAGCTTGGGACAATCCCGTCACCTAACTATAGGCTTTGCGGCCCTCAGCCAGCTTCCTAAATCTGGCATTATTCCATTCTTGGTTGTTGCCTGCCGAAAGAGGGGTGCTGCTAGTTTGGAGTAAGTAGCCCTGGAAGCTCTGAGGCACGGACATTCTAATCCCTAGTGACTCAGCAGAAGGGTGAGAAACTGTCACCGGCTCTGTGGTCTTGCTGGTTTTGCGCCATATGCCGTTAATTGTTTGGGTATCCAAAAAAGTCTTAATATTGTGATTCCCTCATCCTGTGCTGTCTGGGTAGTGTTCCACCGACGGTTAAGGAGGTCGGGCTTTCAGCTGGGAAGAGCCCTGGTCCATACTGTCTTTCTAAAGGCGGCCGGGTCAGCGGACGAAAGCAACCACTGACCCCGTGTCTAGAGTTGAGTGCGGTTCGCGGTTCGAGGTTCTCCAGTTCGCGGCTCGAGTGATTTTGGGGGCTGTTCTAGATCGAACTAGAACTCGAGCTTTTTGCTAAAGCTCGATAGTTCTAGATACGTTCGAGAACGGTTCTAGCAGAAAAAAGACAAGCTAATTACTAGCTGGCTTTCCGCTGTAATAGTGTAAGTCACTCTGTGACTCACACTATTATGAAATTTCACTTCATAGTGTGCGGGAACAGCGCATTCAGATCACTGCTGCATGGATAATGGCGATCACCATTTTTTTTTTTTTTTCCTTGTCTTCCTTCCCTAAGCGCGCGCGTGTAGTGGGGCGGGCCAGCATGTCAGCCAATCCCAGACACACACACAGCTAAGTGGACTTTTAGCCAGAGAAGGAACGGCATGTGTGATAGGATGTCCTTGTCACATGTCCCTGCATTATAAAACCAGACATTTTCCTCCAGCACGCCATTATCTGCCTTCTACGTCCTTGGTGTCAGTCATCACTGGCGCAGCTCCTATCGCCGATACTGCTGTGTACACTCCATACACAGCGTTGTACAGCATAGGGATAGCACTTTCTATCAGTCCTTTTAAGGGCTCATACCGGCAGGGTCAGAGCTATAGGTGACAGGTCCGTGAAAACAGAGTTTAACAGCTACACAAGATGACAGCGTCTGTGTAGCTAAGGTCAGGGATTTCCTCGCTGCATTTCCCCATTAGGAGGGATAGAAAGGCAGGCTTCCATTCCTCTACCCAGAGCCCCACAATCATGGCACTGTACCCTCCTGCCCTTTGCACACTCAAACTCATTGTTACTAAGCCATTATACTAGCAAACACTGAGTGAACTTAGTGGCATCCTAAACGTGGCTATTGGACTTCTGTATAGTCCCACTAGTGCAAAGAAATTTGCAGCACGTCTGCCTGCATTGCACACTCAAACTCATTGTTACTAAGACATTATACTAGCAAACACTGAGTGAACTTAGTGGCATCCTAAACGTGGCTATTGGACGTCTGTATAGTCCCACTAGTGCAAAGATATTTGCAGCACGTCTGCCTGCACTGCACACTCAAACTCATTGTAACTAAGCCATTATACTAGCAAACACTGAGTGAACTTAGTGGCATCCTAAACGTGGCTATTGGACTTCTGTATAGTCCCACTAGTGCAAAGATATTTGCAGCACGTCTGCCTGCATTGCACACTCAAACTCATTGTTACTAAGCCATTATAGTAGCAAACACTGAGTGAACTTAGTGGCATCCAAAACGTGGCTATTGGACTTCTGTATAGTCCCACTAGTGCAAAGATATTTGCAGCACGTCTGCCTGCATTGCACACTCAAACTCATTGTTACTAAGCCTTTACACTAGCAAACACTGAGTGAACTTAGTGGCATCCTAAACGTGGCTATTGGACTTCTGTATAGTCCCACTATTGCAAAGATATTTGCAGCACGTCTGCCTGCATTGCACACTCAAACTCATTGTTACTAAGCCATTATACTAGCAAACACTGAGTGAACTTAGTCGCATCCTAGACGTGGCTATTGGACTTCTGTATGGTCCCACTAGTGCAAAGATATTTGCAGCACGTCTGCCTGCATTGCACACTCAAACTCATTGTAACTAAGCCATTATACTAGCAAACACTGAGTGAACTTAGTGGCATCCTAAACGTGGCTATTGTACTTTTGTGTAGTCCCACTAGTGCAAAGATATTTGCAGCACGTCTGCCTGCATTGCACACTCAAACTCATTGTTACTAAGCCATTATACTAGCAAACACTTTGTGAACTTAGTGGCATCCTAAATGTGGCTATTGGACTTCTGTATAGTCCCACTAGTGTAAAGATATTTGCAGCACGTCTGCCTGCATTGCACACTCAAACTCATTGCTACTACGCCATTATACTAGCAAACACTGAGTGAACTTAGTGGCATCCTAGACGTGGCTATTGGACTTCTGTATAGTCCCACTAGTGCAAAGATATTTGCAGCACGTCTGCCTGCACTGCACACTCAAACTCATTGTAACTAAGCCATTATACTAGCAAACACTGAGTGAACTTAGTGGCATCCTAACGGGGCTATTGGACTTCTGTATAGTCCCACTAGTGCAAAGATATTTGCAGCACGTCTGCCTGCATTGCACACTCAAACTCATTGTAACTAAGCCATTATACTAGCAAACACTGAGTGAATTTAGTGGCATCCTAAACATGGCTGTTGGACTTCTGTATCGTCCCACAAGTGCAAAGATATTTGCAGCACGTCTGCCTGCATTGCACACTCAAACTCATTGTTACTAAGCCATTATACTAGCAATTTATGCTGCCAGTTTAGGGCCGTAGTTGCATTGTCAGGGATAATTATTGTTGTTTTTTCTGCTGTTAATAAAGCTAGACCACCGCTGCAATCTACACCACCTCTCAATTTTTACTACCACAATTTAAGTGCACAATCTTGTCGCAATCAACATGAGTGTCAAAATGACAGATGCTGGTGGAAAGGGGAAGAGGCGTGTTGTAAAAGGAAAAAAAGGGTTTGTCCGTGGGGAAGGTGGCAAAGCTCCATTAACATCTGCTGAAGATAGACCATCTACCAGCAAAAGTAAGATGTCTACTACTTACTGGGGACAATCCGATGTGCTCCCTTTTTTACGGACACGAACAACAGGAACAAAGGTAGATGATGGCCAAAAAAGGAAAATGCTTGAATGGATCTCAAGTGGTCCAACAAGTGCCCTCTCAGCCACTTCAAGTACCGCATCCAAAAAACACCAGTCCTCTGAGTTGTCATCCCAATCAAACTTGCTTTCTCCCAGCTCTGAAGTCTCCATCAGCCCTGCACAGTATGGTGGAACTGAGATGGCTGAGTCTGCAGAGCTGTTCAGTCACACTATAGCCTGGGAATCAGAGGTCTGCTCCCAAGCTACAGTGAGTACAGACCAGGAAATGGTCTGCAGTGATGCCCAGAACCTTTGTGACTCTGATTCAGGCCGTGAGGACCAAGTTTCTGAGCATAATGTTGACCCTTTGTCACAAACTGTAACACCTGTGGTTATAGACAATGAGGAACATACTGATGACGATGAGACGCAGATACCAGATTGGGATGAAAACTTAAATATTCGGTCAGGGCAAGAAGAGGCTCGGTCTGAGGGTAAGGGGAGTGCAAACACAACAATTGATGATGAAGTTCTAGATCCCACCTACTGTCAACCCACAGTCAGGCACTCAAGGAGGTCAACAGAGGCGGTGGAGGAGGATGCAACCGACGAGGAAGTTACCTTGCGCCTTCCTGGACAGAGTCGGAGCACTGGTAGCACGTCTACAACTGCATCATCAGCCACCACTCTGCCTCTGAGCACTAGTCGGGGGGGGCTCAGCAGGTCGCATGCCCTCTAAGCCTTGCCTAGCCTGGCCTTTTTTGACATAGAAAAAGATCGCCCAAATTATGTGATCTGTAAAATTTGTCGTGATTCTGTTAGTAGAGGTCAAAACCTCAGCAGTTTGACAACTTCTTCCATGAATCGTCACATGAATAAATATCATATGTCCCAGTGGGAAGCTCACCGTGCTGCAATGCGGCCTAGCGGAGCGAACCATCCATGGCCTGCCCCTTCCAGTGCATCCGCGCGCTCTTCATCTTCTAGGACTGTGGGGACAGCTGTCACACCTGGTTTTCCATGCACAACTTCCACCACTGTAACCGCAACAGGCAGTTTGCTTGGTAGGTCGTCAGTTGGTTTGGAAGGGGAAACAAGTGCGTGTGTAAAGCTCTCTCAGACATCGATAGCACCAACGTTGGATGAAGGCAACATCATGTCTCCGCCTGCACTTTCCTCACAAACTTGCATTTTTCCAGGGACACCCCACTCAACACCGTCTACACACAGCAGCCAGATCTCTGTCCCTCAGATGTGGTCAAATAAAAGGCCATTTCCTGCAACCCATGACAAAGCTAAGAAGTTGACTTTATCCCTCTGTAAGCTCTTGGCTACCGAAATGCTGCCTTTCCGCCTGGTGGACACACAGGATTTTAGAGACCTTATGTCTGTCGCTGTGCCCCAGTACCAGATGCCCAGTCACCACTACTTCTCTAAGAAAGGTGTGCCCGCGCTACACCAGCATGTCGCACACAACATCACCGCTTCCTTGAGAAACTCTGTGTGTCAACGGGTGCATTTCACCACCGATACTTGGACCAGTAAGCATGGACAGGGACGTTACATGTCGCTGACTGGGCACTGGGTAACTATGGTGATAGATGGTGAAGGGTCTGCTGCACAAGTCTTGCCGTCCCCACGACTTGTGTGTCAATCCTCTGTCTGTCCAAGTTCCGCCACTGCTTCTGCCTCCTCCACCTCATCTGTGTCCTCCACCTCCACCCCAAGCCTGCCTGGTCAGGCCACCAGCGTTCTCACTGCGCAGAAGGAATCACGCACCCCTCATTACTATGCTGGCAGTAGAGCGCAACGGCATCAGGCGGTCTTTAGCTTGACATGTCTTAGGAATAGGAGTCACACAGCTGAGGAGTTGTGGGAAGCTCTGCGGTCCGAGTTTAATAAATGGTTGTCTCCACTCAACCTGCAGCCTGGTAAGGCCGTGTGAGACAATGCTGCAAACCTGGGTGCGGCCCTTCGCCTGGGCAAGGTGACACACGTGCCTTGTATGGCTCACGTGTTGAACTTTGTTGTCCAGCAATTTTTAACACACTATACCGGTCTAGATGGCCTTCTGACCAGGGCACGAAAACTGTCTGCTCACTTCCGCCGTTCAACCGCCGCAGCTGAGCGACTTGCATCGCTCCAGAAGTCTTTCGGCCTGCCGGTTCATCGCCTGAAATGCGATGTGGCGACACGCTGGAATTCGACTCTCCACATGTTACAGCGACTGTGGCAGCACCGCCGAGCCCTGGTGCAATACGTCATGACGTATAGCGTGGGCCAACGAGATGCAGAGGTGGGGCAGATCACCCTGATGGAGTGGTCTCAGATCAAGGACCTATGCACCCTTCTGCACAGTTTCGACATGGCGACGAATATGTTTAGCGCTGACAATGCCATTATCAGCATGACAATTCCAGTCGTTTACATGCTGGAGCACACGCTAAACACTATTCGGAGTCAGGGGGTGGGACAACAGGAAGGGGAGGAACTACAGGAGGATTCATATGTGCAAGACACAACAACATCACCAAGGTCCAGACGTTCATCATCACCAACGCGGCAGGCATGGGACCATGGGGGACAGGGATCAACAAGGGCGCATGGTAGCAGGTGAAATGTTGAGGAAGGTGCAGGAGAACATGAAGAAATGGAGGATGAACTGTCCATGGACATGGAAGACTCAGCAGATGAGGGAGACCTTTGTCAAATTTCAGTTGAAAGAGGTTGAGGGGAGATGTCAGAGGAAGAAAGAACGGTTAGCACCTCTATGCCACAAACACAGCGTGGACTTGGTCCGCATGGCTACGCAAGACACATGAGTGCTTTCTTGCTGCACTACCTCCAACATGACCCTCATATTGTCAAAATTAGAAGTGATGATGACTACTGGCTTGCCACACTGTTAGATCCCCGGTACAAGTCCAAATTTTGTGACATAATTCCAGCCATAGAAAGGGACGCACGTATGCAGGAGTATCAGCAGAAGCTGTTACTCGATCTTAGCTCGGCTTTTCCACCAAACAACCGTGCAGGTGCAGGGAGTGAATCTCCCAGTTGTAACTTGACAAACATGGGACGGTCTCGTCATCTTCAACAGTCTACCCGTACCAGTAGCACCCTATCTGGTGCTACTGGTAACAGCAATTTTATGGAATCTTTTCATAATTTTTTTAGACCCTCCTTTGCAAGGCCAACAGAGACAACAAGTCTGACACATAGTCAATGGCTGGAGAGGATGATACAGGAGTATCTGCAAATGAACATCGATGCCATGACTTTGCAAATGGAGCCTTGCTCATTTTAGGCTTCAAATCTTGAAAAATGGCCAGAGCTCTCCACTTACGCCTTGGAGATTTTGTCGTGTCCAGCTGCCAGCGTTGTCTCTGAACGTGTCTTCAGTGCTGCTGGGTGTGTGCTGACAGATAAGCGCACGCGTCTGTCCAGTGGCAATGTGGACAGACTAACGTTCATCAAAATGAACACGTCATGGATCCACAAGGAATTTACTACCCTTGTGTCATCCTGGGGAGAGTAAATGCTTGTGGATTTGGAATGTGCTTGATGCAAATCAAAACATCCTGTTTGCAACTAGGGCACAAGTGCTGCCACTGATGGGGTGTCTGTGTGGCACAATTTTTGGAAAAAAAGGGAGACTCCAATTGGAGTAACCCTTGCTTGCTGTGTTTTTTAAAAGAAGCCAAGATGAACAAGTCATGGTTCAGCAAAGACTTTGCTACCTACCCCGGTGTCATCCTGGGGACGGTTAAGTATGGCGTATTTTTGAATGTGCTTGATGCAAATCTAGCTGTGAAGTGTACAACTGGGGCACAACTGCTGCCACTGAAGGGGTGGGTGTGTGTGGGGCCCAATTTTAGGAAAAAAGGGAGACTCCGCTTGGAGTAACCCTTGCTTACATTGTTTTTAAAAATGATCCAAGATGAACAGAGCTGGGATCAGGAAAGACTTTGCTACCTACCCCGGGGTCATCCTGGGGATGGTTAACAATGGCGTATTTTTGAATGTGCTTGATGCAAATCTAGCTGTGAAGTGTACAACTAGGGCACAAGTGCTGCCACTGAATGG
The DNA here is from genome assembly GCF_048569485.1 of Anomaloglossus baeobatrachus. Taxonomy (NCBI): domain Eukaryota; kingdom Metazoa; phylum Chordata; class Amphibia; order Anura; family Aromobatidae; genus Anomaloglossus; species Anomaloglossus baeobatrachus. The sequence continues at coordinate 245,426,699 of NC_134353.1, forward strand.
GTGGGTGTGTGTGGGGCACAATTTTTGGAAAAAAAGGGAGACTCCAATTGGAGTAACCCTTGCTTGCTGTGTTTTTTAAAAGAAGCCAAGATGAACAAGTCATGGTTCAGCAAAGACTTTGCTACCTACCCCGGTGTCATCCTGGGGACGGTTAAGTATGGCGTATTTTTTAATGTGCTTGATGCAAATCTAGCTGTGAAGTGTACAACTGGGGCACAACTGCTGCCACTGAAGGGGTGGGTGTGTGTGGGGCCCAATTTTAGGAAAAAAGGGAGACTCCGCTTGGAGTAACCCTTGCTTACATTGTTTTTAAAAATGATCCAAGATGAACAGAGCTGGGATCAGGAAAGACTTTGCTACCTACCCCGAGGTCATCCTGGGGACGGTTAACAATGGCGTATTTTTGAATGTGCTTGATGCAAATCTAGCTGTGAAGTGAACAACTAGGGCACAAGTGCTGCCACTGAATGGGTGGGTGTGTGTGGGGACAATTTTTGGAAAAAAAGGGAGACTCCAATTGGAGTCACCTTGCGGTGTTTTACATGATTTTAGAAGGGCGTGCCATGCCTATATCTGTGTCTCGTCCTCCTTTTCCTCATTACGCTCTTTTGTTTTCACATGAGAATTTTTTCTTGTCACTTTCCCATGTGTTTGTGTTGTGTTGTGAGTTGTTTGTCACCTTTTGGACACCTTTGAGGGTGTTTTCTAGGTGTTTTTATGTGTTTGTGAATGCCTGCCATTGTTTCCTATGCAGTTCGAGTTCGGTTCGTCGAACGTTCGACGAACCAAACTCGAACGGGACCTCCATTTGGCGAACCGAACTCGAGCAGAACCATGACCGGTTCGCTCATCTCTACCCGTGTCTCCACATATGTATATACACATACACACAGTCATGACTAAGAATGTTAGCACACTTAAAGTTGTTTCAGAAAATGAAGTATATCCCTCAGAAGATTAATAATTCACCCCCTGAACTGCCCCTCTCCATAATACATCCGCTATACTGCCTCTCTGCATAATATTTCTACTACCCTATGTATATCACTCACACACACTGCCTCTCTGTATAATATCTCTCCCACACACACTGCTCCTCTGTATAATATCCCCCACACACTGACCCTCAGCATAATATCCCCCCACACACTGCCCCTTTGTATGATATCCCTCACATACAGTTATATGAAAAATTTTGGGCACCCCTATTAATGTTAACCTTTTTTCCTTATGACAATTTGGGTTTTTGCAACAGCTATTTCAGTTTCATATATCTAATAACTGATGGACTGAGTAATATTTCTGGATTGAAATGAGGTTTATTGTACTAACAGAAAATGTGCAATCCGTATTTAAACAAAATTTGACCGGTGCAAAAGTATGGGCACCTCAACATAAAAGTGACATTAATATTTTGTAGATCCTCCTTTTGCAAAAATAACAGCCTCTAGTCGCTTCCTGTAGCTTTTAATAAGTTCCTGGATCCTGGATGAAGGTACATTCGACCATTCCTGTTTACAAAATTCCAGTTCAGTTAAGTTTGATGGTCGCCGAGCATGGACAGCACGCTTAAAATCATCCCACAGATTTTCAATGATATTCAGGTCTGGGGACTGGGATGGCCATTCCAGAACATTGTAATTGTTCCTCTGCATGAATGCCTGAGTAGATTTGGAGCGGTGTTTTGGATCATTGTCTTGCTGAAATATCCATCCCCTGTGTAACTTCAACTTCATCACTGATTCTTGCACATTATTGTCAAGAATCTGCTGATACTGAGTTTAATCCTTGCGACCCTCAACTTTAACAAGATTCCCGGTGCTGGCATTGGCCACACAGCCCCAAATTTTACTGTGGGTAGCCAGTGCTTTTCTCGGAATGCCATGTTCTTTTGCCTCCATTCATATTTTTTTTTGTATGACCAAACAACTCAATCTTTGTTTCATCAGTCCACAGGACCTTCTTCCAAAATGTAACTGGCTTGTCCAAATGTGCTTTTGCATACCTTAGGCAACTCTGTTTGTAGCGTGCTTGCAGAAATGGCTTCTTTCGCATCACTCTCCCATACAGCTTCTCCTTGTGCAACGTGCGCTGTATTGTTGACCAATGCACATTGACACGATCTGCAGCAAGATGAAGCTGCAGGTCTTTGGAGGTGGTTTGTGGATTGTCCTTGACTGTTCTCACCATTTTTCTTCTCTGCCATTCTGATATTTTTCTTGGCCTGCCACTTCTGGGCTTAACAAGAACTGTACCTGTGTTCATCCATTTCCTTACTATGTTCCTCACAATGGAAACTGACAGTTTAAATCTCTGAGACAACTTTTTGTATCCTTCCCCTGAACAACTATGTTGAATAATCTTTGTTTTCAGATCATTTGAGAGTTGTTTTGAGGAGCCCATGACGCCACTCTTCATATGAGATTCAAATAGGAGAAGAACTTGCAAGTGGCCACCTTAAATACCTTTTCTCACGATTGGATATACCTGCCTATGAAGTTCAAAGCTCAATGAGGTTACAAAACCAATTTAGTGCTTTAGTAAGTCAGTAAAAAGTAGTTAGGAGTTTTCAAATCAAGAAATTGATAAGGGTGGCTATACTTTTGCACCGGTCAAATTTTGTTTAAAGGTGGATTGCACATATTCTGTTAGTACAATAAACCTCATTTCAATCCAGAAATATTACTCAGTCCATCAGTTATTAGATATATGAAACTGAAATAGCTGTTGCAAAAACCCAAATTGTTATAAAGAAAAAAGGTTAACATTAAAAGGGGTGCCCAAACTTTTTCATATGACTGTATGCTGCCCCTCTTCATTATATCCTCACACACACTGCCTCTCTGTATAACATCCCCCCACACACACTGCCCCTATGTATATTATCCCCCATACACACATTGCCCCTCTGTATAATATCACACACACACACACACACACACACTGCACCTTGCAACACTTTATTAAGAAAGAAGTAGTGGGCACCACAATAAATAAATATAAATAAAAGGGCAGGGTGCTAACAAAGATGATGCAAAAAAATTAGTTGTAACATGAGAGGTAAACAGTCTACATAGTAAAAATGTGCACACCAAGCTATTTATATATAAGCATGGCTTTTATTAATGCAAAACATATATGGCTGACAAAATGCAAAGGTTAAAAATATGATTGACAAGAGAAAAAGAATGGATGAAAAAAGCGGATGGCCATAATAATCCTGTACATATCCCCAATGATGTATCAGGGCACAGATAATAGAATGCACAATAAGAATATAAACAGAATATTTGTCTGCCGCAAAAAGCAAAAAAAAAAATGACTCACCCTCCCCGACTCCCACGTCTCCCTCTTTGAGCCGCGATGCATTTCAGCTGGGTCCACCGAAGCACATCCAGCTGAAGCAAGGCAGGGACTGAAGTTGGTGGGCCCCCACCACCCCGTCGATCGTCCTGCTCGCTCCTATCTTCGGCTCACCGAGCGCTTATCTGAGAGAGAGAGAGAGAGAGAGAGAGAGAGAAAAATAAAAAAAAAAATATCACGAACCCGGATCGTGCAGCCGGATTCCCGGGTCCCGGTCGGACTCGGATCGGACGCTGAAACCGCGCGGATCCGGACTTTTCAAGTTCGGGTCTGCTCAACACTACACACATGTGGACCAAATCCGTTCTGCATTGCACAATGCCATGAATGGAAAGGTCCACATAACTACGGAAACATGGACTAGTAAGCATAGACAGAGATGTTATATCTCCCTATATGCCCACTAAGTAAATGTAGTGGCACCTGGCCCAGAGGCGGAAAGCATTAGAGTGCATGTCCTACTACCACCTAGGATCACTTAATGTAATTGCTGTTTTACCATAATTGCTATGGTGTTATATTCCGTTTAAGTAATTTACCTATACTTATGTGTTTGCAGGGCAATTGCCTTGCTCTTACGCCCATTATGCTTCCTTTTGCAGCCCCCTAGCATTTACTACGACCATTTTACAGCTATTTTACAGCACACAAGTTCGGGTCTCCATTATCTTATATGGGCTTTGGCATCCATGGTCAAATTTGGGTCAAGTTTGGGTCCTGAATCGAACTTTTTTTTATGTCCTGCTAAACCAAGACATAAAAAACTCAGCAAAATTTCATATACCTGAAAATGAGGTTCTTGGTTAAACATTCTAATCAGACTGTATGAAGCCCACTGCCACATCACAGCGAACCTCTGAGTGGTGAATCTCTGCTGGCACTTTGGCGGTGGTTGACACGTAGCGCCACAACTTTAAGGCTTCAAATAAGTTAGGGACCCATTCAGAGGTTCACCGTGACGTGGCAATGGGCTTCATACAATCTGATCAGAATGTTAAACGAGAAACCTCATGTTCAGGTATATAAATGACATATTGCATGGTCTATCCCCCTCTGTGCTTTTTACTTGAACCGCACAGGCATTTTTAATTAGCAGGAGACTGCAAGGAGGTGTTCTGCCTTTTTTGCTCTCGGTTCATATACTGAGATCTTGTGGAAGTGAGTCGGCTTGTGAGTTGGCCGGCTCCTTTCACAGGGGGCTGGTGATGTATGTCGGCCATTATTGTGGTGGTTTTGTATTGGTGGGGCGGTGTGGCCTGGAGTCGGGGGGACTCAGTCTTGCAGCATGGTTGTTATGAGGCACCAGGTCACCTGCACTGATGGCACACTGGTGCTGCGGTGGAGGTTGGCACGCGGTGCCACACCTCTAAGGCTTCAAATAAGTTAGAGACCCACTTAGAGGTTTGTCGTGACATGGCAATGGGCTTCATACAGTCTGATCAAAATGTTAAAACAAGAACCTCGTGTTCAGTTATATAACTTTTTGCCTAGCGGCATTAGATCAAACTATGATTTTTGGATTTACCTTTTATGTCTTTTTCTTCAGCTATGAAATGCACTGTAGAATAGATTTTAATCAGCCCTGAAAAGGACTCTTGGTTAAGGAAGCAAAAGCAAGCTCTGTAAGCCTAGAATCCCTGCCTACATGCTTCCAATACACTATCCCATCTCCAGCAGCTTGCTGTATACTACATGCAGAAAACAGTGCTATTATGATAGAAAATAATATATTTCTTACGTAGCAGAAGCAAGGTCTATAAGGCTAGAATCCCTGCCTATGTGCTTCTAATACACTATCCCTTCTCCAGCAGCTAGCCCTACACTAATTGCAGCAAAAAGCAAAAAATAGTATTGTTAGAAAATAGAATAGATTTGATTTAGCCCTGAAAAGGACTTTTTGATTAATATCTCAGCCAGCAGCAAGGTCTGTAAGGCTAGAATCCCTGCCTACATGCCTGTAATACAATTTCTCTTCTCCAGCAGCTTGCCCTACACTAAATGCAGATAATACCAGTATTGTAAAATACAATAGAATTTTTACATAGCATTAGTATGGTCTATAAGGCTGGAATCCCTACCTACATGCCTCTAATGCACTAACCCTACTCCAGAAGCTAACCCTACACACCTAAGAGCAGTATTATTAGTGAATAGAATAGATTTGAATTGGTCCTGTAATGTCTTTTGTATTAACGTAGCAACAGCAAGTCTGTAAGGCTAGAATTTCTGCCTACATGCCTTTAATACACTATCCTTTCTCCATCAGCTTGCCCAACACTAAATACAAATAAGAGCAGTATTATTATAAAACAGAATAGAATTAGCCCTGAAAAGAACTTTTGGGTTAATATTACAGCCACAAATATCAAACATACCAAGATTGTTAACCATGAAATTGATAAGCAAGGCTCTGGGGTATATACAAAGACAAGCAAAAGGGTAACAATAGTTTTTATTTTTTACTTTCAGGATCCCTTTCTCACTATTCACTAAATTTCTGAGACTACCTTCATTTAATAGGCAATCATGGTTATCTCATACATACATTTTACTTGCAAGCATTTTATTAGTTATGCAGATTCTTGTCATGTTACTGCATTGTTACTGTTTTGCACCTGGTGTTTGAAACATTTTTTTCTTCCTGTATAATACCAATTCTAACATTCTCTAAAGCCTGCTTTATACGCTGCAATGTATCTTACAATCTGTCGGCGGGGTCACGTCGTAAGTGACGCACATCCGGCATCGTAAGGTACATTGCAGTGTTTGACAGGTACGTGCGATTGCGATTGAAGGGTAAAACGTTCATCGCATACACATCGTACCTTTCTCTAGAATTGCACGTCAGATTGTTCATCGTACCCAGGGTATCAGACATTGCAGTGTGTGACACCCCGGGAACGATGAACAGATTTTACCTGCGTCCTGCGGCTCCCGGCCCACAATGCGGAAGGCAGGAGGTGGGTGGGATGTTTATGTCCCGCTCAGCTCCGCCCCTCTGCTTCTATTGGCTGCCTGCTGCGTGACGTCGATGTGACGCCGAACGTCCCTCTCACTCCAGGAAGTGGACATTCGCCGCCCACATCCAGGTCGTATGGAAGGTAAGTACGTGTGACGGGGGTTAATCGTTTGTGTGGCACGTTTAACAAATTGAATGTGCCACACATACGATGGGGGCATTGCAAATCGCATGCGATATCGTATGCGAAATTGCAACATGTAAAGCAGGCTTAACAGTTCAGTGTTTTATTAGGTTGATTCCCAAGCGGAAGGTCACTGATTCTAATTGAAGAGCAGCCATGGAGAAAATTTCCCAAAAAAAGAAAAACAGCATCATCCAGCTCATTGATTGCAGTCTCTTGGCCAAGCAAAATGCCAAACCGAATCATATGAGTCTAAAAAATATTCCAGCACTAAAACTAAAGCAAAGATAGTTCTTTTTTGCAGACAGTTGGAAAAATATGAAATTAAGTCCATCCATTCAAAAGCCAAGAGGTGGACATTAAGGCAAAATATCTGCTTATCACAAGGTCTATCATTTCTTGCACTACAAACATGGCAGTAAAGGTAGCTCATATATTTCATAATACTGAGATCACAGACGTCCTTGCAGGCAACGTGCGATGCACCATACACAAGTCTGGAATGGTGGCCCATAAAAGGTGAAGAAGCCTCAACTTGAATACCATCATAAGAAGCAACAGCTCAAGCTTGAAAATAAGCACAAAAAGTGGACAGTAGAAAATTGGTGATTTGACAAAAGTCAATAGATTACGCTCTGATTCGTGCAAATGGGTCTGGATGAAACAATGGAAAAAAGGGCTGATGGATTGAGAAAATGAAGAACATGTCATGTTTGGTGGAGGAAGCCTGATTATATGTAGTTGTTTCACAGCTGAAGACATTTGATAGTTGACCATGAACGATGGTGAGCTCAATGATGAGATATGTGAGTATTCTACAAAATGAGCTACTTCGCTCACTTGAGCACTATGGGTATGAGAAGGACGACATAATGTTCCAACAGGACAACAACACAAACATAGTTAAACACTTGCAGGTAAAGTTTAAGAAAAAGCTGTATATATTTTGGGTTGGGTCACTTGGGTTGACTAGTATGCACCAATATTGGGATCATGTAGAAGAGATATGAAAACAGATTTTGGTCAAGACATGCTTGAATCTGACCAAAAACCAAGCAAAGGTGGATTTACAAAATACTAACAAAATAATTAAAACTAAAATTTAGATTTGTAGGAGCAAAACAGTAACAATACAATGACATGACAAGAATCTGCATAACTAATCATATGTGAAATAATTTCAAGTCAAGTTTCTGTATGAGATAGCCAAGATGATTGTCTAGCAAAGGAATGTAGTCTCACATGCAAAGCTGTAGTAGAAGGTAAAATATAGAGCCTGAAAATCAAGAGTTCAAAACATTGTTACCATTTTGCTTCTCAGTGTATAAAATGCGTATTGCATATTATATTTTGTTGTTTTTTTCTGGCTAGACATTTTCAGTAGCTCAACAGCTTCTTTATTATCTGGTGTTTTAATTTTTGTTTTATGAAAAAGATTATGATTTTTACACCCACAGAAAAGAGAAGCAACTTTTGAGTGTGTAAATTATGCTCCAAATCAACTGCAGGTCAGCTTCCTTAGGGACACAGTTTTTGTATAGTAGTTAGTGATGAGCGAGTATGCTTGTTACTACTCGGTACTCGCACGAGTATCACTGTACTCGGGCTACTCGGCGGGTACCGAGTAATTTTGCAATACTCGTGCTGTACTCGTGGTCTTCATCCCTGCATGTTGGCGCTCTTTTGAGAGCCAGCCCTCATGCAGGGATTGGCTGGCAGACCACTGCAATGCCACAGCCCTGTTAGTTGTGGAATTGCAGTGATTGGCCGGCCTGCACAGCGTGACCGAGCCTTTATACCGGCGGGCACGCTGTGCTCTGTACACAGCCATCTCATATTCCCTGCTTTCCACGCCCACAGATGCCTATGATTGGTTGCAGTGAGACACGTCCCCACGCTGAGTGACAGGTGTCACACTGCACCCAATCACAGCAGCCGGTGGGCGTGTGTATACTGTGCAGTAAAATAAATAAATAAATAAATAATTAAAAAAAACGGCGTGCGGTCCCCCCCAATTTTAATACCAGCCAGATAAAGCCATACAGCTGAAGGCTGGTATTCTCAGGATGGGGAGCCCCACGTTATGGGGAGCCCCCCACCCTAACAATATCAGTCAGCAGCTGCCCAGAATTGCCGCATACATTATATGCGACAGTTCTGGGACTGTACCCGGCTCTTCCCGATTTACCCTAGTGCGTTGGCAAATCGGGGTAATAAGGAGTTAATGGCAGCCCATAGCTGCCACTAAATCCTAGATTAATCATGTCAGGCGTCTCCCCGAGATTCCTTCCATGATTAATCTGTAAATTACAGTTAAAAAACACACACACCCGAAAAAATCATTTATTAGAAATAAAAAACACTAACAAAGTCCCTCATTACCAATTTATTAACCCCGACAAACCCTCCATGTCCGGCATACTCCACAGTCCTCCAGCGTCGCATCCAGCTCTGCTGCATGGAAGTGACAGGAGCTGCAGAATACACCGCCGCTCTGGTCACCTCCACGCAGCTAATGAAGGGAATAGCGCGATCAGCTGCTGTCAGTCAGGTAACTCACGGCCACCGCTGGATCCAGCGGTGGCCGCGATTAACCTCAGTGACAGCAGCTGATCGCTATACTCACCTCAGTTGGTGCATGGAGCTGACCGGAGCGGCGGTGAGTAGCGCGATCAGCTGAGCTGTCACTGAGGTTATCCGCGGCCACCGCTGCATCCACCGTTGGATCCAGGTAACCTCAGTGACAGCTCAGCTGATCGCTATACTCATCTCATTAGCTGCGTGGAGGTGACCGGAGCGGCGGTGTATTCTGCAGCTCCTGTCACCTGCATGCAGCAGAGCTGGATGCGACGCTGGAGGACTGTGGAGTACGCCGGACATGGAGGGTTTGTCGGAGTTAATAAATTGGTAATGAGGGACTTTGTTAGTGTTTTTTATTTCTAATAAAGGATTTTTCGTGTGTGTGTGTTTTTTAACTGTAATTTACAGATTAATCATGGAAGGAATCTCGGGGAGACGCCTGACATGATTAATCTAGGATTTAGTGGCAGCTATGGGCTGCCATTAACTCCTTATCACCCCGATTTGCCAACGCACTAGGGTAAATCGGGAAGAGCCGGGTACAGCCCCAGAACTGTCGCATATAATGTATGCGGCAATTCTGGGCGGCTGCTGACTGATATTGTTAGGGTGGGGGGATCCCCATAACGTGGAGCTCCCCATCCTGAGAATACCAGCCTTCAGCCATATGGCTTTATCTGGCTGGTATTAAAATTGGGGGGGACCGCACGCCGTTTTTTTTAATTATTTAATTATTTATTTCACTGCACAGTATAGACACGCCCACCGGCTGCTGTGATTGGGTGCAGTGAGACAGCTGTCACTCAGTGTGGGGGCGTGTCTCACTGCAACCAATCATAGGCGCCGAAAAGCAGGAAAGCAGAGAATACGAGATTGATTAATGAGCGGCCGGCTTTTTCAAAAGAGGAAAAGCCGCCGGAACAGTGTGGACAGCCGTGCAGCGCCGCGCCGGAGATCGGGGAACGGTAAGTAAGAGAGAGGGGGGAGAATGACCGACAGACTGTCAGAGGGGGACAGACAAGACGGAGAGAGACAGACAGAGCGAGACCGACCGACGGGAGATAGAATGAAAAAAAAAATGACCGACATCGTTAGTAAAAAGCACAAAACGTGCGTTTTGGACATCGGAGTGCCACACAATGTTTTACGTAAAATCTTTCATGTATTAATCTCAAAAAGTAACATACACCAGCTCTATCTCACTATTGGGTATGTGCCCTTAACATTTCCGCCATGAAAATTCATTTTGGTGTCATTTTGGAAGGTTTTCTGGTGAGTCCGTAAAAATGGCGTAAAACTCGGACAAAATTGTTCACAGCTGTGACTTTTGAGTGATAAATGCTTTAAGGGGTCTTCCCCATGCTGTTGCCATGTCATTTGAGCACTCTTCTGAGACTTTTGTGACATTTTTAGGGTTTCTACATGCTGCCGGGGGGTCATTTCACAAAAATACTCGGGTCTCCCATAGGATAACATTGGGCTCGGTGCTCGGGCCGAGTACACGAGTATCTTGGGATGCTCGGCCCGAGCCTCGAGCACCCGAGCTTTTTAGTACTCGCTCATCACTAATAGTAGTATGTCAGGGCACAACTTATGTGTCAGTGTTTCTTGTCTCCCATAAACACACCTGAATTTCATCTGGTAATAATCTTTTGTTCAAATTTAAGCTCTAGCAAATTACAGGTCACTTTTGGGTCATATTTCAACAAGCAAAGTGAAGTAAGTACAAATTTACTATGTCACTTACAAGAATCTCTACAACTCTTTAATCATTTCATGTAAATTTACAAAAATTCTGTCAATTGTACAGCTACTACTACTAGATCAGTGTGCAGAAATAACCTTATCAAATCTTCTCAACACATAATTATAGACATGAACTGATTGTTGGTTGAAATAGAATTGTATTAGCAATGACTTGCTTGCAATGAAGATAAGCACAAAGGGGCATATTTTTCAGCAATATGAAATTAATGCATTGTAACCTAATAAAGATTCAGATGGTAACCCTGATTACTGGGTTCAGTTTATTGCTTCCGTTTGTTATGTTCATCTTTTACCCGAATTTGGATTGTGTTGTTTTGCAATAATAAATTTTGTATGTTTAAAGGGAACCTGTCAGGTTCAATATGCTCCCAGAACCACGAGCAGTTCCGGATGCATATTGCTAATCCCTGCATATCAATCCCAGCCTATAGTATCATAGATGAAGGGATCTTTAGAAAAAGCATTGTAAAGATCCCATATGATATGCCATCACGTCTGAGTCCTGATTTCGGCTCAGTGTACATGATCTCGGACTTTTGGTCATGCGCACTACATGAGTTTGAAGCCAGAACTCATATATCCGGCTTTATAGTGCGCATGACCGCCAAGTGTACGAGTCCTGGCTTCAAACCCATGTAGTACGTATGACCGAAAGTCTGAGATCATACGCACTGACTCGGAGGCGATGGTGGTGGAGAGGTGAGTGAGATCATACTCTGATGATGCGCATTCATTAGCATGTTAGTATGCCTGCAGTGGCGTACTAACGTGCTAATGGGGTGACTAGCCAGGGGAACTAACTCCCAGGGGACTAATCCCCACACTTATTAGTAGTCTATAAAAGGTCTTTAGAAATACTTTTTCTAAAGATCTCTTTATCTATGCTACTAGATACAGGGACAGTTAGGGAGGGATTAGTAATATGCACCCAGAACTGCTCATGGTTCTAGGTTGATATTGCACCTAAGAGGTTCTCTTTAATTATCGTTAATATAGTTGTGTGCATTTCTCACTTTTGATGTTAACTGTTATTAATTTTTACTTTTAATTTGGAGTTTAATTTACTTTTGTTGTAATACTTTGAATGTAAACTTTGTCACAATCAATAATAATAATTATTAGCATTTGTACATTTACCATCTCTTACTGTATGTCACTGTACATCCCACCTATTCTGCTAATTTCTGTGACTGAGGTTATTTACCAGTTCAGTTATATCTCTAGACCTTATTACCCCTTCCTGTATCCAATTTTACAACTCTGGGAGATATTTACACCAGACTCTGTCTATATTGTTATATGTATTTAATGCCATATATTTAGTGCATAGAGTCATTGCCGCAATTATTGGCACCCTTAAAATTGTTACAGAAAATGAAGAATTTCTCACAAAAATGATTGCAATTATATGCCTTGTTACATGTTTATTTCTTCAGTGTGTATTAGAAAGAAACAAAAGAAATAGCAAAAGAGGCAAATTGAACATAATTTCAAACAAAACCCCAAAAGTAGGCAGGACAAAATTGTTGGCAACCTCAACTTAATATTTGGTTGCACACTCTTTGGAATAAATAATTGGAATCATTCGCTTCCTATAAACATCAACAAGCTTCTTACACCTGTCTTCTAGAATTTTGAACCACTCTTATTTTGCAAACTGTTCCAGGTTGCTCATATTTGAAGGCTGCCTTCTCCCGACAGAAAATTTAAGATTTTTTCAAAGATATTTATCAGGATTTAGACCAAGATTCATTGCTGGCCACTTGAGAAACTTTGCCAAAATGTTTGTGAGTAAGCTAAAATCCCTCTGGGAAAGCATCTTGTGAACAGATAAGACCAAGATAGAGATTTTTGGTAAAGCATATCATTCTAGTATTTACCGAAAACAGAAGGGGCCTACACATATAAGAACACAGTACCTACTGTCAAATATGGTGGGAAATCAAAGATGTTTGGGGTTTTTTGGTGCTTCTTGCACTAGGTTCCTTGACTGTGTGCAAGGCATCATGAAATCTGTAGATTACCAAAGAATTTTGTTTTGTAATGTAGTGCCCAGTGCCTGAAACCTGGGTTTTTGTCCTTGATCATTTGTTTTCTAGCAAAACCAAAGACTCCCAAAATACTGTGGTACGATAAGACCATATCCTTGTAGGGCCAGACATGGCCATTACACAGTAAACAGCAAGGGCATATTTATAAGATTATCTTAGCACGGGAACAATTTTTAAAACACATCCAAGTAGTGCAGATCATGATTGCCACTTTCAAAAAAATCTAACTTGATTACATAAGTCCTTAAAAAGGGGTTTTATTTAAAGGGCATATAGCCATTCATTAAAAATATTTTTTTAAAAAGCTATTTTTACAACCTGTTTCAGTTTTTGTAATAAGCCTTCTTCAGGTAGAACCTACAGAGTAACACAATCTAACATAGTTCTAAAACAGACTCCATACTCTGTATAGTACATGGCCTTTTATCCTCTTTCTGAATGAAGGAGAGTTAATTGATAGGGATGATCGAATACCTCAAATATTCAGCTTTGTGAATATTTTCCAAATACCGTATTTTTCGCTTTATAAGACGCACTTTTCCTCCCAAAAATTCTTATAAAGCGGTACCTGGGGGGGGTCCTGTCTGAGGCGATCAGGCGGCCAGGTGCCTGTGGCTGCATGCAAGCGGCCAGGTACCTGTGCTTGCGTGCGGTGGCAGCCGGGTACCCATGGCTGTGTGCGGGTGGCAGCCGGGTGCTGTGTGCGAGCGGCAGTCGGGTGCCCGTGTGGGCGGCAGCCGGCTGCCGCCCTCACACAGGCACCCAGGTGCCGCCCGCACACAGCACCTGGCTGCCGCCCGCACACAGCCATGGGTACCCGGCTGCCACCGCACTCAAGCACAGGTACCCGGCGGCTTGTACGCAGGTTGGGCGAGCAGCCTGCTGGCTGCCACTCTGTGCATGCGGGGCGGGCGGCTGTGCAGCATGTTACCAGTTGTCCGCGGTCCCACTTTTACATGATGGCGCCGGTGGAGCTCTTGGATGAGAGCTCCATCTGCGCACGCGCTGCTCTGGGAGTCAGCGCGTGCGCAGATGGAGCCCTTGGATGAGTGCTCCATTTGCGCATGCGTCGCTCCGGGCACCATTACTTGAATCGGGACCGCGGACACACTGGGAAAACACCGCATCCGTCTGCTCCACCACTGAGCAGTCCCTGCCGCTGCCACCACTGAGCAGTCCCCGCCGCTGCCACCACTGAGCAGTCCCCGCCGCTGCCACCACTGAGCAGTCGCCGCCGCACCCACCACTGAGCAGTCACCGTCGCTCCCACCACTGAGCCGTCGCCGCCGCCTCTGCCACCACTGAACCGGGACCACGGACACTCACTGCACCGGCCTGCTGCACGGCTCACCCGCCACGGCTGCTGCCGCCACCACGGACCCCACGGCTCCTGCCAGCGCGGACGCCACCATGCCTGCAACCACGGACGCCACGGCACCTGCAACCACGGACCCCGCTGCCACTGACTCGCCGTGCCTGCCAGCACAACCTGTGCCTCCTCTGACCCCGCTTCACCACCACTGCTGTCCCCCTCCGGTAAGAGAACACCGGAGTATAAGACGGACCCCATTTTTCTTTTTTTTACCTTTTTTTATGTCTAAGTTTGGGGTGCGTCTTATATTCCGGTGCGTCTTATAAAGTGAAAAATACGGTACTTCGCCGCTATTTGACTATTCGCGATTATTCAATGTGCAATGTAAGTCTATGGTCAGTCTATGGTAAATCTATATCAGACGTGATATGCCTTCATAGACTGATCGACTATCCCTGCTCTTGTGTTAGTGACTTCTAGTGGGTTTCTGTTTTACTGCACTCATGAGTTCTCTTTGTACCTTAGTCCCAGTGCCCTCTAGCAGTAGCTTGACAAAAATACCTTTAAAAATATAACCTATCATATACTCTCACTCACCTTGACTTTAGATTTTATTAAGGCATCTAAAATGTATACAGAAAGGTGAAGAAAATGTAATGCATATTAAAATGTGGCATACTACATTTTCTATTGCATTCCATAAGTATTCATCATTATATATTATCATCTGTATCACAAAATTGCAGCTAAATGAAGGGCATCTCTAATAAAGTGTGATACACCAACTTTTACTGAAATGTCATATTTAGCTACACTTCTCAGTCATTTTACAGGAACAACCAATGAGCATGACTTCATGAAATTGTGTCACAAACCGCAGACTTACAATTCTTTCCACACACATTTCCAATAATAACAATAATGTGAGGAATTTAGCCCACAAATAGAACTTTGCACATTGTGGCTTTTCTTCTAGCTGTTGCCACGTGATTTTCTGCTGTGAAGCAGCCGTTTATGATTAAATCTGAATGAACATTTATGCCCCAGCTAGGTGCAAAGATGATTGATATGAATAATCCTACTGTGCAGGAGCAATGCACCTGATAAATGAGTTCCGACCATTTTCCAGTATAACACAATGTCATTTAGTACTTTGACAGTAAGTTATACAGTCACTTTGGAAAAGTGGGATTGAGGAGCTGAAAGAAAAGATGTTATCATTATATACTATATAAATAATGTCTATTTCAATATAGCAATGGATTTGGAAAAGTTGGAACTAATACCAATGAGGAGGAATACAGTTAAAAATTACATTGCAGAAATAATGAAAATAATTGAACACTACTGTCTCCTCGGCCCCTGTGTTCAATACTGGAGTATAAGAATTCTTGCTCTCTCTTACACTTCAATATTTAATATGGTAGATATTGTGGTAAGATCACATAGATGACTGATGCAGCCTTTATGAACTAACAAACAAGAAAGATATTATGATGCATAAAATTAAAGGGGAAACGTCATTTTACATTTTATTTTACAAATCAATAATTCATTTAAAAAATAAGCAACTTTGTAATATATCTTATCTGGAATATTTGCTTCTTTCCCTCTCAGAACTGGTCAGTCATTATCCAAATTCTTAATTGTCAGGTAAAATCTGTATTCAGTGAACACTTTCCCATTACTGAGATAGGAGATGGTAGTTGTTACTGATGATTTTCTATTAAGAGGGAGGAGCTAGAGGCAGGAGGAGCTAGAGCAGGGCTCCGCCCCCTCCCTCTTCTATCTACTTAGGATCTTATCAGTAACAACTGTCATCTCCTAGGTCAGTAATGGGAAAGTCTTCATTGAATACAAATTTTACCTTAAAATTCTGAATTTGGATAATGACTGATCAATTCTGGCAAAGAAAGAAGAAGCAAGTTACTCTGATAAGACATATTACAAAGTTACTTATCTGTACTATTGATTTATGAAATTAAAAATTAAAATGACTGTAACTAATTCTTAAAGTATTATTTCCAAGAGTGCACTTTTTTTACAATGTACAGTAAAAGTCATAGTATTGCTAATATACAAACTAATCCCAACAGTAATCAGTCCTTTTTATATACTTTGATGCTGCAGATCTCTTCTTCTCCTGTGTAGTCCAGACTAGTCCTACCACTGTGATTTATTATCAAGCTTATGTAAGTGAAGAATTCACCTTATGTCCTGTGCACTCTTTGCTCCTATACAATACCCTGCCTGAGCAATTTAATCTTCCTTCATCTACATCAGTATAGGTGATGTATTCACATCAACGTTAGCTAGTTGCTAGCAAAGCACAACTCTCCTGTACTCCTCCACAACAATGGCAATGTTATATATTCAACATTGTATAATGCATATAGTCATATACAGAGATGATCAAATCTGCCAAGATTAGAATTCACCAAATCACCAGCACACGTGGGTTGTAAGACCTTATGACAAGCATGCATAGGGACGCATACATGGTCGAAACATGCCCCCCAACTTTACGATGAACATGAGCAGGGGTATTCCATGCCTGATCTAGCTGGAAGGCCAAGCTTTGCCTATAGACACCTGGGGTTTCAGTGTTTGGAGGATGAAAGAAGAAGCACCAAGGACTAGGGCAGTAGTTAAGGTAAGCAATGAAGTATTAGGAATCCCCTGTTTTTTAAACCTTTAACCTGCTCTTTAAGGTTGAGCAAAATGGAAGCCAGCTGGCCACCTTTGTGATGGTTTTGCATGATGAAAATGACAAAAATTCCATATACAGTAGAATATGGATTATAGAAACAATCTAGTAAAATTAAATTTCACTTGAATTAAATTGCCCATCTATAATCGTATTAGTACACTCTTCTAGGGTGTGGAAGCCATTTTCTTCTCATTTACAATCTTTTTTAGGATTAATGTACAGTAAGACTCAAGAATGTCTCTTAGATTATGTCCCTATTGGTAAAGTTTTTCTGGTTTATTTGAAGGGTGTGTCATGCATGGGCAAGGCTGATATAACATGTCCATACTTGGATCAGACTAACCATTGTGACCATCGGGTCTCCTGACCTTAGCTACCAGCTCAATATACACCTATGAGGTCAGGAGAGAGGGCTGTCATTTCGGATGTTCCAATCCAAGCATGGTGAAACCTGTCTTAATAGCATGGATTAAATATACAACATGATATTCTACAGTAGTTTCATTATCCGTTAATGTAAAGTTTTACTATTTTGTGCAAATACTTAATTTCCAAGAAAAATGAAGTGTAAAATATTAGTATGGCATGACCATTGAACTACAAAGAGACCTGCTGGTTTAGCGGTACAATAATTAACAAGTAGCCATCCATTATTAAGGAGATAAAGCAGGTCATGCTGTGCGCAGTTTGTTCTCAGAGAGGCCGCCACTTAAAATAATTAGGGCTTCAATTTATTTCTAGTAATGTTAAGTTCATTAAAGAAAAAAGCTGTATCTAAAATATTACAATTAAATTGCGCAACTTAAACTGTGAGAAATAACTTCTCTAAAGCTTTGAGGTTTATATATATTCAGCATATTGGAGAAGGAAAATACTCAACCATTTTAAAATAAAACCATACTATTCCTTTTCTTATCTATATTCCAGTGTATTTCACAGTTTAAATCTATTAACCCTTTCCCGACCTTGCGATATTCCGTTTTTGAGCTTTAGTTTTTTCGTCCCTTCCTTCCAAGAGCCATAACTAATTTATTTTTTCCACATCTATAGCCTTATGAGGGCTTGGTTTTTTCGTTTAATATTTCTTTATTATTTCAAAAGTTTTCATATAACAGAAGATAAGAAATGCATAAGGGTCTTTCATGTTACCCAATGCTACAGCATATGAAGATTATAAAATAACCTATGTCTTTACGTCTCGTAAAACGTATGGTACTATGAAATGTATCGCAAATCATGTGGAAGGTAAAATCTGTATAACATCCTATAGAACATCTTAATTTTACAAGTAATAATCTTCTATCTTTATATTTATTCTGTGTAAAGTGTTAAAGGCAACTTCCTTCTGTATAGTCTGGTTCAATAGGTATGAAAACATGACCCTATGTATATCAATTAGATGAGAAAGAGATATAGAGAGAGGGAGAGAAAGATAGGTAGAGAAAAAGGGAAGGAGGGGAATCCATGGGGAAATGGGGGGAGGAGGAGAAGGTCTGTATTGTGATGCCGCGCCACGCCTGTGTCCGGGAGCCCATCCCGGCTTCTTGAATATTTATTGTGATAGAGCGCCTGTGAGTAACCAGATTTGGAATTGCTGTGTTTCTCTATACTGAAGCCACGGATACCAAACCGAGAAACACAAGGAGTCTTTCCCTTCGTCAAACGCTCTCAACTCCTTCAGACGCCGCAGGCCATCCATAGCCTCTACCCAGTCTGCTCTCCTCAATGTACAGGGGGATCTCCAATGCCTCGGTATGATTTGCCTCATTGAAATCATAAAGTACGAGAGCAAGCCTTTCTTCGCCTTGGAGACTGCCCCTGTATACATTGATAAGACGGCCACTTCCGGTGAGGGTGTCACTTTCGTGTGATGTAAATGGTTATAGAGAGCAAAGACATCTTTCCAAAGACCCTGTATCCCTGGGCAGGTCCACCAGATATGTAGCATTGTGCCCACTGAGGTCTGGCACCTCCAACAGGCGTCCGATACCTCTGGGAACATTTTATGTAGTCTGGCGGGTGTCCTATACCACCGTGAGAGGATTTTATAATTGAGTTCCTGCATTCTACAAGAAATGGTGGATTTATGTGTTAGGTTAAATGACTTACACCATTGTGCCTTGGGAAAAGTCTGGCACAATTCTGTTTGCCAATGTCTGACGTAGTCAGGCAAGTCGTCTCCTCCACCCCCTCGGGCACTGCTATGTTGTAGATTATTGAGACTATGTGAGGGGGTGTTTCTCTAAGGAAGCATAGTTTTTCAAATGGAGTCAGATCCTTACGTATCTCAGATCCCGGAGCCAGAGAATCTATGAAACTACGTAGTTGTAGATATTGGAACCAGTAACCTGGTTTCCGTGGCCGGTCTCCAAGCAGGGATATCAGTGGTTTGCATCCCTGTTGGGTAATTACGCCTTTAACTCGTGAAATCCTTCCCATTGGCTTTGAAATCAGTCTGGGATGAGGTTCGTGAAACCAGCATTGAAACGCGAGGTTGCCCACCAGAGGCGTCATAGGACCTGGTTCTCCTGTCAATCTATATCGCCTATTGGCTGTCCTCCATGCTGTAGCCAGGGACAAGAAGATCGGGGAAACTCCCAGGGTCCCAAGGTTAGTTCTAGATGACAACCAGAAGATTCCGTGTGCCATATTCAGGCATAGGTCACATTCAATCTCCACCCACAATTTTTTGTCTTTACTGTGCAGGAGATCCAATATGCAACCACCCACCGCTGCTGCGTGATAAGCTTTAAGATCCGGGAGCCCCGCCCCTTCGTCCCAGTGAGATTTAGTCAGCATTGAGTATTTCAGTAGGGGTTTGGTGCCACGCCATATAAAATTGCTGATCATCTTCTTTAACTTGAGGAAGACATTTTCTCCTAGGTTCAGTGGGATAGTTTGAAACAGGTATAGTATTTTAGGTAGGACATCCATTTTAATTGTATTGACCCTGCTGAACCAGGAAATGGGGAGGTTATGCCATGTTGTGAGGTCTTTGTGGATATTTTTTAAAAGGCCTGGGAAATTGTAATTATATAGATCTTGGTGGTTGGGAGAAACCCTGATCCCCAGATATTTAATGTAATTGCTAGCCCACTTAAAAAGGAAGGCGGGTTTGAGAGTATTCTCTTCTACGGATGGTAGCGATACATTTAAGATCTCTGTTTTTTGTAGGTTTACTTTAAAATTGGAGAGCCTGCCAAAGATCTCAAACTCCTGCAGTATGTTGGGCAAACTAGTCTTCGGCTGTGTAACATATATCAAGAGATCGTCCGCGAATAGTGCTAATTTATGAGATGTTTGTCCTATCTGTATCCCTTTTATCGAAGGGTTTTCCCTGAGTGCATTTGCCAGGGATTCCATTACCAGAATGTATAGGTATGGCGATAGGGGGCATCCCTCTCTGGTACCGTTTCTAATATTAAATGGAGCTGACAGGCGTCCATTCACGCCCACTTGTGCCGTTGGTTCATGATATAATGCTTTTATCCATTGTAGTAAGCGCGAACGGACGCCGATTGCCTGCATCGTGGCCTCTAAAAAACCCCAATGGACTCTGTCAAATGCCTTTTCGGCATCTACTGTCAAGAGGCACATTGGGATTTGACACTGACGTGCCTGGGCCACTAGGGACAGGGTTCTAATAGTGTTGTCCCATGCCTCCCTCCCTGGGACAAATCCCACCTGGTCTTTGTGGATTAGTTTGGGTATGATGGGGCCTAGTCTCAGGGCTATCATGTTAGAGTACAATTTAATATCCACATTTATTAGTGAGATAGGTCTGTAATTAGAGCAGGTCAGTGGGTCCCTGCCAGGCTTGGGGATTACAGTTATTCGGGCTTGGAGTGTCTGTTTAGGGAACTGGCATGTGTTGGTTATGGAATTGAAGGCTTTCAGCATTATAGGGCTGCAGGCCTCTCCACATATTTTGTAAAACCGGGGGGTGAACCCATCAGGACCAGGGCTTTTACCCACTTTAAGGGTTTTAATGGCATCGCTTAGCTCTGTGTCTGAGAAATCCTCGTCTATGTCTTCAGCTACTGCATCTTCAAGGGGGTATGGGGCATATTTGTTTAAGTATTCCCAAATGTCGCGATGTCTCGCATCAGGTGATGGGGCATGTGGGGATGGGATGTTATAAAGTTTTGTATAGTAGTTTCCGAATTCTTCTAATATGTCAGAGGTGGAATGTATCTGGGTTCCTGTCTGTGAGTTTAACGCGAGTATTGGGGTTTGTGCCTGTCTGGGGTGAAGGGTCCTGGCCAACAATCGTCCACTTTTATCTCCAAACTCAAAGATATTCCTACGAAATTTATCTTTGATACACAGTGATTTTCGGTCAAGGATAGATAATATTTGGTGGCGGATAGTAGAAATTTCCGTTTTAAGGGTGTCACTGGATTTGGTTTTGTTTATCGTTTTATACGGCCTAGTTGTGCTAACAGTTCTTTTAGTTCCCTCGCATTTTTTTTTTATAATTCTGGATCCATGGGATATGCAGACCCCCCTGATCATACATTTCAGCGCTTCCCATTTGACCGGGGCAGGTGTGGGATTTGCCATATGATCTATTTTGAAGTTTGCAATGGTTTTCTGAATATCCTCCAGGTATTGCTCTTCTTGAGCAGGTTGTCGTTCAGTCTCCATGTGTGTGTCCCCCCCCCATATCTCTCACCCCAATTTCCCCATATACTGGTGCGTGGTCCGACCAGAGAAAAACATCCATTGAACAACCCGGGGATTTGTCTAGCAGGTCATGGGATATGAAAATGGGGTCTAGTCTGGTGTAGCGATTATGAACTGTGGAATGAAAACTGTAGTCTCTGACTCCGGGATGTAAGACCCTCCAAAGATCGACTAGTTTAAGGGATGTTAGTTCTCATTTTAATCTGCGTAGTGCCAAGGAGGGGATTGCAGACCTACCAGAGGACGAATCCATGGCTGGCTCCAGCACAAGGTTGAAGTCTCCTCCTAAGATGATACAGGTGCCACCCGCAAACTCTGCCAGCTTCTCCAGAGTCTCCACTCCAAAGGATACCTGGTCCTGATTTGGGAAATAGATGTTAGCGATTGTATAGGTATTATTCAGGAAAGATATTTTAAGAAATAGCCAGCGTCCTTGCGGGCTAGTGAGCGTGTTGAGAACTGTTGGCTGGAATGTCTTATGAAAAGCAATGGAAACTCCACATGCCTTCTTGTTGGGGTGTGGGCCATGGAACCATGTCGGGTAATTCTTGGTTTTACAGTTGGGAGTGTTGGAGGCTATGAAGTGTGTCTCTTGAAATAGGGCTATTTTAACTCTCTTCCTGTGCAGGCGATATAGGATCTGACTTCTCTTTTCGGGTTTATTTAAGCCTTTAGTATTGTAAGTGCAAAAGGTGAGGTGGGACATCACAGAAAAGGGTAGGCAGGGTATAGGGAAAACTAAGGAGAGAAGAGAGAGAGTAGAGATAAGATAGTGGTGAAAGGTAAAATTAGATAAGCTAAGTAGGACTAGGGTGCCTACTGATCTTGGGTATCTACTGGTAGACTATTGTCTAATGTGCCACGTCCCTAATAGAGGTGCGGGAAAGCCTACGGTCTTTCAGGAACTTCCCTCCGCGGCGAACGCCCACAAGTAATATGAATAACAATCAACATATACAGTCTGGTAGTGATTAATCACTCTTCCATTCCCCTCCCCCACATCCCCAATTACTTGGTGTGTTTTGGGTATGGATCGCACATCGGGAGGAAAACACGAGGCTATCAACTCAATATAAAATGCCATTAAACCTGAGCTCAGTATCAGATCCAGATGTAAAGAATGAAAGGGGGAGGAATGAGGAAAGGGGAGGGGGGGGAGCAACAGATTGAGTGAGACAATAAAAAAAAAAAAGATAAATAAATAAATAAAATATGAAGTGGTGTAGGGCAAAGGACCAGGGGGAAGGACGCAGGGGGAAGTGGGAGGACAGAGTGTAGGAGGCGAATGGAGGGGTGTATGTAGAGACCATGTCTAAGAGGGGGGGAGAGGAAGGGGGTAGAAATTAGTGTAGGGCATGTGTCCTTCGTAAGTATGTGTGCAGGGGAGGGGAAGATGGGTTAAGTAGAGTTAGTTTGTAGGAAGTAGTGCGCTCATGGAAGGTGTGTGAAGAGGAAGACGCAAGGTGGGAATGATACGAAGGAAGAGGGATAAGGGGAGGGGAGAGGGGGCGAGTGGAGGGGAGTAGTGAAAGAGAGAGAGAAGGAAAGGAGAAAAAAAAAAAAGGGGGGGGAGTAGGAAAGTAAGCGTGAGGAGAGAGGATACTGATACATGACGCTCTATGAACAGGTAAGCAGTCCAATACAATCAATTTATATCTCGCCTCCTGGTTTTCCAAAAAGTTTTCTCCTTTTCTTTGGATGGTCAGCGATGTTCAGCAGTGTATATCCCGGGAGATCCTGCACCCCTTCTGTTCTGGACTTGTCGCCAGTGCTCTCTTGGTGGTAAGGGTGCAGGGCCTCCCGGGGTTGGCCAATCTGGCAGGCTGATCATAGGCAGTTCAAAAGTCCCTAGGAAGTTGGGGAAGTCTCCCAAGGACCGGAAGACCGCCGTCTTCCCATTTTTCTTTGCTGTGAGTTGGAACGGATATCCCCAGCGATATGGAACATCCTTATCTTTGAGGGATTGGAGTAGTGGTCTTAAGGCCTTGCGTAGTTGCAGTGTCCTCCGTGCTAGGTCTGGTAGGACAATCAGAGGTGTCTCTTTATATGTACCCGCTCCTTTCTTTCTGCATCTTTGTAGTATAGCCTCCTTTTCTTTATAGAAGTGGACCCGACATACCACATCTCTTGGTCTGGCCGGATCAGGAGATTTGGGGCCTAGGGATCTGTGGATGCGGTCCAGTTCTATGTGTTGTTCTGGGTCACATTGGAGGAGACGGGTAAAGAATTTTTGTGCCCATTCATCCAGCTGTGGTGGTGCCACTGCTTCTGTGAGGCCTCTAATCCTTAAGTTATTACAGCGATGCTGGTTTTCAATATCGTCTAAGTGGGTCAGAATGTCCTGTATCTGGGCCGTGTGCTCTGATAGGACTTGTTGATGGGATTCTATATGGGAAAATATCTGTTCCTGCACCTCTTCTGTAGCTGCTACACGCTGGCCAATTTGTTTGATCTCTGATTGTATAGAGGCCATGTCTTGCTTATGGGATTCCCTCAATTTCCCCAGCAAAGAGTCCATTTCCTGCCTGGTTGGGATTGATCTGATATGTGCATTCCAATCCCAATCTTCTTCTTGTTCCTGTGTCTGGTCTGATTTATTCTTCTCTCCCTTGTTTCTGCGGGTGGAGGTGTTGGAGGTGGGGGGCCTTTAATCTTTAGGTGATGTGTGCTGTTGTGGTATTACAGGCTCCTCTCCGGGTGTCACAGATCTACTTCCCATGGCTGCTGAGGTCTGCTGTATCATAGAGCTGGGGCCCTGCTCTGCCTGCAGCTCATCTGGGAGTCGCTTTTGTGGCTGGGACAGGGGGTTTTCAACACTCCCTTCTGTGGTGTCCTGCTATGCTTTATCTATGTTTATGGCTGGGATGGCTGCTGTTATGTGAGGAGGCAGTGCAGTCACTCCACTCTATGTTTGCTGAGCGTTATCTCCTGCCTCAGTGTCTGCCGGCGCCATGTTGGAGAGCGCAGAGGTGTCAGGCTAGGAGGCTGAGGTCCCGAAAAAGTGGGTGATATCTGTACCTTCACCCTCTGGAGTCTGTACACCCGTCGCCCGTCCTCTCCTGCATGCCATTACTGATCCTGGACCCGGTGAGTGCCTTTGAAGTGTGAGAATTCACTGTGGGTGTGTGGGAGCTCCTTCTTCCAGCATCTCAGCTTGCCATCGGCTAGCTCCGCCCCCATGGCTTGGTTTTTTAATGGACAAATTGTACTTTTGAATTACATCATTCATTTTATCATGTAATGTACTGGAAAACTGGAAGAAATTTGAAAGTGTGTTGAAAATGTAAAAAAAGGTTTTTTTTATTTCTCATGTTCACTGTATGTTAAAAGTGACCTAGCAATATCTTTCTCCAGATCAGTAGGAGTATACACATACCAAACATGTGTAGTTTTTTTATTATTGAGAGGGTGAAAATTTTTTTGGAAATTTCTAAGAAAAAAAAAATTGTATTTGTAGCCATTTTCTGTGATTTTTTTTGGGATATGGGGTTATGTTATAGCTTATTTTTTGTGTCCTAAGCTGAAATTGTTACTCTTACCATTGTGGACTATATATGATATTTCGATTGCGTCTTATTGCTTTTTATTGCAATGTCACGATGACCAAAAAATGTACTTTTTTTTTCTCATTAGGCCACTTATCGATTGGACTAATTTCTTTTATATTTTGATAGACCGAATTTTTAAGAACACAGCAATGCCAAATATGTTTATTTTTAATTATTTTATTTGTATTGGGACAAAAGGGGGGTGATTTGATTTTTTGTGGATTTTTTATTGTTTTCATATTTTTAAAAACTTTTTCACAGCTGAGATGTGTGCCTGCTAGGCACGAGCAGAATCGCTATCTGCTCGTGCCGTTTAACCCCTTATATGGAGCTGTCAATATGTGACAGCGCCATTATAAGCGCGATCGCGGTAAACATTTACTTACCGCCCAATACCGGAAGTCACGTGACGCGATCACGTGACTTCCGATAGTTGTCATGATAGCACAGGGTCATGTGATGACTCCTGTACTACACCTGACTTGCTTTCACTTTCGCTGTGCTAGCGGCACAGCAAAAGAGAAAGAGAGCGTATCTGCTGTTTACAGCCTTGTAGCTGTGATCAGCAGATACTGCAGAGCGATCGGAATGCTGATCGCAATAGCCCCCTAGGGGGACTAGTAAAATAAAAAAAAAAAAGTTTAAAAAAAGTTTTAAAAAATAAAAAAAAACAAAAAAACTTAAAAGTTTAAATCACCCCCCATTCGCCCCATTGAAAATTAAAGGGTTAAAAAAGTAAAAAATATACACACATTTGGTATCGCCGCGTTCAGAAACGCCCGATCTATCAAAATATAAAATCAATTAATCTGATCAGTATACGGCGTAGTGGCAAAAAAATTCCAAACGCCAAAACGATGTTTTTTTGTTGCCACAACTTTTGCGCAAAATGCAATAAGAGGCGATCAAAACGTAGCATCTGCGCAAATATGGTACCGTTAAAAACGTCAGCTCGAGATGCAAAAAAAAAGCCATCATTGAGCCATAGATCCCGAAAAATGAGAACGCTACGGGTCACGGAATATGGCGTAAAATGTGCGCCACTTTTTTCAGGCAAACTTCCGATTTTTTTAACCCCTTATATAAAAGTAAACTTATACATGTTTGGTGTCTACAAACTCGCACTGACCTGAGGCATCACACCCACACATCAGTTTTACCATATAGTGAACACAGTGAATAAAATATCTCAAAAACCATAGTGCTATCGCACTTTTTTTGCAATTTTTCTGCATTTGGAATTTTTTTGCCGTTTTCTAGTAAACTATATGGTAAAACTGTCGGTTTCATTTAAAAGTACAGCTTGTTCTGCAAAAAGTGAGCCCTCACATGACCATATTGACTGAAAAATAAAAAAAGTTACGTCTCAGAAAAAAAA
Organism: Anomaloglossus baeobatrachus; assembly: GCF_048569485.1. Classification (NCBI taxonomy): domain Eukaryota; kingdom Metazoa; phylum Chordata; class Amphibia; order Anura; family Aromobatidae; genus Anomaloglossus; species Anomaloglossus baeobatrachus. The sequence goes on from NC_134353.1 coordinate 245,453,237, forward strand.
TGGCGAAAAAAAAACGGAAAGCGAAAAATCGGCCGGTCGTGAAGGGGTTAAACAATATGAATAAAATAAAAAAATATAAACATTAATAACCTTTTACCACATTAAAAACTAAGAAAAAAAAATTAAAACTACATATATTTGGTATTGCTGCATTTATAAAATCTTGATCTTTCAAAATATAAAATACGGTAAGTAACAGGAGACACTGCCGCTGTAAGGGTGTTTAGAAACCCATGTACCCAGTGTATGCAAAAAAAGGGTATTGTAGATAAGAGGTTGGAATAAAAATATTATTTTCTTGATAAAATATAAAGTATAAAAAAATGTATTTAAAAGGAAAGGCACTGCAGGAGGTAGGCAGGGTCTGAGTAGCTCATGTCAAGTAAAAAAGAAAAAGTCATGTTGTATACTAGAGCGCAACCATAAAAATGAATATAATTTAAATGTACATATGTGTAAATAACTATACGTATATGGTCCAACACCTGAGGGAGTTGAAGGAGCAAGTAGTTTAATAAGCAAAAAGAATGAATGAGTGACGGGCCGGCCCTTGTACAGCTGCAAGAGAAATCAAGGTTTAAAGAAATGCGTAAAATAGATAAAGTTGAAACCAGAAGTTTACATACGCTATTTAAAAAGACACATCTGCATGTTTCTCTCACTATCTGACATGAAATAAGAATAAACCTTTCCCATTCTAGGTCAATTAGGAATAATTATTTCTATTTTCCAAATGCCAAAATAATGAGAGAGAAAGAATGTTTTAAGGCATTTTTATTACTTTCTGTTAAGTTAAACGTTTACATACAAAAAGAGTTCCTCAGCACAGTGGGCAGTAGCAGCTGACATACTGGCTAAGGGCCAGCCGCTGTGGTTTTGCAACCTGCTCCTTCTTTTCCTTTGCAGCTGTTGCAGTGTTACTGCCACCTCTTTCACCGAACTGGGCATATCACTCAGATACCTTTGACTCCATATGGAGTCTAGGACCTCGTCTTCCACCCACTCCACACCCCAGCCTTACAACACCAGTCTTCACACTGCTGAAAGCTACAGAAGTTGTCATCTCTGTTTCATCATCATTATCATCATCATCATCATAGAGATGGGCTACAGTGGTCCTCTGACCGTGTGTACTAGCCATTCCATTTCCTCATCCTCAAACTGAACAATTTGTTGAGCATCAGTGCACTTGGTCTCTTCCACTTCTGGGGCAGTGCCAGAGTCATGGGCCATGGAATTCAAGCCAGCGGAGTCATCAAAGAACAGAAATAATTGCTGCATGACTTAGGTCTTAGACTGCTTGTCTAATTGGAAAGGGGGTGAGGTGGAAGGCAGACGTCCATGGTCCGCAAGTTCCAACTCTACAGTTTCAACAAAGGACTGGGTGAAAAACAAAGCAAAGGAAGAGGATGTATTCTCAGACAACCAATCTTCAAACTCCTTGACTTGTTCTGGCATCAACACTTGTATGGTGGTATTAAGGACTCCAAAATAATGTGCAATATCCTGTCACCTGTGTGCACCAGAGTAATGTTTTTCCATTCCGCAGGTAGTAGGCACAGACTGACCACAACCTATCTCTGCAGCAACTACACAACCTTAAGCAGCAGCACCACAGCCACATCCTCTCCCTCCAGCAGCTCCACCATCAGCAGCAGCATCATGGCCATGTGTCCTGTTTAATGTTCCCTCCATTTATCATCACAGAAATGGATTAAGAATCATATGGCCTACATAATGATTACTAACTAAATCCCTCACTCTAGCTGTGTTCTGTCTCTAAGCTAGTTAGAGCAGATTGGCGACGCTACTTGTGATCCTGTGGTTATACAGGTTGAATCACATTGTGCGCTAGCCAATCACAGCCATGCTTATATGTGGAACCCAGATGGGGTACTATGGGAACCACATAAACTCAGTGACGTCACCGTTCACAGCTGCGGTTCAGTCAGTATCTGCCTGAAGCCATAGTGAGAAGTCATGTTCTGTATTGTGCCTGCACACTGCCACTTCAGTATGTAGAAGAGCTGGGCTCAACATGGAGCCTCGAGTAGATTATGATGCCCTGGGTGTTTATAGGGTTAATAAATTTGAGAAAGAGGGTGGGTTTATTTGTATTTTATTTCAAATAAGTCTTGACCTTTTCCTTTCTTGGGGGCTACATTTGACGAACTTTTGACTTTCATCGAGGGCCTTAATCGTAAGTCATGACACTTGTTATTTCCCGCCACCTAATCTGATGAAAAAATTCAATTTTTAAATGTAATCATATCAAAGAATAATTAAGATGTTTACACACTTTAAACAAGTTGATGTTAATAGTTGTTTAGGTTTTACTAGTGGACACCTTCCCAATTCGATTAAAAATGTTCCATACGCCAATATTGGCGCATCCGAAAAAATTGCACAGAGGATACAGATTTCTTATCTGAATCTGATATCCTAAGGCGTAGATTCAATGAAGAAGGATATCCTAGGAATCTTATTCAAGACGCTTTTAATAAAACAAACTGGATGTGCCAAGATGTCTGACTATCCAAAATTGAAAGTAAAATGGCCATAACAGCAAGAAGTAATAAAACGGGGGATAGGAACATTAATCCTGATTATAAACACAGCCTGGTCACAACCGTTAGTACAGTAATTCCTTAAGGTATGTTAAGGGGTTATTAAGTAAGCATTTGCATATTTTAAAACCCTGTAATGGCAAACCATTTACCTGAAAATCCAAAACTTTTAGGCAAAATCTCAATTTAAAAAAAATTACTGGCACCAAGCCGTATTCCACCTGACATGTGTCCAAATGTGAATCAGGTTGAAGAAAAGCCATTTTCAAAGGGGGTATATAGATGCGGCAAGGGAAAGGGAAAGAGAGAGAGAAAAAAAAAAGAGAAAATATATTTTTTATTGTGTTTTTTTTTTTTAAAAAAAAAGAGTTTTATACCTACTAAGTTATGATAATATTAATACTTTTTTAGCTAGGGTATCTGTCAGTGGTTTTCTAACTCGTAGACAGTTTAAATTTGCTTCACTTTCATGCTTTTTAACTTGCTTAATTAATTGTATCTAATGGTTTAATGATTTAACTGTTTTAGATGATATATATGGAGTAGATGTAAAATTATTTGTTAAGCACCTGATAAAGGGGACGGACTGCCTTTGATACGCATTGTGAGATAAAGGGTTAAATTCATCTCTGCGGTGTGTATTGGATTAGTGCAGCACCCAGAACACCGCCCTTTTTCATTTTTAGAATACCTATCCTTATTTATTTGCAGGGCAATTGTCCTACTCTTACCCCTAGACCCCTAGCCCTTACTAGTAGTCTAAAATTCATAAAACTATTTAACCCCTTCAGCCCCAAGCCTATTTTGATACTAAAGACCAGGACATTTTTTGCAATTTTGACCAGTGTCACTTTATGAGGTTATAACTCTGGAACGCTTCAACGGATCCTGGCGATTCTGAGATTGTTTTTTCATGACATATTGGGCTTTATGTTAGTGGTAAATTTAGGCCGATATTTTTTGCGTTTCTTTGTGAAAAAAATGGAAATTTTGCGAAAATTTTGAAAATTTTGTAATTTTCAAACTTTTAATTTTTATGGTCTAAAACCAACGAGACATATGACACAAAATAATTACTAAATAACATTTCCCACATGTCTACTTTACATCAGAACAATTTTGGGAAAAAAAAAAATTAAGGAAGTTATAGGGGTTCAAAGTTTATGAGCAATTTCTCATTTTTACAACAAAATTTACAAAGCCACTTTTTTTAGGGACCACATCACATTTGAAGCGATTTTGAAAGGTCTCCATGACACAAAACACCCAAAAGTGACACCATTCCAAAAACAGCACCCCTCAAGCTTACCCCCCAAGGTTATTAACACTTCAGGTGCTTCACAGTAACTAAAGCAACGTGGAAGGAAAAAATGAACATTTTACTTTTTGCAACAAAAATGTTAATTTAGCCTCAAATATTGCATATTCACAAGGATAGCAGGATTAAATGAACCCCCAAAATTTGTTGGGCAATTTCTTCTGAGTACGTAGATACCTCATATGTGGCGAAAAAACACTGTTTGGGCGAACGGCAGGACTCGGAAGGGAAGGAGCGTCATTTGACTTTTTGAACAGAAAATTAGCTGGAATCGTTAGCCACACCATGTTGCGTTTGGAGAGCCCCTGAGGTGCTGAAACAGTGGAGCTCCCTCACATGTGACCCCATTTTGGAAACTAGACCCCTCATGGAATTTATCTAGATGTTTATTGAGCACTTTGAACCTCTGGGGGCTTCACAAAAGTTACTAGAGTTGAGCCATGAAAAAAAAAAAAACATTTTTACCACAAAATTGTTACTTCAACCAGGTAGCTTTTTTTTCACAACGGTATCAAGAAAAATTGCACCATAAAATGTATTGTGCAATTTCTCCTGAGTACACAGGCACCTCATATGTGGTGGAAATAAAATGTTTGGGCGCACAGCAGGGCTCAGAATGCAAAGAGCGTCATTTGACGTTTCAAACGCAAAATTGTCTGGGATAATTAGCGTATTCCATCACAAGAGATGAAGGAGGCAGCAGATCGGGGAGGGTGAGAGGTGGGAGAGGGAGCGCAGCGCAGATCACGGGGGAGACAGGTGAGCAGAGCACAGATCACGGGGGTGAGAGGTGAGGGAGAGCGGACAGCAGATCACGGGGGTGACAGGTGAGAGAGCACAGATCATGGGGGTGACAGGTGAGGGAGCACAGATTACGTTGGTGAGAGGTGAGGAAGCACAGATATCGGGGGTGACAGGGGAGGGAGCACAGATCACGGGGGTGACAGGGGAGGGAGCACTCATCACGGGGGTGACAGGGGAGGGAGCACACATCACGGGGTTGACAGGGGAGGGAGCACACATCACGGGGGAGACAGGGGAGGGAGCACACATCACGGGGGTGACAGGGGAGGGAGCACAGATCATGGGAGTTACAGGTGAGGGAGCACAGATCACGGGAGTGACAGGTGAAGGAGCACAGATCACGGGGTGACAGGTGAAGGAGCACAGATCAGGGGGGTGACAGGTGAGGGAGCACACATCACGGGGGTGACAGGGGAGTGAGCACACATCACGGGGGTGACAGGGGAGGGAGCACAGATCACGGGGGTGACAGGGGAGGGAGCACAGATCACGGGGGTGACAGGGGAGGGAGCGCACATCACGGGGGTGACAGGGGAGGGAGTATTTTTTTTTACCGCATATTTACCGCAATTCTGTGCTCAAAAGCAATTTCTGCCAGAGGATGCGTTTAGAACTGCAACTAGGACGACGCAAAGTGTGGACACAGCCTAAGGCCGGCTTCTCACTTGCGATTTCCTCGCAGTAGTGCAATGCGAGAAATTCTCGCATTGCACTCGGACACATGTTAACCAATGAGGCAGCTCCCATCTGCTATTTTTTTCTCAGTCCAAATCGGACTGAAAAAAAAATCGCAGCATGCTGCGTTTTGGAGAGTTTCTCGCGCGAGTCTCTCCAATGCAACTCTATGGGAGCGGGTAAATAAACGGATGTCACACGGACCGGCACTCACACCATCCTAGTGACATTTGGTTTTCTAAATACATTTATCGCATGTTCCACAAAACACTGGAAATGAGTGAGGTCTCACAATGTCGGTCAATCTCTACATCTGTAAGTCAGTCTCTCCCTCTCGATCTCTATTCTTTCTCTGTCGGTCGGTCTGTCGGTCGGTCTCTCTCTCTGTCGGTCTCTCTCTCTGTCCATGTCGGTCTATTCCTTTCCCCCCCTCTCTCATACTCACCGATAACCAGCGCAGTGCTGCACGGCGTTCACACTGCTCCGGCGACTTCTCCTCTTTTGAACATGCCGGCCGCTCATTATTCAATTTCGTATTCCCTGCTTTACCCGCCCACCGGCACCTATGATTGGTTGAAGTCAGACATGCCCCCACGATGAGTGACAGCTGTCTCACTGCAACCAATCACAGCTGCCGGTGGGCGGGTCTATATCATGCAGTAAAATAAATAAATAAATAATTAAAAAAAATGGCGTGCGGTTCCCCCCAATTTTAATACCAGCCAGGGTAAAGCCACATTGCTGAAGGCTAGTATTGTCAGGATGGGGAGCCCCAAGTTATGGGGAGCCAACCACCCTAACAATATCAGCCAGCAGCCGTCCGGAATAGCCGCATCCATTAGATGCAACAGTCCCGGGACTGTACCCGGCCATCCTGAATTGCCCTGGTGCAGTGGCAATTGAGGTAATAAGGAGTTAATGGCAGCAGCCCATAGCTGCGACTAAGTCCTAGATTAATCATGGCAGGCGTCTCTTCGAGATACCTTCCATGATTAACCAGTAAGATTAAGAAAATGAAGACATACACCAAAAAATCCTTTATTTGAAATAAATAACAAAAAAACAACCCTCTTTCACCACTTTATTCAAGTCCCTAAATACCCTTCCATGTACGACGTAATCCACAGAGGTCCCTCGATGCTGTCAGCTCTGCTACATCGGAAGCTGACAGAGAGCAGTCACAGACCACGACCGTCACTCAGCTTACCCGCAGCCACAGATCTCAGCAGGAGGACTTCAGCTGTGGCCACGGGTAACCTCAGTGACGAAACCTAATCGCGCGGCTCACTGCGGTCACTCAGGGGATTTGCGGTCACCGGCGAGACCTTCACTGGTGACCGAAAATCAGGGGCCATGCCACACTGACAGAGCCTCAGGATGACAATGAAGTCGGGTGAAGTTCATCCGACTTTATTCTGATCGTGCGCCTCTGTCTGTGTCTGCTGTCAGCTGCCATTCAGCTCTGCTACATGGCTCTGTCTGTGTCTGCTGTCAGCGGCCACGTAGCAGAGCTGAATGGCAGATGACATAGTAAAAACGGATCCCTTACGCATCAAACACGCATTGCACACGTACTGCAATCATGAGAAAAATCCCCGGATCGCATTGCAGTTGCATTGCACACTGATCATAAAGTGAACTGAAATCGTCCAACTTTTTATCATGCAACTTGGACCGATTTTATACGCATAAGTGTGTTTCCAGCCTAACATTCTCAAAGCCTTAGAGGATGAATATTTCCCAGCATGCTTATATACTTCCATCAACCAGTGATGCACAATGATGTAAAAGAGACATATCTGTACTTAGAAAAAGGTATGTGGAAAAAGACAAATATAATTGGATAAGAAGAAACCTCATACATATGTACATACATACATACATACATACATACATACATATAAAATAATTCAATACAAGAAACATCTAGTAATGGAGCATGGTCCCTCTATGTAGATTCAATTCCTGAGGGGATCTGAAGTCCAAATTAAAAATCCAATAAGGCTCTCTGGTTAGTAAACGTCTCTTGACATCTCCACCCCTTGGAAGGCCATTCATTTTCTCTATACTGATCACCTGATGATTCGTGGTCTATTGGTTATGATGTAAAATAAAGTACTTGGCTGCAGCTTAGATATTTTTTCCATTATTTTTAAAGTTGTATATTTCATTCAAATGTTCAGTTATGCGGACCTTTGATTTTCTTGTGGCACAACCTATGTAAATCTTGGAATAAAGGGAACATTTGATTACATATAAAGCACACAGTGAGTTACAATTCAAATATTGTTTGATTTCACATTTTTTTGCATTAGTGCTATCAGAAAAGTCATGAGCCTCATGACATGTATACACATGGCTACAAGTTTTGCAGCGAGGTGCCCCACACATAAAAAAATCTTTGCAGTTCAACCAAATTTTGTTTTTTATTACTTGTGGTTGAGAAAAAACTTGGTGATATTATATATCTCAAGATGGAAGCTCTCTTTTCAACAATGTAGTATCCATCCTTCAATATCTCCTGCAATATGTCATCCACAGGTAAGTATTTAATAATTGTATATTTATAGATATGTATTGTACACTATATTGTAGGGAAACTACAGGTTTTTTTTATCTTGCATCATTAATCTTGATATCCTTGGTTTTTTTTTGTATTGTATCAATTTCCACCTGATTTTACCTGTAGCAATTTTTTTTACCTCGGTTTGACCCCTAAATGACAGAGGACATACAGTGCCTACAAGTAGTATTCAACCCCATGCAGATTTAGCAGGTTTACACATTCGGAATTAACTTGGCATTGTGACATTTGGACTGTAGATCAGCCTGGAAGTGTGAAATGCACTGCAGCAAAAAAGAATGTTATTTCTTTTTTTATTTTTTTTTTTAAATTGTGAAAAGTTTATTCAGAGGGTCATTTATTATTCAACCCCTCAAAGCACAAGAATTCTGTTTGGCTCCCCTAAAGTATTAAGAAGTATTTCAGGCACAAAGAACAATGAGCTTCACATGTTTGGATTAATTATCTCTTTTTCCAGCCTTTTCTGACTAATTAAGACCCTCCCCAAACTTGTGAACAGCACTCATACTTGGTCAACATGGGAAAGAAAAAGGAGCATTCCAAGGCCATCAGGGACAAGATCGTGGAGGGTCACAAGGCTGGCAAGGGGTACAAAACCCTTTCCAAGGAGTTGGGCCTACCTGTCTCCACTGTTGGGAGCATCATCCGGAAGTGAAAGGCTTATGGAACTACTGTTAGCCTTCCACGGCCTGGACAGCCTTTGAAAGTTTCCACCCGTGCCGAGGCCAGGCTTGTCCGAAGAGTCAAGGCTAACCCAAGGACAACAAGGAAGGAGCTCCGGGAAGATCTCATGGCAGTGGGGACATTGGTTTCAGTCAATACCATAAGTAACGAACTCCATCGCAATGGTCTCCGTTCCAGACGAGCCCGTAAGGTACCTTTACTTTCAAAGCATCATGTCAAGGCTCGTCTACAGTTTGCTCATGATCACTTGGAGGACTCTGAGACAGACTGGTTCAAGGTTCTATGGTCTGATGAGACCAAGATCGAGATCTTTGGTGCCAACCACACACGTGACGTTTGGAGACTGGATGGCACTGCATACGACCCCAAGAATACCATCCCTACAGTCAAGCATGGTGGTGGCAGCATCATGCTGTGGGGCTGTTTCTCAGCCAAGGGGCCTGGCCATCTGGTCCGCATCCATGAGAAGATGGATAGCACGGCCTACCTGGAGATTTTGGTCAAGAACCTCCGCTCCTCCATCAAGGATCTTAAGATGGGTCATCATTTCATCTTCCAACAAGACAACGACCCAAAGCACACAGCCAAGAAAACCAAGGCCTGGTTCAAGAGGGAAAAAATCAAGGTGTTGCAGTGGCCTAGTCAGTCTCCTGACCTTAACCCAATTGAAAACTTGTGGAAGGAGCTCAAGATTAAAGTCCACATGAGACACCCAAAGAACCTAGATAACTTGGAGAAGATCTGCATGGAGGAGTGGGCCAAGATAACTCCAGAGACCTGTGCCGGCCTGATCAAGTCTTATAAAAGACGATTATTAGCTGTAATTGCAAACAAGGGTTATTCCACAAAATATTAAACCTAGGGGTTGAATAATAATTGACCTACACTTTTATGTTGAAAATTTATTAAAATTTAACTGAGCAACATAACTTGTTGGTTTGTAAGATTTATGCATCTGTTAATAAATCTTGCTCTTTTTTGAAGTTTGCAGGCTCTAACTTATTTGCATCTTATCAAACCTGCTAAATGTGCAGGGGGTTGAATACTACTTGTAGGCACTGTACCAGTAGATCCTAAATAATGATGGGGTAATCACCGCCGACTGCTGCAGTGAGCCAGTGGTGAGCTCCACACGTCTGCTGATTTGAACAGCAGACGTGTGCTTTGCAGACGCAGGTGGAATAGCAATACACCCGCTCCTGTTAAACACTTAACTCGCACTGTCAAAATGTGACAGCGCAATTTAAATCATTGCAGCAGGAAAGCACCTTTCCCCGCCACCTTTGGAGGCCCTTAGGGGGACTAGTAAAATAAATAAAAACTGTAAAAAAAAAGTTTTAAAACTGTTTAAAAAAATAACTAAAAGTTCAAATCACCCCCCATTTGCCCCATTGAAAATTAAAAGGTTAAAAAAAAATGGTACACACCTTTGGTGTGGCCGTATTGAGAAATGCCTGCTCTATCAAAATATAAAATCAATTAATCTGATCGGTAAATGGCGTAGTGGCCAAAAAATTCCAAACACTAAAATTCCGTTATTTGGTTGATGCAATTGTGTGCAAAATGGAATAACAGGCGATCAAAACATAACATTTGCGCAAATATGGTATCATTGAAAACATCAGCTGGAGATGCAAAAAATAAGCCATCACTGAGGCCCATATTCTGAAAAAAAAGAACGCTACAGGTCATAGAAAATGGCGCAAAAAGTGTGCCACATTTTTTGGACAAACTTTAGATTTATTTTAACCCATTAGATAAAAGTAAACCTATACATGTTTGGTATCGATGAACTCATACTGACCTGTGACATCACATCTATATGTCAGTTTTACCATACAGTGAACACAGTACATAAAATATCTTAAAAACAATAATGCAAATTCACTTTTTTTGCAATTATTCTGCACTTTAAATTTTTTTGTCGTTTTCCAGGACACTACATGTTAAAAATTATGGTTTCATTTAAATTAAAACTCATCCCGCAAAAAAAAAAACGCCCTCATATGGCGAGATTGATAGAAAAAGTTAAAGTTACGGCTCTTGGAAGAAATAGAGCAAAAAACAAAAATGAAAAATGGATAAATGGAAAATTGGCTGGGGTGAAGAGGTTAAACACCAGATAGGGTAGCCACTGTTTTTCATTGTACTACAGAATTATTAATTTGGCTAGCAGCATCCAAAGTATTGCAGCAATTTACGAGCCACCTTAGTCAGTTCACCAGCAGGGATCGATATAATGACGTTACAAAGCAATATAGATCAGTTTGAATCAGCCTACTAGTGATACCAGTTAATGTTAAGTCCAAAAAAGTTATTGTTGACCATAATCAACTGTAAATCTTAGATTATAAGGATTCAAGTTAATGAACTCAACAAACAAAGGTTCGGCAGAAAAATCATCCTGGCTGGAACTTCTATTTTTGAAATAAATAAGAATTATGTCTGATCTGCTCATCTGTTGTAGCTTCCATTTACGAGAAATTTGCAATTTCACTCATATTAGAACATATACTTATGCCGGCGTCACACGGTACAATTCTATCGTGCGATCGCACGAGCGATCGTACCCACCCCCGTCGATTGTGCGTCACAGGCAATTAGTTGCCCGTGTCGCACAAAGTCGTTAACCCCCGTCATACGTACTTACCTCCCGGACGACCTTGCTGTGGGCGGCCAACATCCTCTTTCTGAAAGGGGAGGGACGTTCGGCGTCACAGCGACATCACACAGCGGCCACCCAATAGAAGTGGAGCGGCGGAGATGAGCGGGACGTAAACATCTTTCCTTCTGAATAACCAGCGGGATGCAGGTAAGCTGTGTTCATCATTCTCGGGGTGTTACACAAAGCGATGTGTGCTGCCCCGAGTACGATGAACAACCAGCGCAGAGAAGAAGAAACGACTTTTTTTAAAATGAGCGACGTGTCAACGAGCAACGATAAAGTGAGTATTTTTGCTCGTTCACCATCGCTCGTAGCTGTCACATGCTACGATATATCAAACGATGCCGGATGTGCGTCACTTACGACGTGACCCCGCCGACATATCGCCCGATATATCGTACCGTGTGATGCCGGCATTAGCCTTTTAAATCGTACTGGATCACCTACTACTTACTTTACATCAGTAAATTATATCATAATATTGAAATTTAATTTAGATTTCTATTAATGATAAAGGTCTGAAATACGTGTGTCTGACAAACTGAAATTCTCTAATTACATTTGTAACAGTTGTTAATGTTTGTGTGATGAGATGCTTTCTTCGGGAGAACATGTTTTTGTCAGATCCTTTTCACTGTTAGTGCTGATAACAAGAATACATTAAGTAAAAAAGGGAATTAGAGATGATATGGATATTTGATTGTGGTTACATAATGTAAGGTAACATATAACCCAGGTAATTGGTACCAGTTGTACTTGATGTTCTCCAGTTACTTATGTTACTTGTCACTTTGTGTTATGTGAATATATACACAATGATTGCAAAGAATAAACCTTCTGCACTTCATAGTAGCTAAAAAATGTTCTGCAAACCCCAACGGGACATTTCATAGTGCTAGGCTATGTTCCAGGTTCAGCTGAAGGCTTGTCAAGAAGACCATAGATTGCCTAGTTGGATGTTACCCTGAAAGGTCACCGCTACTGAATATGATATGAGAACAATACATTCCTTATTGTGCAACTAAACAAATTCAAGTGTAATTAGAGGATGACTTTTCACCTATCAATAGGTTTTTAGACACTCTATGTGAAGTATAGCAGCACCCATTTTATTTTAGAAAATAAAAGGAATCATTATAAGAATTTGGAAAGTTTAAAATCTGATCTCATAAGACAACAATGTTAATACAATAAACAAAAATGATTTCTCTCAGTGAGAGCAAGGGCTTAAAAAACCCAACTTTCATATACTGTATGTTGTATTCATTGCCTTATGACTTGACTTACCTGCCGCACAAACAATAAAACATATACATGCTGAAGTCCCAAGAGGTGCATATGAAGGTCCATATACAGTTGAAACCAGAAGTTTCCATACACTATCTAAAAAGACACATCTACATGTTTTTCTCGTTATCTGACATGAAATCAGAATAAACCTTTCCTGTTTTAGGTCAATTAGGATTACCCAAAAAATTATCTTTGCCAATAGCCAGAATAATGAGAGAGAGAATGTTTTAAGGCATCTTATTAGTTTTTGCAAAGACAAATGTTTACATACAGAAGGAGTGCTATGACATTAAACAATATTAGCACATTAGCAAGGCTTGGTACATGTGCAAGCTTGCAAAGTTTCAGGGCCACCATGAAATTATAGCCATTAGCACACCATGACCATGCTTGGTTGTGGATTAATTGATGATAGACACAGTTCTGTCTGGTCTGTTATACTTTTCAACAACTCTGCAGTAGTGTGCTGTTTGTCACCTAAAGAAATTAAGTTCACCATAGCCTGTTGTCGCTTCACTGAGACATTGTTGCAGTGCCGCAGTACAGCTTGAGACTGATATGGACCGCATGCTCAGAGATGAAAATTCGGAGATGGAAGAGGAGGAGTAAGGGGTGCAGCAACTATGCCTGTCCGAATTTTCAGTTGAGTGGCAAATGCAAATATCAGTTAATATGCCCTCGGTGACACCAAAAATCAATGGAATTAACTTATGCATGGAGGGAGCTGGGAAATGCAGCCTGCGAGTCTCTAATTTGGCTCAAGTCTGTGGTGAGAAAAAATATCAGTAAGGGCCACGGTGGAAGGGCTGCATGATAACCCTGTTGATATGGTGGAGGAGGTCAAGAAAAATAATAAACCAGGAACTATATACCCTTGTACAAGTGGATGCACCAGAAAAATAAAAAAACATTTGAATTGGCTTTATGCTCCGGTAATGTCATCCACTGGGGTTGAGAAGTCGGAACCAATCCAGGCCTTGTTCATTTTGAAAACAGTCAGCCTTTTATCATTTTCATTTGACAGGCCTAATAGTTATTATGCCAATGGTGGCAGTCAAAAGCCATGGTATCAACTTAGGGAGGGAGCAGTGACTGCAGCCTGTGAGCCTCAAATTTGCCTCAACTCTGTATTAAAAAATAAAATAGTAATGCATTCATACAATTGGAGAAAAAAAAACCCAAATGCTCTACTTGTGTAAATACATAGGCAAAGGTCTTTTGCTATTCTTTCCCCTGGAATGGGTTGGAGATGTTGACCCCACATGGTTCATGAATTTTTATTGTCAAAGGTATCCAAGAATATAAAAAACATTTTTGGAAACCTTTGCTTCAATCTATTTGAAGCCTTGGTGCTGCCTGATGCCCTGAGCCGACACAGGAAAAACTGCAGCCCACATTAGCTTAAACAAAATTGGATTTGGATGTCAGAAGGTCCTTGTTGTGCAATTGTCCTCTGAGTAGTGGCCTCTGAGACTCCTGATTATTGACCAAAGAAGCCCCACTTCTAAATTTAAATGTTTTCAGACGCCCTACTCTATGTGTGTTTCAGGGTGTATTGGAATTCCTTCTTTATACTTTTTGGCAGCTCTTGCACATAGTGCATAAGCTTTACCATTCTAGCAGTAAAAGAGTAAATCTCCTTCCAAATGGGGAAAAAAATGTTTTCTGAGGCCATCCTCTACATGTGTTCCAGAGTGTAATTTTTGAAAGGCTTTGCACTTACTGGATAGGCTTCACCTTTCTGGGAGTCCTACTCTTTGAGAAATGAGAAATCTTATGCACAAGTTTCCTTTTTTCCTGACTGAAAAGGAAATATGCATTTTTCAAAGAAGGAACATATAAATGCTTTCAGCAGTTTTTCCAGCATTTTTTTTTACCATTGAAATCATTGAGTGCAAAAATACAGCAAAAACACTATGTGTCATGTATGAGGTATCAGGTGCCATAAAATGTGAACGTGGAAGGCCAAACCCCGGAATATCCATGCCAGTCAACACACCAGCACCCTCAGGCCACATACATAACCCAAATTTCAGACTGAGTGACTGCCTAGCAACAGGTAAAAGGGATGGGCACTTATTGATGAAGTGGCACCCAATATGTAGGGAGAGACCCAGCAAGGAGAGGGGCCAGTGGTCAGTTGGGAAGTTGGCGGGAGGAAGTAGTGAGAAGTAGTCACTGAAATTGAGAGTTGGAAGTGAAGGAGAGAGGAGTGAGAGAGTGAAGTAAAGAAGGAAAAGTGTAAAGACCTAAAGTAAGAATGGGACGCTGTAAAGGAGACAAGGACTGTCGAGTAAGGAACCAGGACTCGAGGAACCATGAATGACCAGTGGAAGTGTAATACTCCAGGAACCGCGGGGTGACTGTGGAAGTCTGGAAGCTAGGCTCACAGGACACAGTGTACTGCCCCGCGGGCTCGGCTGTGACCACCGAAGCGCTCAGATTCGTGCTCGTACTGCGGGTGGTGGCTCCAGCCTCTCACGGACCTGGGGGTCACGTCGCTCTGCAAGGGAGTTGGCGCTACACGCGGGGATTTGGGTGAGGAGTTCCACGGCCAGGGCCGTGGATGTTTGGTTTAGATTGTAAGTTCGTGACGCCACCCACGGGTTGTGGTGAATGGATGGACACCACCGCTGCCATTAACTAGGCCTCCCGGGGATGGTGTTGCGCAGCTTGGTGTTGACCCCTCCGTGGGTAGGGGAGCGATGGTCCCGGGGGCCCGAGGGAGGTGCTGAAGCGGGGTAGCGGGTTGGACACTGGTGCGGTGCGGCGCGGTGTGCGGCCCGAAGGCACTGGTGTACTCACTCTGACACAATACACTCGAGCCTCTGGTAAACCAAACGGAGTGATGAATGGGGCCCACAGCCAGCTGCAGCTTCTCCTGATATAGGTTGGTGGTTTCCGCTTTTCTCCTGCACCTCTTTGTGTATATGTTTGACTCCTATGCCTTGACACCGGTAGTCCGCTCCCTGACTTGTATATGCTGTAGGAGCCCGTTTGCCCACAGACGCTGGCCCATTCGGTCTCTATGCCTTGGCGGTGGCTTTATCCTGTATGGTTGGGCTGTTGTCTTCTAACGGGTCTTGTGTGGGATACGTCTTTAAGTCCAATCCGCAATCAGTTGATTTGACTCTGTCGGTTTGGGGCTTCGTCTGGGTCTGAGTACCCCTCCTGGTGCTCTGGTTTCCAATCGGTTCCCCGGTTCAGTATCGGCGGGCCACCGCGCGACCCCGATCCCTACGGTTCCACCGGCTGTAATCCCAGCTCCTGCAGGTGGCCACCACCGTCTGCCTCCTTGCCAAAGGTGACTGGGCTCCGACCCAGCCACCGGAGTAGTCTATGGCAGGCCTGGGCGCAGGTCTGCCCTTGGACACAACCTCTCTCCTCACTGTCAAAACTACTCTCCACTGTCAACTTGAACTTGTGTCTGTGTTTTTCCGCCTCCAGGCCTGTGAACTCCCCCTGTTGTGGACATCAAACCTGGAGGGTGGTGACAAGGTTTTTAGTTTGGCTGATGTCACCTAATCGGGAGGGGGTGTGGTGTTGTGTGTGACTACCTGGGACGACCTGACTAGTCCAGGGCATCACATTCCCCCTTGGTTTAATGCAGACCGTGCGCGGGCTGCTCATCCATCACCGGTTTATTTTTGCATTCTGAAAAATAGAAAAACGGGAACATAGTACAAGTATACTAACATTTGTACAAACTTTTCAACACTTTTAGCTTTTCAGATCTTCCCTTATGGAAGGCACATACTTGAACGTTGCGAATATAAAACATTTTTATTGTTACGGAAACGGGTCCGGGTCCTTCACTCACCCACCCAAACAACTTAGCCTTGATGCTGCCCCTAAGAAATGGGCAGCACCCCTTTTCCCCAGTCCAGGAACAGGCCCAGGTGTGTTTAACGGGTTCTAGGAAGTTTCGCCCCCAGCAGTTCGCCCCCAGCAATTCGCCCCCAGCATTTCGCCCCCAGCATTTCGCCCCCAGGTACACTTCGCCCCCGAACATTTCGCCCCCAGCATTTCGCCCCCAGGATGTTTCGCCCCCGCACATTTCGCCCCCGCACATTTCGCCCCCAGCAGTTCGCCCCCGGACGTTTCACCCCCGGACATTTCGCCCCCAGCAGTTCGCCCCCGGATGTTTTGCCCCCGGATGTTTTGCCCCCAGCAGTTCGCCCCCGGATGTTTCGCCCCCAGCAGTTCGCCCCCGGATGTTTCGCCCCCGGATGTTTCGCCCCCAGCAGTTCGCCCCCGGATGTTTCGCCCCCGGATGTTTCGCCCCCAGCAGTTCGCCCCCGGATGTTTTGCCCCTGGATGTTTCGCCCCCAGCAGTTCGCCCCCGGATGTTTTGCCCCCAGCAGTTCGCCCCCGGACATTTCGCCCCAGCAGTTCGCCCCTGGATGTTTCGCCCCCGGATGTTTCGTCCCCAGCAGTTTGCCCCCGGATGTTTCGTCCCCAGCAGTTTGCCCCCGGATGTTTCGCCCCCAGCAGTTCGCCCCCGGATGTTTTGCCCACAGCAGATCGTCCCCGGATGTTTCGCCCCCAGCAGTTCGCCCCCGGACGTTTCGCCCCCGGATGTTTCGCCCCCGGACATTTCGCCCCCGGATGTTTCGCCCCCAGCAGTGCGCCCCCGGATGTTTTGCCCCCCGCAGTTCGCCCCCGGACGTTTCGCCCCCGGATGTTTCGCCCCCAGCAGTTCGCCCCCGGACGTTTCACCCCAGCAGTTCACCCCCGGACATTTTCCCCCGGATGTTTTGCCCCCAGCAGTTCGCCTCCGGATGTTTCGCCCCCAGCAGTTCGCCCCCAGGATGTTTTGCCCATTTCGCCTTTGCACATTTCGCCAACAGCAGTTCGCCCATGGATATTTCGCCCCCAGCTTTTTGCCCCCAGATGTTTCGGCCCCAAATTAGGCAGGGAATTTTAGCCTTGTGTTTTAGCCCTAAGACCTCTTTCACAGTAGGCACTTACCCAAGTCTAAGCACTGGAAAATCGCTAAGAAGATTGCCAATTTTGAATATATAAGTCAATGGCTGGAAAAGCGAGGTGTTGTTTTGGCCAGCTCTTTTTATTTTATTACAGGAGATATTTTTAAGCACTTAGCATCAATAGCCTGTATCTTATGGGTCATTACCGAGAGCGCTCACAAAAGTGCTCTCAAAAATGCCAGTAAAGCACGTGCTTTGGCGTTCTAAAACAGTGTCAGCATAAGGATGCTTTCACACTTCTGCTACATACAGTGCCTACAAGTAGTATTCAACCCCTTGCAGATTTAGCAGGTTTGATAAGATGCAAATAAGTTAGAGCCTGCAAACTTCAAACAAGAGCAGGATTTATTAACAGATGCATAAATCTTACAAACCAACAAGTTATGTTGCTCAGTTAAATTTTAATAAATTTTCAACATAAAAGTGTGGGTCAATTATTATTCAACCCCTAGGTTTAATATTTTGTGGAATAACCCTTGTTTGCAATTACAGCTAATAATCGTCTTTTATAAGACCTGATCAGGCCGGCACAGGTCTCTGGAGTTATCTTGGCGCACTCCTCCATGCAGATCTTCTACAAGTTATCAAGGTTCTTTGGGTGTCTCACGTGGACTTTAATCTTGAGCTCCTTCCACAAGTTTTCAATTGGGTTAAGGTCAGGAGACTGACTAGGCCACTGCAACACCTTGATTTTTTCCCTCTTGAACCAGGCCTTGGTTTTCTTGGCTGTGTGCTTTGGGTCGTTGTCTTGTTGGAAGATGAAATGACGACCCATCTTAAGATCCTTGATGGAGGAGCGGAGGTTCTTGGCCAAAATCTCCATGTAGGCCGTGCTATCCATCTTCCCATGGATGCGGACCAGATGGCCAGGCCCCTTGGCTGAGAAACAGCCCCACAGCATGATGCTGCCACCACCATGCTTGACTGTAGGGATGGTATTCTTGGGGTCGTATGCAGTGCCATCCAGTCTCCAAAAGTCACGTGTGTGGTTGGCACCAAAGATCTCGATCTTGGTCTCATCAGACCAGAGAACCTTGAACCAGTCTGTCTCAGAGTCCTCCAAGTGATCATGAGCAAACTGTAGATGAGCCTTGACATGACACTTTGAAAGTAAAGGTACCTTACGTGCTCGTCTGGAACGGAGACCATTGCGGTGGAGTACATTACTTATGGTATTGACTGAAACCAATGTCCCCACTGCCATGAGATCTTCCCGGAGCTCCTTCCTTGTTGTCCTTGGGTTAGCCTTGACTCTTCGGACAAGCCTGGCCTCGGCACGGGTAGAAACTTTCAAAGGCTTTCAAGGCTGTGAAAGGCTAACAGTAGTTCCATAAGCCTTCCACTTCCGGATGATGCTCCCAACAGTGGAGACAGGTAGGCCCAACTCCTTGGAAAGGGTTTTGTACCCCTTGCCAGCCTTGTGACCCTCCACGATCTTGTCTCTGATGGCCTTGGAATGCTCCTTTGTCTTTCCCATGTTGACCAAGTATGAGTGCTGTTCACAAGTTTGGGGAGGGTCTTAATTAGTCAGAAAAGGCTGGAAAAAGAGATAATTAATCCAAACATGTGAAGCTCATTGTTCTTTGTGCCTGAAATACTTCTTAATACTTTAGGGGAACCAAACAGAATTCTTGTGGTTTGAGGGGTTGACTAATAAATGACCCTCTGAATAAACTTTTCACAATTTAAAAAAAAAATAAAAAAAGAAATAACATTCTTTTTTGCTGCAGTGCATTTCACACTTCCAGGCTGATCTACAGTCCAAATGACACAATGCCAAGTTAATTCCAAATGTGTAAACCTGCTAAATCTGCAGGGGGTTGAATACTACTTGTAGGCACTGTATGCACTACAGGCCGCCCATTCGCTTCTGTAATGCTGCCGTTACACTAACCTTCAGCAGAACGAAAAGAAGAAAATGCTCTTCTTTTTGTGCTGACACTGATAGCGGATTGCGGCATTAAGAAAGCGAACGGGCGGCTGCAGATCGCGGAACCCAGCCGTTCACTTCTATGGGCAATGCAAGCGGAATGCAAGTATTCCACCAGCATTGCACCGGGGTCAGCTGGATGTCAGATCCAGAGCGGATTGACTTCTGGCGGCCCCAACACAAGTGTGAAACCACTCTAACATTACAGTGTGCAAGAGGCCTAAAATCAAAACAATTTTGAACTTTTACCTGACTCAGCACTGACCTGCTTTGTTGCAAGTTTTGTTGCAGATGTAACAAGTAGCAGGTCAGATGTCCTGCAAGTTACATTAGACTAGCTTTTATTCCATCTGTACATCAGAATATAGCAGTGTCTGAATCTCCACAAAGAGAGAGGTGTACTGCCACAAAAAATCAGTCAATTTCCACAGCAATTCACTTTCTACAACTATGAATTCAGCTCTGTCCAAACATGGAAGGAGGAAGTTGGTCCATGAGAATCACATTTACTTCTTTTCCAAAAGAACCACTGATGATGTCCATTCCATCTGGGTATGTGAAAAACGGTCGACTTGCAAGGGACGTGTTTGGACCAATGAAGAATCTGGCAAAGTTATGAAAGTAGTCAATCTTCCCAGTAACGCAGCACAAGCTGCAAGACCTGAAGCAATCCGACTTGTTAATGAGGCAGTCACCAGGCCAAGGACAACACAGGAGACACCACAACAGATTCTCAAAGACGTCATTTCAGGAGCCCATTCTAATGTTGTAGCATTTCTCCCAAGGAAAGCATCACTGAAGAGAACAATACGATTAGCAAGGCAACTTGGCAATATCCCAAGGTTACCTCAAACCCTTGATCAACTTGTTATCCCCCTGGAGTTCCAGGAGATCAGTATTGATGGTGTCCAGCAGCAGTTCCTTCTGCATGACTCTGGTAACCTACTTAACCATTTAACATTGTATTAAAACAATTCCATTATGCATAATTATTGCAAAGTTTCTTTTGCACAAATGTGAAAAATGCTACACTATAAGGTGCTGATATAAAACACTATGTGATTTTTGCCTTCAAGGGAAACTTTGAGGGTAATATAGTGTAGTGAGGCTTAGTGATTCCAAGTAGTGTTGGCTGATCACTGGAAAGATAGGATAAGATCGGGCCGATCATACTGAAAGATTGGAATTAATTCCAATCCAATCTCCAGAACTTGATATATATATGCACACTGTACGCCCGAACAGTGTGTGTCTATATATATATATATATATATATATATATATATATATATATATATATATATATATATATATATATATATATGTGGGTGGGTGATGGTGATCTGGCACTTTTGGAACTTTGTAATGCAATAAAGGATTTGTATAGGACTTCAGCAGCGCGGAGCTCTTTCTTCATGGATGCATGTTAAGTACGGGCGGATGCCAAACCCTGCTCTAGCAGCACACTGAGTCCTCAGTAGAGTTGAGCGATGTTTGAGGTTCGCCAACTTCATGTTCGAGTGATTTTTGGGGGTGCTCGAACTCGAACGTGAGCTTTTTGATAAAAGCTCGACAGCTCGAGTTACGTTCGAGAAAGGATTTTTGCTGATCGAACCAATCTAGTTACTAGCTGGCTTTTCACTGTAATAGTGTAAGTCACTCTGTGATTCACACTATTATCAAATTTCAGCGTATAGTGTGCGGGGGGACACGGTTTAGATCTGTGCTGCTGAGAGAATGCCAATCGCCTTTTTTTTTTTTTTTTCCTAAGCGAGCGTGCAGTGGGGGGGGGCAGCATGTCAGCCAATCCCAGACACATACACAGCTAAGTGGATTTTTGCCAGACAAGCAAGGGCATGTGTCATAGGCTGTGAATGTCACATGTCCTTGCCTTATAAATATGGCCATTTTCCCTCACGCCGCCATTATCTGCCTTCTGCTTGTGGGTGATAGTCACCGCTCACGCTGCTGCTGCCGCCGCTGATCCTGTTGTGTGCACAAATAGACATAGTGCAAGCTACACAGCGCTGTAGGGATTAGGGAGGGACTGCAGGCTATTTCAGCCATTTCAGGTCTGATTTCAAGGCGTACATAGCCATAGCTGCTAGGCAGGTCCGTGCAAACGCTGTATACAGCTTTAGATAACACCTGTTACCTCAGCTCAGGGAATTCCTTGCTGCATTTTTTCATTAGGAGGGATAGAAAGTGAGGCTTCCTTTCCTGTCCTGGTAGCCACAGCACCCATGTATTCTACCCACCTGGCCATTTTTTGCCACGCTATTTTATTTGCACAAAGAGCTGACACTTTTTCTGCCATCCTAAAAGTGTCTGGAATACTAAAGCTGGTGTCACACATAACGACAACGACAACGACGTCGCTGCAACGTCACCATTTTCTGTGACGTTGCAGCGACGTCCCGTCGCTGTCGCTGTGTGTGACATCCAGCAACGACCCGGCCCCTGCTGTGAGGTCGCCGGTCGTTGCTGAATGCCCAGCTTCATTTTTTGGTCGTCACTCTCCCGCTGTGACACACACATTGCTGTGTGTGACAGCGAGAGAGCGACGAAATGAAGCGAGCAGGAGCAGGAGCCGGCGTCTCTGGCAGCTGCGGTAAGCTGTAACCAGCGTAAACATCGGGTAACCAAGGGAAGACCTTTCCCTGGTTACCCGATATTTACCTTCGTTACCAGCCTCCGCCCTTGCTGCCAGTGCTGCCGGCTCCTGCTCTGTGCACAAGTGGCTGCAGTACGCATCGGGTAATTAACCCGATGTGTGCTGTAGCAAGGAGAGCAAGGAGCCAGCGCTAAGCAGTGCGCGCGGCTCCCTGCTCTCTGCACTGTGACATGTAGCTGCAGCACACATCGGGTTAATTAACCCGACGTGTACTGTACCTAGGAGAGCAAGGAGCCAGCGCTAAGCACGGCTCCCTGCTCTCTGCACATGTAGCACAGCGACGTTATGATCGCTGCTTCTGCTGTGTTTGACAGCTAAGCAGCGATCATAACAGCGACTTACAAGGTCGCTGTTACGTCACCGAAAATGGTGACGTAACAGCGATGTCGCTGTCGCTATGTGTGAACCCAGCTTAAGTTAGTGTTCCTTTCCTGTCCTGGTACCCACCATTTTTCACATACCCAGATGGAATGGACATCATCAGTGGTTATTTTGGAAAAGAAGTAAATGTGATTCTCATGGACCAACGTCCTCCTTCCACGTTTGTACAGAACTGAATTCATAGTTGTAGAAAGTGAATTGCTGTGGAAGCTGACTGATTTTTTGTGGCAGTACACTCATCTATTTGTGGAGATTTCAGAGATTCTATATACAGATGGAATAAAAGCTAGTCTAATATAACTTGCAGGACATCTGACCTGCTACTTGTTACATCTGCAACAAAACTTGCAACACAGCAGGTCAGTGCTGAGTCAGGTAAGGCTAGTTTCACACTTGCGTTGGCTTGAATCCGCTGGGTCCGTTGCTGACGCATCCGTTATTTTTGTGTTGTCAACGGATGCAACAAGTCCGTTATTTCACAGGAATCTGTTAGCTGATTCCTGTGAAATAACGGACCCGTTGCATCCGTTTGGCGTCCGTTAGGTGCCCGTCTAACGGAATGCGTCGGCTCTTTTTTTTTCTTTTTTTTTTTCATTCTGGGCATGCTCAGTAGAAATTAGCGGAATCCAGCGGCGGATTCCGTTATAAAGCACTTTGCATAGTTTGTGGCAAAAACTATGCGTTCAAAGAAGCAGCATGTCAATTGTTTTTGCCATTTTAGGTGCGTTTTGCTAACATTGGAGTCAATGAGAAATGGCAAAAACCAAGAAACTTCAAATTTCCTGCGTTTTACCTGCTTTTTATGTGCAGAAAACAAGCGTATTGAACTACCAAAACGCATGCTTTTTGAACATTATAATAATGATTTCATATGTCCCTTTACACACACACATAGTCCGACAATTAAATTTATGAAAATTACTAATTTTTAGCTATTTTTCTAATAAATAGTATATTACCGCTATATTTTCTTTAAATAATTCTATTTCTTAAATTATTTCTAAAATTCTATATCTGTTCCTTTTTTTTTTCTTTTTTCATTGGGTTTGACTGTTTAATCTTTATTTAGAGAACAATAAAGGAAAATAGGGTTTTTTTGAGCCGCACCAATGATCACTTCTCAGGTATTCAGATTAATGGATCTTTATTTTGCACAGGTCTACGCGTTTCTGGAGTCTCAGCTCCCTTCCTCAGGACCATCAGGCATAAGAACACATCAAATCTGAGATTTGATGTGTTCTTATGCCTGATGGTCCTGAGGAAGGGAACTGAGACTCCAGAAACACGTAGACCTGTGCAAAATAAAGATCCATTAATCTGAATACCTGAGAAGTGATCATTGGTGCGGCTCAAAAAAACCCTATTTTCCTCTATTGTTCTCTGTTATCTGCAGTCTGGGTTGCTGCTGCCTTGATCAAAACTTTCCCTGCCTGCATAGTAGTTGTGACTTTCACAACTTCACTTGGTGAGTATTACTGCTCCCTGTCTCTACCCCGTGCGTTATTGGGGTAAAACCCTATTGCGCTTCTTCTCCACAGCTTTTTACTCAGAATCTTTATTTAGCAGTGTCTTGATGTTCAAAACGCATGTGAAAAAGCAGGTAAAAAGCGCTGAAAACACATCTAAAACGCGGTAAATACGCATGCGTTTTCAGCGCTAAAATTCAGAAAATGGCAACTTTGGTCAAATCAATTAAGCCCAAAATGTGCATTCTGAACTACAAGTAGGAGAATGCAAAGTGCGGTCGCAGCCTTAGGGCTAAAACACAAGGCCAAAATTCCCTGCCTAATTTGCGGCTGAAACATCTGGGGGCAAAAAGCTGGGGGCGAAATATCCGTGGGCGAACTGCTGTTGGCGAAATGTGCGGGGGCGAAATGGGCAAAACATCCTGGGGGCGAACTTCTGGGGGCAAAACATCCGGGGACGAACTGCTGGGGGCGAAACATCTTCTTAGCGATTTTCTAGTGCTTAGCACTTGGGTAAGTGCCTACTGTGAAAGAGGTCTTAAGGCTAAAACACCAGGCCAAAATTCCCTGCCTAATTTGGGGTCGAAACATCTGGGGGCGAAACGTCCGGGGGCGAAATGCTGGGGGCGAAACATCCGGGGCGAAACATCCGGGGGCGAAACATCCGGGGGCGAACTGCTGGGGGCGAAACATCCGGGGGCGAATACATCCGGGGGCGAACTGCTGGGGGCGAAACATCCGGGGGCGAAACATCCGGGGGCGAACTGCTGGGGGCAAAACATCCGGGGGCGAAACATCCGGGGGCGAAACGTCCAGGGGCGAACTGCTGGGGGCGAAACATCCGGGGGCGAAACGTCCAGGGGCAAACTGCTGGGGGCGAAACATCCAGGGGCGAAACATCCGGGGGCGAAACGTCCAGGGGCGAACTGCTGG
This sequence comes from Anomaloglossus baeobatrachus, assembly GCF_048569485.1. Classification (NCBI taxonomy): domain Eukaryota; kingdom Metazoa; phylum Chordata; class Amphibia; order Anura; family Aromobatidae; genus Anomaloglossus; species Anomaloglossus baeobatrachus. The sequence continues at coordinate 245,478,196 of NC_134353.1, forward strand.
GGGCGAAACATCCGGGGGCGAAACATCCGGGGGCGAACTGCTGGGGGCGAAATGTCCGGGGGCGAACTGCTGGGGGCAAAACATCCGGGGGCGAAACATCCGGGGGCGAACTGCTGGGGGCAAAACATCCGGGGGCGAAACATCCGGGGGCGAACTGCTGGGGGCGAAATGTCCGGGGGTGAAACGTCCGGGGGCGAACTGCTGGGGGCGAAATGTGTGGGGGCGAAATGTGCGGGGGCGAAACATCCTGGGGGCGAAATGCTGGGGGCGAAATGTTCGGGGGCGAAGTGTGCCTGGGGGCGAAATGCTGGGGGCGAAATGCTGGGGGCGAAATGCTGGGGGCGAACTGCTGGGGGCGAAACTTCCAACTTCCGTTTAACGGGATGGGTGCAGGTTTCACGGTCCTCTCAGAGGCCCCACATCCAGGGGACCCCTGACTCGGAGGATGGCCACTGGTTGTAGTGGTGGCGGGCCTCAGCCAACAGCTTCCCACAGGCCCATCCTCCAGTCTGCCTCTCCGGAGGCGGCGAAACCAGAAGGCCGGTTAAGGGAGGTGTTTATTTACAAGCCCAATAGTATTTGGGTGGCCTGCCAGTTTTCGGCCTTGTCTTTTGTAAAAACAGGGGCAGTAGGGTCCCAACGGGGACTGTGTCACTTGGGCAGCCGGGTTCCACTGCCTTTATCTTTCTTCAGAATAAACGCGGGCATGCACATCCGCTCTCCTGCCCAGGAGCCAGGACCACCTGGGTGCCCTCAGCGCCGACTATGACCGGCCTCTCATACTGCCGTGGGCCCCACCGATCAGTGGCCTGCTCCGGATCACCCTGTGTGGGGGACGGGCCCAGCTGGAGTCCCTCTGTTCCGGCTACGACCGGCACCTTCGGTAATGAGGGACCCCGCTGTGACGTGGCCTGCTCTGCCACTTGGCAGCTGCGTCCCTGCCGTGCCTCAGCTGAGGCCGGGTGTCTGGGCTTCTGGGCGAGGGTTGCCTCCGTTGCGGCCGGGTGGACTGTCAGAGCCATCGCCATCTCTGTTGCGGCCATGCTCAGGGCCGGATGGGTTGTCGTCGGCAGTGCTGGAGCGATGGTGACGATAAGGCTTGAGGGCCCAGTACCTGGGTCCTCCCCCGTAGGTGGTACGGGCTCCGCTGCCACGGACTGGGGCAGCGGGTCGGTCAGGGCATTGGCTGCGGACACGGGCGACGATGGAGACGGTGTGGTGGACGGGAGCAGGCCGGGTCCCTCAGCCGCAGCGGCTGATCCCTGGGGGACATAGGGGCGTGGGTCACTGCTTACTCGTTCCTCCGAGATTATCTCCACTTTGCACGCCCGGACAGCTGCAGCCAGGCCCTTCATCCCCAACGTCCACTTCGCCAGCATAAAGTGGACTTGGGCCTGCATCTTCCGCCACATCCTGCCGCGTTGGTGTCCAGGAACGGGTTTCAGCAGAGTCGTGGCATCCCTGCACTCAACAGCGCTAGTTACATGTCGCTTTTCTTCACCCGCTCCCCCTTGGTCTTTTCCGAGTACTTCACTTGCTTTTTGCTCCGCTCCGCTCTCGGGGGGCGGAGCTTTTGTCTTTGCGCCCTTTCTGCTCAGGGAAAATGGCTCGGGCGGGAACTTTTCGCGCCCAAGATGGCGGATTCTCCAATTTTTCAGCAGGACGCCGCTGGCGATAATCTCAAAGCACACTTCCACAGGTAAGTGGACGGTTCTATCCTGTTCGCAGACGCCAGAAGAGTCGATGTGTACTGTCCCGCGGGCTCGGCTGTGACCGCCGAGCCGCTTGGATCCATGCTCGTACCGCGGGTGGTGGCTCGAGCCTCTCACGGACCCGGGGGTCACGTCGCTCTGCAAGGGAGTTGGCGCTACATGTGGGGATTTGGGTGAGGAGTTCCACGGCCGGGGCCGTGGACGTTTGGTTTGGATTGTAAGTTCGTGACGCCATTCACGGGTTGTGGTGAATGGATGGACACCACCGCTGCCGTTAACTAGGCCTTCCGGGGACGGTGTTGCGCATCTTGGTGTTGACCCCTCCGTGGGTAGGGGAGCGATAGTCCCGGGGGCCCAAGGGAGGTGCTGAAGGGGGGTAGCGGGTTGGACACTGGTGCGGTGCGGCGCGGTATGCAGCCCGAAGGCACTGGTGTACTCACTCTGACACAATACACTCGAGTCTCTGGTAAACCAAACAGAGTGATGAACGGGACCCACAGCCGGCTGCAGCTTCTCCTGGTATAGGTTGGTGGTTTCCGCCTTTCTCCTGCACGTCTGTGTGTAAATATTTGACTCCTATGCCTAGACACCGGTAGTCTGCTCCCCGACTTGTATATGTATTACTCACAGCAAGTTGGGCTGCAGTGTGTACATCGCCCTGGCCAAAAACTGATGCTCTAGCAGGATACAGCTAAACCCCCACTAAGTGAAGGCATCACAGGTGCAGGAGAAGCAGATCACACACACACCTTCATGGAATGGAGGGGAGGTGACTGCTAGATGATAAAACTGCACACAAGTGGCTTGCATAGAGCGCTGTTCACATGCAGATGACACAGTCACAAACCCGCAGCCTATTAGGTAACGCCCTTCTATTAGATCAGGCGGGCTGCCAAGCCGTACTCCACTGTATATCATGCACGGACAGACACTCTACAATGCAAGGCCCAACAGAAAGGGGCCTGGCTGTATCCTGTACAAACAAAAAAATATGAGGTTTTTGTTGGTATTTATGGCCATAAAACGTAAGCCTACACCCTCGTCAAGGGACCTCATGTCTGTAGGTCCCTACACTAAATATAAAAAAAGCAACAATAAGAGGATAATGTCCTCCAAAAATCAAGTATTACTCACAGCAAGTTGGGCTGCAGTGTGTACATCGCCCTGGCCAAAAACTGATGCTCTAGCAGGATACAGCTAAACCCCCACTAAGTGAAGGCATCACAGGTGCAGGAGAAGCAGATCACACACACACCTTCATGGAATGGAGGGGAGGTGACTGCTAGATGATAAAACTGCACACAAGTGGCTTGCATAGAGCGCTGTTCACATGCAGATGACACAGTCACAAACCCGCAGCCTATTAGGTAACGCCCTTCTATTAGATCAGGCGGGCTGCCAAGCCGTACTCCACTGTATATCATGCACGGACAGACACTCTACAATGCAAGGCCCAACAGAAAGGGGCCTGGCTGTATCCTGTACAAACAAAAAAATATGAGGTTTTTGTTGGTATTTATGGCCATAAAACGTAAGCCTACACCCTCGTCAAGGGACCTCATGTCTGTAGGTCCCTACACTAAATATAAAAAAAGCAACAATAAGAGGATAATGTCCTCCAAAAATCAAGTATTACTCACAGCAAGTTGGGCTGCAGTGTGTACATCGCCCTGGCCAAAAACTGATGCTCTAGCAGGATACAGCTAAACCCCCACTAAGTGAAGGCATCACAGGTGCAGGAGAAGCAGATCACACACACACCTTCATGGAATGGAGGGGAGGTGACTGCTAGATGATAAAACTGCACACAAGTGGCTTGCATAGAGCGCTGTTCACATGCAGATGACACAGTCACAAACCCGCAGCCTATTAGGTAACGCCCTTCTATTAGATCAGGCGGGCTGCCAAGCCGTACTCCACTGTATATCATGCACGGACAGACACTCTACAATGCAAGGCCCAACAGAAAGGGGCCTGGCTGTATCCTGTACAAACAAAAAAATATGAGGTTTTTGTTGGTATTTATGGCCATAAAACGTAAGCCTACACCCTCGTCAAGGGACCTCATGTCTGTAGGTCCCTACACTAAATATAAAAAAAGCAACAATAAGAGGATAATGTCCTCCAAAAATCAAGTATTACTCACAGCAAGTTGGGCTGCAGTGTGTACATCGCCCTGGCCAAAAACTGATGCTCTAGCAGGATACAGCTAAACCCCCACTAAGTGAAGGCATCACAGGTGCAGGAGAAGCAGATCACACACACACCTTCATGGAATGGAGGGGAGGTGACTGCTAGATGATAAAACTGCACACAAGTGGCTTGCATAGAGCGCTGTTCACATGCAGATGACACAGTCACAAACCCGCAGCCTATTAGGTAACGCCCTTCTATTAGATCAGGCGGGCTGCCAAGCCGTACTCCACTGTATATCATGCACGGACAGACACTCTACAATGCAAGGCCCAACAGAAAGGGGCCTGGCTGTATCCTGTACAAACAAAAAAATATGAGGTTTTTGTTGGTATTTATGGCCATAAAACGTAAGCCTACACCGACTTGTATATGCCGTAAGAGCCAGTTTGCCCACAGACGCTGGCCCATTCGGTCTCTATGCCTTGGCGGTGGCTTTACCCTGTATGGTTGGGCTGTTGTCTTCTAACGGGTCTTGTGTAGGATAGGTCCTTAAGTCCAGTCCGCAATCAGTTGATTTGACGCGGCCCTGTCGGTTTGGGGCTTCATCTGGGTCTGAGTACCCCTCCTGGTGCTCTGGTTTCAAATTGGTTCCCCGGTTCGGTACCGGCGGGCCACCGCCCGACCCCGATCCCTACGGTTCCACTGGCTGTAATCCCAGCTACTGCAGGTGGCCACCACCATATGCCTCCTTGCCAAAGGTGACTGGGCTCCGATCCAGCCACCGGAGTAGTCTATGGCAGGCCTGGGCGCAGGTCTGCCCTTGGACACAACCTCTCTCCTCACTGTCAAAACTACTCTCCACTGTCAACTTGAACTTGTGTCTGTGTTTTCCCGCCTCCAGGCCTTTGAACTCTTCGGTGGGCGGAGCCAACCACCTGGCTCCGCCCCCTGGTGTGGACATCAAACCTGGAGGGTGGTGACAAGGTTTTTAGTTTGACTGTTGTCAATCGGTAGGGGGTGTGGTGTTGTGTGTGACTACCTGGGACGACGTGACTAGTCCAGGGCGTCACAACAGCACAAGGCAGGGTGCAGACCCTAGGACAGCGGGACACTTTATAGTCAACTGTTAAATCTGCCAGGTGAGGGGATCTTCAGGGTCCCTCACCAACCCAGAGTCTGAAGCATCAGCAGCAAAAAGGGAACCTGGGACAAGGAACAGAAGTCCACCCATTAAATAGTCCAGGCTTCCTGCAATAGGACCAAGACTGAAATGGAGGGTCTCCCCCAGAAGCTCTAAGCCACGGGAGCCCAATACAAATGAGTGTGCACAGAGGAGAGCTACTGCAGATCACAGCTGGCACAGAGAACAAGCGGAGTGGGAACACTGGAAACCGGCACCAGTGGGTCCAGGTACCGAGCCACAAGTAAAAAGGCAAGTTGAAACTGCAATACCGGTGTAGACTGTTTCCTTCTCGCCTCCTTACAAATACACTGACTGTCCCCTACTATAGCCCCATCATACACTGCTAGAGGCTAGCCCTGCTTGCGGAGGGCCCAAAACACCTAAGCTGCATTTCGCCATCAGCCCCCAGCAGGACCCTGCAGCAGTGGCTTCAAAAACCTGGCCGCGCACAGCAAGTGACGTAGTCGAAAACTCTTTTATTTATTTTTTTTATATATATTTTTGCACTCCCTTTTTATCGGACCGATCCCCAGGGTCACGGAACCGGGCATCGGCCGTGACAATGACTGATTCCCCCTACGCACCGCGCATCCGGGACCGACTACCCCACAGCCCTGGGGTGTCACAATAGCCTAATGAGTGCAGGAGACATTTTTTTCTCTAGTTAAATTTGCTTTATAAACATGTCATTATACATGAAAGACTGTTTCTTAATTTTTTTTTTTGCTGTTAATTCCATGTTATCTTCGGTCTTGATTGCTTTATTATCACTCAGTAAAAGTAGCATACTACTCTGACAGCATTGTTACCAGCAGTGACCTGAGAATCAGAGATGCGTCCAAGCATCTTCCCCATGTTCATCCCATTCCATTTGAGCACTGCTTTCATCCAATGTAGTGATTTTTAGACCCTGCGAGGGTCTGCAGGAGAAATGCTTGAGTTTTCCATTGACTTCTATTGTGCTCGTAACTCAAGACAAACACTCAAGCATTAGAAATTGTTTAACTCAAGTATTGAGCATCCCACCATGTTATCGCTCGCCCATCACTAAAAATGATCTATCCCTATAGACTACTGCAGGTAGCACGGCATAAATATTCTGCAGCTTTGTGTGAGAGAGAAATTATATCACATTGCTGGTGTAAGTAGCTAGAATTTATAAGGGCAATGTGCCACTTTCATGGAAGTTTATGTTCTGCAATACTGCTGGGTATCGCAAAATATAATTTTATTATTTAGGAAAAATGTCATTTTGCTTTAATTATGAATATAAATTACTATAGAAATATTTTACAGCATTATAGATAAGAAAATAAAAAGTGAGACTTATTTTCCTTATAAAGTAATTCTAAAGTTCTCACATAATGAAATTAATAGTACATTATGACAATTTGAAGTATAGTGAAGTGCCAATATTATACCAAGAAAACTGCACCATTTCCCCATTGCTTTGTCATTTGCTTTGGTGCAGTGCTAGAGCTGCACATAATTGATTATGGGCAACTGCTGCTTTGCACTATTAAATCAGAAATCAAACAGTAATATCTTACCTGTCAGTTTGTTAAAAAAGTGTTTTTTTAATTTACAACTGCCAGTGTGATTTAGGGATTTGCTATTCTTACAATCAACAGAATAAAGTAGACTATATATTCGTGGCCAACGTCTAAGACCAAGATGTCTATCCCCCACAGTCATATTCAATATGATGTACTGCTAAAATATATGCATTATTTTAACTTCTGTATATCAAAAACATTGAATAACATAATTTCTGTGTAACAAGTTACGTGAAAAAAGTTTTTCTTTCTTTCTTTCTTTCTTTCTCTCTTTCTTTCTTTTTCTTTCTTTTTTTCTCTCTTTCTTTCTTTCTCTCTTCTTTTTCTTTCTTTCTTTCGTTCTTTTTTCTTCCTTCCTTTCTTTCCTCCCTTCCTTTTTTCCTGTCTACTCTTTCTCACATCCTACCTTTTCATTTGACCTTAGTATGATTTTGCTCCTTCAATAAAAAGGGTTGTCAAGGAATACATATTGTTATTCTAAAGACTTGTACAGGATCAAACTAATAAACTCACTAATATTCACCCTGCTTCAAGTTCAGCAACTGTTCTTTGTTGCAAGCTCCAGTTTTTGTTTACTTTTTTTTAGCAGTGATGACAGCGCTGCAGCCAATTACTGAACTCAGCGGTGCTACTGATGTAGATGTTATAATCATGACATCACTGAGGCAGCCAGTAAGCAAAGACCTGAGCAGCGGCAAAGAGACGGTTAAATGGGACCATGGGTATAGGGGTATGTTTACTATATTAATTCCTTTAACACTAGAACTACTGAGGTAGTCATTTTGACTACTTTGCACCATGTATTTCTATATAGGTGTCACGAGTTCAGAAGTTCTAGTGTTAAGGACAGGTGTCCACTATCTCTGTATGGTGCAGGCTCAGGAGGTGATCCGGCTCCATGTAACGTGGGTACAAGCTCTGTTACACACCCAGGACCTAACAATAACTGATGTACAGTAATTGGATTGCTGCTGTCAAGTGTGAAATAGGAATTTAAGAGTCTTCCACATGGCATCAGTCTCTTCTATTGGCAATGAGCACCCCATGTGACTAGATTGCAGGGTACGAATTAGCAGTCATACCTCCTAGGAGTCTTCAGAAGACCCTTTATACCTGCCATGTGAAATCCCCTATGACGCTCAATGACGACCAGTGATTTCACAATACACTGTAATGCTATTGTAGTGTATTCTCTAATCAATCAAGCGATCACAGGTTTAAGTAGGGGACTGGTCAAAAGTGTAGAAAGCATAAAAAAACCCTAAAAGTTTAAATTCCTTCCTACTTTTCTCCAAAACAAAAAATAGTAAAATGTAAAAATTACCATATTTGTTATTACTGCATGAACTAATAAAATCTAAAAACACTTATCCAATATAGTGAAAGTTGAAACAGGAAAAAAATTGAAATACCTGTCTAGCGGCTTAATCTTGCTAGGCATTGCTACTACATCACAGCTCATTTGTACTGAGTGGGGTTGCATTAGATCCCAATCTCAGAAAATCAGGTCTAACGTTTGCTAGAAAGATGGGCTCTTTTGTCAATAAATTAGGACACACTGGTTTCTTTTTTTTGTCTTAAAGTAGCTTTTTTTGCCTCTTTTCTAACATCTTATGGCTGCTGCATTTTGTTAATTGAAATTATATGAAGTACCGTACCGTCCAGTACGTCGTATTATGGAAAATAAGATGTACTGGACCATAAGACGCACCCTGGTTTTAAAGGAGGAAAATAGGAAAATAATTTTTTAAGCAAAAATGTGGTCATGACACATTGTTATGGGGCGAGGATCTGCTGCTGACACTGTATGGGGGTAATTTAAAAAAAACAAAAAAAAACAGCCTGCAGTTCCCCCAATTTTGATAACCAGCCAAAATAAAGTCTCACAGCTGGGGGCTGGTATTCTCAGGCTGGGAAGACTCACGTTAATTGGAGCCCCCCAAGCCTAAAAATATCAGCCAGCAGCCACCCAGAATTGCCGCATCCATTAGATGCGACAGAACTGGGACTTTTCCCAGCTCATCCTGATTGCCCTGATGCGGTGGCAATCAGGTTAATAAGGAGTTAATGGCAGCAGCCCATAGCTGCCACTAAGTCCTAGCTTAGTGACGGCAGGCATCTGAGACACCTCCTCATCACTAAACTGTAGTGAAAGTAAATAAACACAAACACATAAAAATCCTTTATTTGAAATAAAAGACAAAAAAACACCCTCTTTCACCACTTTATTAACCCCTAAAACATCCAGGTCTGATGTAATCCACATGATGTCCCCCGACGCATCCAGCTCTGCTACATCTGACAATCATGAGAGCAGCCATAGAGCACGACTGCTCTCTGTGAGGGTCAGGCCGCAAGTGAAGTGAGCCACTGGGATCAGCAGTGACTCCAGCTGTCACCGCACATCACATGACTGAAGTCACCGCGGATCTCGCGGTGACTTCAGCCGTGGCCGGATTTGCGGTAATAGGTGGAGGACTCCCGCTGTATACTCACCTCTCCTCACTCCACGCAGCATCATTCGCTTTCTGTCTGTGTGCCAGATAACCTGTCTGGAGCCGTGTGTACAGCAATGACGTCATCGCTGTGCTCAAAGCTCTCTACACAGATCAGCTGGCACACAGACAGGAGGACACTGCGATGCTGCAGGGGAATGGTGAGCATACTGTACTTATTCACTGCCCCCCGCGCTGATGATGGTGCACAGGGGGCAGTGAATACAGCCACACATGATCACTCCAAACTGTAGTTGCCTGGAGTGATCACGCGGTCCGGCTCTTTAGTATGCGTGCATCCCCCGCCCATCATCCCGCCCACCTGTCAGTGCCAGCTTAGGGGCTGAGAGATGGGCGGGATGATGGGCGTGCATATCAATTGAGCACGCCCACGTGGTCAGGATAGCGCTGTTACAGCCTGCTCCTGCCTCTGATGATCCGTTCCATCACCACCGCACTCGCCTTCACCCGTTCCACCACCACCGCACCGCAGCCATATAAGACACACACCCCACTTTCGCCTAAAATTTTGGGGGGAAAAGTGCGTCTTATAGTCCGAAAAATAGGGTAATAGTTTGCAACTTCTTAGCAGGAGAAGCCTGAAAAATGGTTATGTTACTCATTTTAACTGCTTGGTGTCTTTGAAAACCTGAAACTATTAAAAAACCTCAAAAGAGGAAAATATGTGCAGCAAGTCCAGATACATATTCTTTTAGCATTTAATTAGAGCTTTTTCAAGTGTGTTACTATCATGATTGTATCTCACTTGGGGGAGACCCCCAATGAATCTGGTGTCACAAGGTTCGGTACTGTTATTTTATAACATCTCTTTGCTTGTGGTGCTGTAAGGGTTAATCATCCTTTCCTGCTTGGCTGCTGACTGTTGCTACCAATCTCAGGTGTGGCTCTTTGAGATCACTCCCCTTCCCTATTTAAGGCATGTGATCTGATCACACAATGCCTGTGATAAAAACTGAATCCTCATTTCTATGTGGTCAACTTTGGAAGTGCTCTAGAAGAAGTCTGACATGTTGTGTGCAGCAGTGGTGTATTTTCCTTGCATGTCTATTTCCCCCTGTTTGTATTCTTACCCTTGTGTTTCTGTATTCTAGTGGCGAGTCTAGTGATTTCGTCGGCATACACACTATCCAGGGTGAGTGGAGGGCTAGTTGAGAGCCAAAGTTATCCAGCTCAGTGACAGGTTGCAAGAACCTGTATAGGGATGCTAGCAAGCTCAGGATTCAGCTTGAGGTGAGTTCAGGAGGTGTCCCCTCACCCCTCTCCCTAGCGGCAGGGACCTCCGTTGTAACGTTACCCCTGTGTTCCCTATTTGTTGTAACATCTTCTGGGGGATTACCAGTTACTAGGTAAACCCTGCTAGTCACATGCATGACAGTTACAAAGTAGATCTGCCTAAAATAGATATTGTGGGCACATTCTCATAGTTTATATTATCAGTAAGGCGTAAGACCACCTAAAGTGCATAGGGCAGCATGAATGCCAAATACAACCTTGCTTACAGGAGTTGGCTGTTTTTCTTTTTGAGGAGTTTGATGGAATGGCCTGGTAACATGCTCCACCATCTGCAGGGATTTTATGTCCAGAAGTGCTGGTCAATTTGTGAAGAAAGCTGCATTATTTAAAGAAAGCAAACAACCCGTTTGAGATGTTATATGTACAAAGTTTAATAGAAAAATGTTTAAATGGAATCCTACTAAGTTAGTAAACTTAAATCTGTATGACAAATGTAAATTTTCAGGGATAAAATTGTTGCATTTTCTCAGGATATGGAGGAGATTAAAAAAACACACATTATTGCTTTTCCTTTTATAGCTTAAATAAGCCATGTTTGATTTATACTGAATTTCTACAATTTACAGTAGCAAAAAATACAACAAATGTCAAATGCATTCATTTGCCACTCGGGGTTCCTGATTTAAACTACGACTGAACATTTTTGATTTTTCCCAAGACATTTTCGACTACACCAAAAAATAATATTTAATAATTCTTTGTAATCTCAGACCTGACACATTTGGCATCGTAGGCCCCTTACTACTGAACAATTTATTACTTTTATGTGAGTTTTGCTGCAGGGAAAAATATCAAGGGCAAGTTGTTAAACAAAGAGCGTCTCTCTTTCTTCTCTATGTCTTTCCCAGGATCTTCTGTGTTAAACTATATGCAATTACCATCTTTATTCAGTGTCCAACAAGCTGTTGCATACATTACGAAAGTTTTTTCCCCCGAAAGGTGTGATCTTGTAAACCAAAGGAATGAATTAATGATGCAAAGTAGCTACCCCTTTTTGCCTGGTGCATTCTTTTAAGGTCAGTCTTCCCTCTAATCTCCTAGTGAAAGAGAACAATAAAAGCATTGTTGGCGCTGGAATGCTGTCAGTTCCTAGGAGGTTTGAACTTTATCATTTCTTTCACTCTAAATAATAATTTTGTTTTCTGCCTACACAACTTTTCTAATAGCGATGAATAAAAAATGGTATATACTATGCACAGACTGCACGAGATGCATCACACATACACAATTTTTTACTGAGGTACAGTGAAATTATTGTGTCATGCCGCATAGTCTTATTATATAGCTATTCTTTACTAATTGTAGAAATGGAGAATATAGGTTATATTTGGAAGCATGTTTGGTGTATTTATGTATAGTTAGAGAGAATAAATGTAGAATAGACAGGCAGAAAATTCTCACAAAGTGTAATAAATTGGCACAATCAAAAACCACACCATTTCCCTTTCTTTTCAACAGGAAGAGTATTGAGCTTGTGATATTAAAAATACCAATGGGCAAGATCATCCAATGGAGTGGAGCAGACAGCAGCTGCAGAACTACAAGGCTCAGCAAGCTTCATTCACTAGTGTATGCAGGAGAGCAGACAGCAGCTGCGGAACTACAAGGCTCAGCATACTCCATCTAGGACTGTATGCAGGAGTTTTTTGCCCCCCCAAAAAATGACGTGGGCTTCGCCATATTTTTGTATGCTAGCCAGGTACAGCAGGCAGGTACGGCTGCCCCCAACCCCCAGCTGCCTATTTGTACCCGGCTGGGAACTAAAAAAATAGGGAAGCCCTTTTTTTAATTATTTCATGAATTTCATGAAATAATTAAAAAAAAAATCGACATAGGCTTCGCCCCATTTTTGTGTCCAGCCAGGTACAACTAGGCAGCTGTGGATTGGAATCTGCAGCACAGGTTAGTCCGAGCTTTCTGGGTGCCTCTGCTGCGAATTGCAGTCCGCAGCAGCCCCAGAAAATGGCGCTTTCATAGAAGCGCCATCATCTGGTGCTGTATCCAACTCTTCCAGCAGCCCTGAAGCCGGGTTGCTTGCTGGGTAATAATGAGTTAATACTAGTTTTGTTTTACTAGCTAGTATTAAGCCAGAGATTCTTAATGTTAGGGAAGTTTGACCTGGCCATTAAGAATCTATATATATAATTGCCTTAGTCTGTCTGTCTGTCTGTCTGTCTGTCTGTCTGTCTGTCTTGCTCCAAAATTGTGTCCTTACGGTGACACAAAGCGGATTGGCCGCTGGCCTCGCCATGACCCCGCCCCCCGCACGGATTTGTCGCTCGCCCTGGCTCCCCCCCCACGGATTGGCCGGCCGCTCGCACAGGCTCCGCCCCCCACACGGATTGGCCTCTCGCCACGGCACCCTGCACGTATTGGCAACTCGGCCACGCCCCACCCCCTCACGCAATGCACGCTCGCTCTGGCCCCGCCCCCCGCACGCATCCCCCGAACTGACAAGGAGACACGACTCCCAGGTGAGTACTGTACCCCCGGGAGCCCACACCAGCATACGCTGCCAACCCAGCCGACACAAACCCTCGCATTGCTGGGGTTTGCCGCCGTATGCTGGTGTGGGCTCCCGTGCGAGTGGGGGACGTGATGCGCTGGTAACCATGGTAGCATAGTTACCAGCGCATCAAGGTCCTGCAGCGGCGGAACATCCACACGCACACACATAACAACAGACACACACACACACATCAGATCACACTCACTCTCACACACACCTCACACACACACATCAGATCGCATCCACATACTCACAGCATCCAGAGATATCGCTTGCTTCTCGGCCGCGATACTGTGCTGTGAGCTTCCAGGACCTGCCGGAGGATCACATGGCCAGAAGCATGTGGTATCTCCGGATGTTGTGAGTGTGAGCGCGTATGTGCAATATCGTCAATGTGTGTGTGAGTGTATGCGATCGGGTGTGTGTGAGTGTATGCGATCGGGTGTGTGTGAGTGTATGCGATCGGGTGTGTGTGAGTGTATGCTATCGGGTGTGTGTTAGTGTATGCGATCGGGTGTGTGTGAGTGTATGCGATCGGGTGTGTGTGAGTGTATGCGATCGGGTGGGTGTGAGTGTATGCGATCGGGTGGGTGTGAGTGTATGCGATCGGGTGGGTGTGTGTGTGTGTGAGTGTATGCGATCGGATCTGTGAGTGTCGGCAGAGGAGCACGGCGTGCTGGAGGAGGCTGGGAGGAGAGAGGCTGATCCTGGGGAAGGCTGGGAGGGGGAGGCTGATGCTGGGGGAGGCTGATGTTGGGGGAGGCTGGGAGGGTGTAGGCTGATGCTGGGGGAGGCTGATTCTGGGGGAGGCTGGGAGGAGAGAGGCTGATGCTGGGGGAGGCTGATGCTGGGGGTGGCTGAGATGAGAGAGGCTGATGCTGGGGGAGGCTGGAAGGAGAGAGGCTGATGCTGGGGGAGGCTGATGTTGGGGGAGGCTGGGAGGGTGTAGGCTGATGCTGGGGGAGGCTGATTCTGGGGGAGGCTGGGAGGAGAGAGGCTGATGCTGGGGGAGGCTGATGCTGGGGGTGGCTGAGATGAGAGAGGCTGATGCTGGGGGAGGCTGGAAGGAGAGAGGCTGATGCTGGGGGAGACTGATGCTGGGGGAGGCTGGGAGGGGGAGGCTGATGCTGGGGGAGGCTGGGAGGAGAGAGGCTGATGCTAGGGGAGGCTGGGAGGAGAGAGGCTGATGCTGGAGGAGGCTAGGAGGAGAGAGGCTGATGCTGGGGGAGGCTGGGAGGCAGAGGCTGATGCTGGGGGAGGCTGGGAGGCGTAGGCTGATGCTGAGGGAGGCTGATGCTGGGGGACGCTGGAAGGAGAGAGGCTGATGCTGGGGGAGGCTGATGCTGGGGAAGGCTGGGAGGGGGAGGCTGATGCTGGGGGAGGTTGTGAGGAGGGAGGCTGGGAGGAGAGAGGCTGATGCTGGGGGAGGCTGATGCTGGGGTAGGCTGGAAGGAGAGAGGCTGATGCTGGGGGAGGCTGATGCTGGGGGAGGCTAGAAGGAGAGAGGCTGATGCTGGGGGAGGCTGATGCTGAGGGAGGCTGGGAGGTGGAGGCTGATGCTGGGGAAGGCTGGGAAGAGGGAGGCTGGGAGGAGAGAGGCTGATGCTGGGGGAGGCTGGAAGGAGAGAGGCTGATGCTGGGGGAGGCTGATGCTGGGGGAGGCTGATGCTGGGGGAGGCTGGGAGGAGAGAGGCTGATGCTGGGGGAGGCTGGGAGGAGGGAGGCTGGGAGGGGGGAGGCTGAGAGAAGACAGGCTGATGCTGGCGGAGGCTGAGGCTTGGAGGAGAGAGGCTGATGCTGGGGACAGAGAGGCTGATGCTCGGAGGAGAGAGGCTGATGCTGGGAGGAGAGAGGCTGATGCTGGGAGGAGAGAGGCTGATGCTGGGGGCAAAGAGGCTGATACTGGTGCAGCATGGGGGATGGAGCACGATGGGGGGTGCGCAGCATGGGGGATGGAGCACGATGGGGAGTGCGCAGCATGGGGGATGGAGCACGTTTGGGAGTGCGCAGCATGGCGGATGGAGCACGTTTGGGACTGCGCAGCATGGCGGATGGACCACGTTTGGGAGTGCGCACCATGGCGGATGGAGCATGTTTGGGAGTGCGCAGCATGGCGGATGGAGCACGTTTGGGAGTGCGCAGCATGGCGGATGGAGCACGTTTGGGACTGCGCAGCATGGCGGATGGACCACGTTTGGGAGTGCGCAGCATGGCGGATGGAGCATGTTTGGGAGTGCGCAGCATGGCGGATGGAGCACGTTTGGGAGTGCGCAGCATGGCGGATGGACCACGTTTGGGAGTGTGCAGCATGGCGGATGGAGCACGTTTGGGAGTGCGCAGCATGGCGGATGGAGCACGTTTGGGAGTGCGCAGCATGGCGGATGGAGCACGTTTGGGAGTGCACAGCATGGCGGATGGAGCACGATGGGGGGTGCGCAGCATGGGGGATGGAGCACGATGGGAGGTGCACACCTCCCCCCAACACATACACACACAACACACCACACACACACTGGGAACCACAAACACCGCCGTACACAGACACCCACACACACAGACAACGCTGCACACACACAACACCCAACACACAAACACCGCGGAATACTTAAATATACACACATACCACGCAACACACACACATTGCACAAAACATACCTCCCCCCTAAACACACCACACCCACACAAACCGCGCAACACACACACACACAACGCTACAGACACACAGCGCTCCACAAACAATGCAACACACATACAACACCGCTCTCACCCCCCGCCACACCAAGACAACACCCAGAACATGTGCAGCCCCTACACAAACACTTGGTAACTACACACAACAACATCTATATATATATATAACAAAAATCATACATTAACTACACAATACGGAAATTCTAGAATACCCGATGCGTAGAATCGGGCCACCTTCTAGTCTCCAATAAAGGGTTTAAAAAAATGACACCACAGAGAGAAAAAAATACTTTAATAGAATTAAATACACAGACACACTTAAAGACTCCATGCTTATTACTCCCGGTCAGCCCTCCACGATCCTGCTCTTCTGTCTTCTTTTTCCTTTAACCCATGCAGCTCTGCTACATCAGACAGAACTGCATGAGAGGAAGACGCTGCTGCTCCCCGTGCAGTCTATTCACTCATTGAGTGAGCAGAAGCTGCGTGCTGTAAGCAGTGACGTCACCGCTGACAGGCGGATTACCATAGCAACGTTGCTCCGATCAGGTGATTCCTGGTGCCGCAATTCACCGGCTGTTGCATCCAGTCCTTGCATATGGGCTGACTCTGTAAAGAGTGCTCACATGCATGGACAGGGAAGCCGACCATGTTCCAGAGCATTGCGCCGGTACACGGAGATGCTAGAATGATCACCGCGTACCGGAGAGATGCTGTTAGGGCCAGGTGGACGGGCAGACCCAGGAGGTGGATCCACTGGGCCGAACTCCTTGATGATGGTAAGGGGTCCGGTAGCTGGAGCACTACAGGTAGCAGGGCAGTCCGTGCACACGAGTATAATGGAGAAGTCCCTGGGACCACGGAGTCACTGATGGTAGTCCGGGTGACGGAGCTCAGGTTCGGAAGCCGAGAAGATGTCAGGCGGAGTCCGGAACCGTTGGAGCGAGATGACGGGTCACCGCAGGGATCAGAGATGGTACGGACTGTCAGGATGGCAGATCGACAGCGTTCGGGGTTCGGGATTCGGCAGGACCGGATGGCGAGGCAGGATCGGCTCTAGAAGAGAGAGAGGTGAGTATCTCACAGAAACACAAGGAGACCTGACTCCTAGCTTGGGAAACATGAAGAACAGGCCCCGCCCACTTGGACACTAAACCCCTTTATACCCTGTACCTGTGTGCTTCATTTCCTGTCAGTGGACGCTGGCCCTTTAAGAAAGGGTCAATGACCGCGCGCGCGCGCCCTTATGCGCATGCGCGCGGCCCGGGTGCCAGAAGCCAGAGCAGGAAGCTGTGAGGAGGAAGCAGCAGAGCCGGGCTGGGGCTGGGAAGCCGACGGGCGCCGGGAGCGGGGACCAGGGAGCCTGGGAAGCGCGGGCAATGGAGGCTGGAGAGCGGGGAGCGTGGCAGGTGAGCCGGGGAGCGGGGCAGGGGACCCGGAGAGCGTGACAGTACCCCCCCCCACGCCCCCCTCCCCGCAACCGGGACAGGAAGGCACGGATCAGAGGAGTGCCCACATTCTCCCGGGGCTCCCAGGACGTATCCTCAGGACCATACCCTGCCCAGTCCACCAGGAAGAACTGTCGACCCCGTACGGTCTTCATGGCCACGATATCCCTTACCGCATAGATGTCGTCATCGGCAATAGGAGGAGGAGCCGAACTGGCAGCAGCGGAGAAGGGACCAAGGACAACCGGCTTGAGCAGGGAGACGTGGAAGGAGTTGGGTATCCTCATCGTGACCGGGAGCTGTAGCTTGTAGGAGACCTCATTGATCTTGCTGAGGACTTTAAACGGTCCGATGTAGCGAGGTCCCAGCTTGTAGGATGGTAGCTTCAACCGGACGTACTTGGAAGCGAGCCAGACGAGATCTCCTGGAGAGAAACACGGAGGGTCCAGACGTCTCTTGTCTGCGTGTCTCTTCATCCGCAGGGAGGCACGTGCGAGGGACGCCTTAACCGAGTCCCAAATGGTTGTGAAGTCACGGACTACAGCATCAGCAGCAGGGACATCCGAGGAAGAGGATACAGGCAATGGGACGGTAGGCTGAAGTCCGTAAACGACATGGAAGGGAGAGCTGGAGGAGGACTCACTGACGTGGTGATTATGGGAGAATTCAGCCCAAGGAAGAAGCGTGGACTAGTCGTCATGATGGGCGTTGACGTAGTAACGTAAGAAGGAGGTCAATATCTGATTGACCCGTTCCACTTGGCCGTTCGACTGAGGATGGTAGGCTGAAGAAAAGTCCAGAGTCACTCCCAGATGTTTGCAGAGAGCCCTCCAGAAGCGGGAGGTGAACTGAGTTCCTCTGTCGGACACAATGTGTGATGGAAAGCCATGCAAGCGGAAGATGTGATGTATATAGGCGTCCGCGAGTTCCTGGGCAGAGGGCAGTCCAGCCATAGGGACGAAATGAGCCATTTTAGAGAACCGATCCACCACGACCCATATGACTGTGTGTCCGGAGGACAATGGCAAGTCCGTAATAAAGTCCATCGCAATGTGTTGCCACGGAACTGAGGGTATAGGCAGAGGCAGAAGACGGCCATATGGCAGATGTTTGGGCGTCTTGTTCCTGGCACAAGAGGAGCAGGCAGAGACAAAAGAGGCGACGTCCGTGCGAAGGGATGGCCACCAGTAATGACGTACAATTGCACTCCAAGTTCTCTTCTGACCAGCATGACCGGCTGTTTTCGAGGCATGGCCCCAGTGTAATACTTTTTGCCTGTCAGTCTCAGAGACAAAGGTCTTCCCGGGCGGTATCTGGGCCAGGGTGACAGGAGCCACTGGAATGATTTTACTAGGACAGATGATGGGTTGGGATGTCTCCTCCTCCTGCTCCTTGGGCATGAAAGACCTGGACAAGGCATCAGCGCGTACATTCTTGTCCGCGGGTCGGAAATGGAGCTGGAAATCGAATCTGGCAAAGAACAAGGACCACCTGGCTAGCCGTGGGTTCAGTCGCTGAGCAGACCGCAGGTATTCCAGGTTCTTGTGGTCCGTGTAAATAATAACTAGAGATGAGCGAACCGGTCCCGGTTCGGCTCGAGGCCGGTTCGCCGAACGGGGGTCCCGTTCGAGTTCGGTTCGTCGAACGTTCGACGAACCGAACTAGAACCAATAGGCTATAATGGGAGGCAATCACAAACACATAAAAATGCATTATAAATGTACACAAACAGTTAATAAACATTGCCATAACACTTACCGGTCCTCGCGATCCCTTCTGCACTCTGTCTCCTGCCGCTATTCCATCCGATGATCGCTGAATCCTCCCGGTGACCTGCACTGCCAGCAGAGAAGCAGGACCTATCGTGACGTCAAAATAGCCATGTGACCAGTCACGTGGCTATTATCTCATTGGCTACAGACTGGTCACATGACTATGACACGTCATGTAGGACCTGCGAGTGCATCTCTCCGGTACACGGTGCACATATGTGTATCGCCGTGTACCGGCGACATGCTCTAGCACACGGTCGACTCCCCGTTCCGTTAGGGACCGGCTGACACAGCCGGTCATTAACGGAGATCACCGTTGCCATAGCAACGCAGTTAGCGGTGACGTCACCGCTAACCGCGGCTCCGGGAGCACCGTTGCTATGGTAACGCGTCTGTCAGCGTTACCGCTGTTACCGCTAGCAGCCAGCAGTGATCACTCACGGAGTGAAGGCTGCACGCTGCTTCCCGATTGTAGTGAGCATTGTAGTTAGGATGGAGGTTCCCCAGCCCCAAGTGATGCCCCTCACTACAATCGTCACTACTACTACACTAGAAAGAAAGAAGACAGAAGAGCAGGATCGTGGAGGGCTGACAGGGGTAATAAAGATGGAGTCTCTAATGTGTCTGTGTATTTATTTCTATTAAAGTATTTTTTCTCTGTGTGGTGTCTTTTTTTAACCCTTTATTGGAGATTCTTAATGGCCGGGTCAAACGTGCCTGACATTAAGAATCTCTGGCTTAATACTGGCTGGTAAAACAAAGCCAGTATTAACTCATGATTACCCAACAAGCCACCCGGCTCCAGGGCTGTTGGAAGAGTTGGATACAGCGCCAGATGATGGCGCTTCTATGAGAGCGCCATTTTCTGGGACGGCTGCGGACTGAAATCCGCAGCAGAGGCGCCCACAAACCTCGGGCTAACCTGTGCTGCGGATTCCAATCCCCAGCTGCCTAGTTGTACCCGGCTGGACACAAAAATAGGGCGAAGCCCACGTCATTTGTTTTTTAATTATTTCATGAAATAAGTGAAATAATTAAAAAAACGGGCTTCCCTATATTTTTGGTTCCCAGCCGGGTACAAATAGGCAACTGGGGGTTGGAGGCAGCCCGTGGCTGCCAGCTGTACCTGGCTAGCATACAAAAATATGGCGAAGCCCACATCATTTTTTTGGTGGGCAAAAAACTTCTGCATGCAGTCCTGGATGGAGTATGCTGAGCCTTGTAGTTCTGCAGCTGCTGTCTGCTCTTCTCCATACAGACAGACAGCAGCTGCAGAACTACAAGGCTCAGCATACTCCATCCAGGACTGTATGCAGAAGTTTTTTGCCCCCTGAAAAAATTATGTGGCTTCGCCATATTTTTGTATGCTAGCCAGGTACAGCAGGCAGGTACGGCTGCCCCCAACCCCCAGTTGCCTATTTGTACCCGGCTGGGAACCAAAAATAAAGGGAAGCCCTTTTTTTATTATTTCATGAATTTCATGAAATAATTAGAAAACAAATGACGTAGGCTTTGCCCCATTTTTGTGTCCAGCCAGGTACAACTAGGCAGCTGGGATTGGAATCCGCACCACCGGTTGGCCTGAGCTTTCTGGGCCCCACTGCTGCGAATTGCAGTCTGCAGCCACCTCAGAAAATGGCATTTTCATAGAAGCGCCATCTTCTGGCGCTGTATCCAACTCTTCCAGCACCTGCCTGCTATACCTGGCTAGCATACAAAAATATGGCGAAGCTCACGTCCTTTTTTTGTAGCTTTTTGGCAAAAAAAAAAAAAATGCTTCCCTGGATTTTCCATTGCCAGTGAAGGTAACACCAAGCAGTGGGGGTTAGCAGCCAGTAGCTGCTTGGATTACCCTTAGCTAGCAATACAAAAAATGCAGTGGGAGCTAACATATATTTTTTTTAATTATTTATTTAAATAACTAAAAATAAAATGGGCTTCCCTGTATTTTGATTGCTGGACATCACAGTGCTGTAAAAATAAATCTTTAAAAAAATGACGTAGCGCTCCGCGGTATTTTTGATTCTCAGCGCAGATAAAGCAGACAGCTATGGGTTGCCACCCCCATCTGCCTGCCGTTACCTTGGTTGGCAATCAAAATACAGGGAAGCCCATTAATTTTTTCTATTTAAAAAATAGTTAAAAAAAAAAATTACGTTGGGTCCCCCCATTTTTGATAGCCAGCTAGGGTAAAGCAGACGGCTGTAGCCTGAAAACCACAGCTGGCAGCTTTACCGTGGTTGGGGATCCAATGTGGAGGTCCCCTCAGGCTCTTTTTTATAATTATTTTATAAATATTAATAATTACACAATAAAAGTAGGGGACCCCCCAAATTGGATCACCAGCCAAGGTAAAGCGGACAGCTGTGGTCTGGTATTCTCAGGGTGGGAAGGTCCATAGTTATTGGGCCTTCACAGCCTAAAAATAGCAGGCCGCAGGCACCCCAGACGTGGCGCATCCACTAGATGCGCCAATCCTGGCGCTTCACCCCAGCTCATCCCGTGCCCTGGTGCAGTGGCAAACGGGGTAATAAATCGGGTTGATACTAGCTGTAAAGTCACCTGAGATCAAGCCCAGCAGTTTGTGATGTCATGGCGTCTATTAGATACCCAACATCATAAACTGTCAGTACTAACAAAAACAAAAAATCGACAAAAGAAATTTATTTGAAAAAACAGTCCCCAAAACATTTCCTCTTTCACCAATTTATTGTAAGAAAAAAAATAAAGGGGTCCCACGACGACTCTGGACCGTCTAGAATATGGGGGGGAGACACTCAGGGAACGTATCCCCCATTTTCTAGGAGTGCGGACCCTTCATGTGAGGAGTGTGGGTGCAATGAATCTGCACTCACTCTCCCCGGGTCCACAGCAGCAGAGTCCATGTCGTAATGGTTGCTACCAAAGCTGCAATGCCCTGCTCATGAGGTAAGGGCATGCCTAATCAGGAGAACTACTGTAGAGGAAGCTCTGCTCACTGGTATATAGGTGCTCAGAGGTAATAATAGATAAAATTAGTGAGTAACCTCGGCACTCTATATCTCCCAGACTAAGTCAGTAAGTCACAACGGATAGTAATGCAAAATCACTCTTTATTGGTCCGTATTAAGAAAATTTTTTTTTCATAAGCATATATGTTTTTGTCCAAAACAAGTTACAAATGACGTTTCGGCCTGAGCCTTCGTCAGATTGGACTTATCTGCATGTAATCATGAAAAATGACAATAATCAGTATCACATAAGAGTGAGAGAACAATAACATAAACTCGAACAATGTAGAGGTACAATTGGGATGCAGCAAAAAAATTGCAACACAGCAAGAAATGAAACACATGATACAAATGTCATAATACAGTACAAGGACAATATAGTAATGACAAATATGGGGTCAGAGTAGACTTAGACAGCTCTGGTACGAAAGAGATGTCAATCATAAAGTAACATGTGCAGTAGGTGTAGAGCTACACTATGCATGGCAGAGCTAATGGGTAGACCGACCATAGAAAAAGTAGAGAAAAAGTGGAGAAAAAGTGGAGAATAAGTGGAACATAAGAGGAGAAAAAGTGGAGAAAAAGTGGAGAAAAAAGTGGAGAAAAAGTGGAGAAAAAGTGGAGAAAAAGTGGAGAAAAAGTGGAGAAAAAGTGGAGATTAAGAGGAGAAAAAGTGGAGAAAAAAGTGGAGAAAAAGTGGAGAAAAAGTGGAGCATAAGTGGAGAAAAAGTGGAGAAAAAGTGGAGAAAAAGTGGAGCATAAGAGGAGAAAAAGTGGAGAAAAAAGTGGAGAAAAAGTGGAGAAAAAGTGGAGCATAAGAGGAGAAAAAGTGGAGAAAAAGTGGAGAAAAAAGTGGAGCATAAGAGGAGAAAAAGTGGAGAAAAAGTGGAGAAAAAGTGGAGAAAAAGTGGAGCATAAGAGGAGAAAAAGTGGAGAAAAAGTGGAGAAAAAAGTGGAGAAAAAGTGGAGAAAAAGTGGAGAAAAAGTGGAGAAAAAGTGGAGAAAAAGTGGAGATTAAGAGGAGAAAAAGTGGAGAAAAAGTGGAGAAAAAGTGGAGCATAAGAGGAGAAAAAGTGGAGAAAAAAGTGGAGAAAACGTGGAGAAAACGTGGAGAAAAAGTGGAGAAAAAGTGGAGAAAAAGTGGAGCATAAGAGGAGAAAAAGTGGAGAAAAAGTGGAGAAAAAAGTGGAGAAAAAGTGGAGTAAAAGTGGAGAAAAAGTGGAGAAAAAGTGGAGAAAAAGTGGAGATTAAGAGGAGAAAAAGTGGAGAAAAAGTGGAGAAAAAGTGGAGCATAAGAGGAGAAAAAGTGGAGAAAAAAGTGGAGAAAACGTGGAGAAAACGTGGAGAAAAAGTGGAGAAAAAGTGGAGAAAAAGTGGAGCATAAGAGGAGAAAAAGTGGAGAAAAAAGTGGAGAAAACGTGGAGAAAAAGTGGAGAAAAAGTGGAGAAAAAGTGGAGCATACGAGGAGAAAAAGTGGAGATTAAGAGGAGAAAAAGTGGAGAAAAAGTGGAGAAAAAGTGGAGAAAAAGTGGAGCATAAGAGGAGAAAAAGTGGAGAAAAAAGTGGAGAAAAAGTGGAGAAAAAGTGGAGATTAAGAGGAGAAAAAGTGGAGCATAAGAGGAGAAAAAGTGGAGAAAAAAGTGGAGAAAAAGTGGAGAAAGTGGAGAAAAAAATGGAGAAAAAGTGGAGAAAAAGTGGAGAAAAAGTGGAGAATAAGACGAGAAAAAGTGGAGAAAAAGTGGAGAAAAAGTGGAGAATAAGAGGAGAAAAAGTGGAGAATAAGTGGAGAAAAAAATGGAGAAAAAGTGGAGAAAAAGTGGAGAAAAAGTGGAGCATAAGAGGAGAAAAAGTGGAGAAAAAGTGGAGAAAAAGTGGAGAAAAAGTGGAGCATAAGAGGAGAAAAAGTGGAGAAAAAAGTGGAGAAAAAGTGGAGAAAAAGTGGAGCATAAGAGGAGAAAAAGTGGAGAAAAAGTGGAGAAAAAGTGGAGCATAAGAGGAGAAAAAGTGGAGAAAAAGTGGAGAAAAAGTGGAGAAAAAGTGGAGCATAAGAGGAGAAAAAGTGGAGAAAAAGTGGAGAAAAAAGTGGAGAAAAAGTGGAGAAAAAGTGGAGAAAAAGTGGAGAAAAAGTGGAGATTAAGAGGAGAAAAAGTGGAGAAAAAGTGGAGAAAAAGTGGAGCATAAGAGGAGAAAAAGTGGAGAAAAAAGTGGAGAAAACGTGGAGAAAACGTGGAGAAAAAGTGGAGAAAAAGTGGAGAAAAAGTGGAGAAAAAGTGGAGCATAAGAGGAGAAAAAGTGGAGAAAAAAGTGGAGAAAACGTGGAGAAAAAGTGGAGAAAAAGTGGAGAAAAAGTGGAGCATAAGAGGAGAAAAAGTGGAGATTAAGAGGAGAAAAAGTGGAGAAAAAGTGGAGAAAAAGTGGAGAAAAAGTGGAGAAAAAGTGGAGCATAAGAGGAGAAAAAGTGGAGAAAAAAGTGGAGAAAAAGTGGAGAAAAAGTGGAGAAAAAGTGGAGATTAAGAGGAGAAAAAGTGGAGCATAAGAGGAGAAAAAGTGGAGAAAAAAGTGGAGAAAAAGTGGAGAAAGTGGAGAAAAAAATGGAGAAAAAGTGGAGAAAAAGTGGAGAATAAGAGGAGAAAAAGTGGAGAAAAAGTGGAGAAAAAGTGGAGAATAAGAGGAGAAAAAGTGGAGAATAAGTGGAGAAAAAAATGGAGAAAAAGTGGAGAAAAAGTGGAGAGAAAGTGGAGAAAAAAATGGAGAAAAAGTGGAACACCCTTTGGTACCTTTCATGTGGCACTAAGGGGTGCTTAGCTTTGTATTTAGCCAAAAAAATGAAAAAAAAATGACATAGGGTTCCCCCTAGTTTTGTAGCCAGCTAGGGTAAAGCAGACGGCTGCAGCCTGCAGACCACAGCTGGCAACCTCACCTTGGCTGGTAATCCAAAACTGAGGGCACCCCACGCTGTTATTTTAAATTAAATAAATAATTAAAAAAAAAAAACACGTAGGGGTCCCCCAAAATTGGATCACCAGCCAAGGTAAAGCAGACAGCTGGGGCCTGATATTCTCAGACTAGGGAGGTCCATGGTTATTGGAATCTCCCCAGCCTAAAAATAGCAGGCCGCAGCCGCCCCAGAAGTGGCGCATCCATTAGATGCGCCAATCCTGGTGCTTCGCCCCAGCTCATCCCGCGCCCTGGTGCGGTGGCAAACGGGGTAATATTTGGGGTTAATACCAGATGTGTAATGTCACCTGGCATCAAGCCCTGGGGTTGGTGAGGTCAGGCGTCTATCAGATACCCGACATCACCAACCCAGTCAGTAATAAAAAAAAAATACACGACAAACACATTTTTATTTGAAAAAACACTCCCCAAAACATTCCCTCTTTAACCAATTTATTAGATTGAAAAACAAATCCAGGTCTGGTGAAATCCAAGGGGTTGCCATGACGATGCACACTGTCCCAGTCAATGAAGAGCAGGATGTTCCCCATTGGCTGGGAGAGCAGTGCAGTGACCTGAGCTAACATCAATGGGTCAGCCCAGGTCACTGCAGGGGATGACAAGTGCTGCTGTCAGCGAGGTACATTACCTGCGCTGATCTCCAGCACACTGACAGCCCCTGTCACTGAGGTCAATGACCGGCGCCTTCACATCAAGTATCGCGAGAGGTCCGTGACGTCACCGCCAGTGTCAGTCTCGGGTCGAAAGCGATAGGTGATGTGACAAGCGGCGGCCATGGAGGACAGTGACAGCGCTGAGGTCGGGATGGCGGGACTTCATCACCGCAGGTAAGCCGAGCGAGCGAGCGAGCGAGCGGGCGGGCGGGGGTGGGGGGGCGGGCGGGGGGGGGGGGGTGGATGTGTGTGTGTGTGTGTTTGTGTATGTGTATGTATGTGTACATGCCGCGGGCAGGAGGGGGTGGAGCGAGCTGAGCGGGAAAGTGTGGGCTTCCTGCACGTAACTAAGATAAACATCGGGTTACTAACCAAAGCGCTTTGCTTGGATACCCGATGTTTATCTTGGTTACCAGCTTGTGGCAGGCTGCCAGCGATGGCTCCTGCTCACTGTAGCTGTAAAAAGCCCTGCTTTTTGCTGCTAGAACCGTTCTCGAACGTATCTAGAACTATCGAGCTTTTAGCAAAAAGCTCGAGTTCTAGTTCGATCTCGAACAGCCCAAAAATCACTCGAGCCGCGAACTGGAGAACCACGAACCACGAACCGCGCTCAACTCTAATAATAACGGGGTATACTGCTCCTTCCAGAAGATAGCGCCATTCCTCCAGAGCCAGTTTGACTGCTAATAGCTCTCGGTCACTGATGGTGTAGTTGCGTTCAGGCGCTGAGAAGCTCTTGGAGAAGAAACCGCAAGTCACCATCTTCCCGGAGGAGGACTTCTGCATGAGCACTGCACCGGCTCCCGAGGAGGAGGCATCCACCTCCAAGGTGAACTGGCGGTTTAACTCCGGACGGTGGAGTACAGGAGAGGAGGCAAATGCCTGCTTCAGAGAGCCAAACGCGGCGTCGGCCGCAGGTGACCAGTCCTTTGGATTAACCCCCTTCTTGGTCAAGGTGGAGAGAGGAGCAGTCAGAGCAGAGAAGTGAGGGATGAACTGGCGGTAATAGTTGGCAAATCCCAGAAAGCGTTGGATTGCCTTCAGTCCAGAAGGAGGAGGCCAGTTGAGAATGGAGGAGACCTTCTTTGGATCCATCTGCAGTCCGGTATCGGAGATGAGGTACCCCAGGAAGGGGAGAGAAGACTGCTAAAAGACACACTTCTCGTACTTGGCGTACAGACGATTCTCTCTCAGTCTTTGTAGAACCAGCTGCACGTTCTCTCTGTGGGTCTGGAGGTCCGGAGAGAAGACAAGGATATCATCCAGATACACCACCACACAGACGTAGAGAAGGTCCCGGAAAACGTCGTTCACCAATTCTTGAAAGACTGCTGGTGCGTTACACAGGCCGAAGGGCATCACGCAGTATTTATAGTGCCCATCGCGAGTATTGAACGCGGTCTTCCATTCGTCCCCAGAGCGGATGCGGACCAGGTTGTAGGCACCTCGAAGGTCCAACTTGGTGAACACACGAGCTCCTCTAAGCCGATCAAACAATTCGGGGATGAGCGGCACGGGGTACTTGTTTTTCACGGTGATTTGGTTCAATCCCCGGTAGTCTATGCATGGGCGTAAGTCGCCTTCTTTCTTCTTAACGAAGAAAAAACCTGCTCCAGCAGGAGAGGGGGATCTCCGAATGAATCCCCTTGCCAGGCTCTCAGTGATGTAAGTAGACATGGCCCTTGTTTCGGCTGGAGACAGTCCTCGAGGTGGTGTAGTTCCCGGGAGCAGGTCGATGGCACAATCGTAAGGACGATGTGGCGGAAGTACCTCTGATTCCTTTTTATCA
The DNA here is from genome assembly GCF_048569485.1 of Anomaloglossus baeobatrachus. Classification (NCBI taxonomy): domain Eukaryota; kingdom Metazoa; phylum Chordata; class Amphibia; order Anura; family Aromobatidae; genus Anomaloglossus; species Anomaloglossus baeobatrachus. The sequence goes on from NC_134353.1 coordinate 245,505,402, forward strand.
AAGACATCCGCGAAGGACCAATAGGCCGAGGGCAGTCCCGGTAGGGACTCTGGAACCGGAGGTCGCCGGATGGGTTGTATGGTCTTCAGACAGTTCTCATGGCAAGAAGAGCCCCATCGGGTGATTTCACCAGTGCCCCAGCTGACTGATGGTTCGTGTGTCCGTAACCAGGGAAGTCCCAGCAGGATTTGATGGGACATGTGTGGGAGGACGTAGAGAGCGATGTTCTCGGTGTGCAGGGCACCGATACGTAGTTCGACCGGCCTGGTGATCCAGGAGATGGTGTCAGAGAGGGGTCTCCCATCCACAGAGGCGATCACGAGGGGTTTGTCGAGTGGAGTAACAGGCACCTGGTACTTGTCCACCGTGGCCTGCTGGATGAAATTGCCTGCTGCCCCAAAATCGGGGTACGCCTCAGCCGTGAACCGCGTCTCTCCCGTTGTCACTTGCACAGTCCATGTAACTGGGTCTGAGAGAGTCCCAGCACCTAGGGTGGCCTCTCCTACCAACCCTAGGCTTTGAAGTTTCCCGGCCTCTCTGGACAGGAGCGTAGCAGGTGTGTGCCCTCTCCGCAGTAGAAGCAGAGGCCCTTGGCGAGCCGCTCTGCTCGGCGTTGTTCGGACTGCCGCACACGGTCGATCTGCATGGGCTCGTGGACGGAGACACCAGATGGCGCTGACTGGAGTACAGCGGGCTTCTGCGGAGGAGAGGAATGCCGTACCGGACGTCTCTCACGGGACACCTCTTTGGATCGCTCCTGAAAGCGAATGTCCACTCGAGTCGCTAGGGTAATCAGGGCATCCAGGGTGGACGGTACGTCACGACCAGCCAGCTCATCTTTGATTCGACCCGAGAGTCCTTCCCAGAAGGCGGCGGTTAGGGCCTCGTTGTTCCACCCGAGTTCCGAAGCCAAGGTGCGGAAACGGATGGCGTATTGACCCACCGTCAGAGTACCCTGACGTAACCGGAGAAGAGATGAGGCAGACGCGGAAGCGTGTCCGGGCTCGTCAAAGGTGCCACGAAAAGCCTGCAGGAACTCCTGGATGTTCTTGGTCACCGGATCCTCCCTTTCCCACAAGGGGTTCATCCACGCCAGTGCCTCGCCCTCTAGATGGGACATGATGAAGGCGACCTTGGCTTGGTCGGAGGCAAACAAATGCGGCAGCTGCGTGAAATGGAGGGAGCATTGGTTTATGAATCCTCTGCAGGTCTTGGGATCTCCGGCGTACCGGGGTGGTGAGGCCAAACGAAGTCTGGAAGCATCCGAAGAGGCTGCCACGGGAGCTGGAGCCGTGGATTGACTAGTGGAAGCCCGAGATGCTGCAGATGTAACTGACGCTTGTAGCGTGTTCAGGCGGGCGTCCACAGAAGTCATAAAGTTCAGCATGCGGGTCTGGGCCTCACGCTGGCGTTGGAGTTCCTCCTGAAAAGCTGCTAGTGCTGCAGCGGGATCCATGGCCTGTTCTTACTGTTAGGGCCAGGTGGACGGGCAGACCCAGGAGGTGGATCCACTGGGCCGAACTCCTTGATGATGGTAAGGGGTCCGGTAGCTGGAGCACTACAGGTAGCAGGGCAGTCCGTGCACACGAGTATAATGGAGAAGTCCCTGGGACCACGGAGTCACTGATGGTAGTCCGGGTGACGGAGCTCAGGTTCGGAAGCCGAGAAGATGTCAGGCGGAGTCCGGAACCGTTGGAGCGAGATAACGGGTCACCGCAGGGATCAGAGATGGTACGGACTGTCAGGATGGCAGATCGACAGCGTTCGGGGTTCGGGATTCGGCAGGACCGGATGGCGAGGCAGGATCGGCTCTAGAAGAGAGAGAGGTGAGTATCTCACAGAAACACAAGGAGACCTGACTCCTAGCTTGGGAAACACGAAGAACAGGCCCCGCCCACTTGGACACTAAACCCCTTTATACCCTGTACCTGTGTGCTTCATTTCCTGTCAGTGGACGCTGGCCCTTTAAGAAAGGGTCAATGACCGCGCGCCCTAATGCGCATGCGCGCGGCCCGGGTGCCAGAAGCCAGAGCAGGAAGCTGTGAGGAGGAAGCAGCAGAGCCGGGCTGGGGCTGGGAAGCTGACGGGCGCCGGGAGCGGGGACCAGGGAGCCTGGGAAGCGCGGGCAATGGAGGCTGGAGAGCGGGGAGCGTGGCAGGTGAGCCGGGGAGCGGGGCAGGGGACCCGGAGAGCGTGACAGATGCACTGACAGGACCTAGCATGACGTCTAGCCATGTGACCAGTCTGTAGCCAATGAGATAATAGACACGTGACTGATCACATGCTATTTTGATGTCACGATAGGCCCTATCATCAGTGCTGGTTACTGGGAGGATGCAGCGACTATCGGAAGGAAAAGCGGCAGGAGACAGAGTGCAGGACGTGTCGCGGGGACCTGTAAGTGTTATGGCAATGTTTATTAACAGTATGTGTACATGTACAATGTGCTTTTATGTGTTTGTGTTTGCCTCCCATTGTTTTCAATGTGGTTCAAGTGGTTCGTCAACCGGTTCGTCGAACGTTCGTCGAACAGAGCCTCCGTTCGACGAACCGAACCGAACTCGAACGCTAGGGGGTGGCTCATCTCTAAACTTGAGCTTCCCCATGTCCCTAGAGGAGTTCTTTCCCCATGTGGTGATCACATTCCTATTCCTCTCTTTTCCTGAATATAACCCTGTCCAGTGTACAGGCCACGGGTACACTAGTCCCACTTTAGGTTAAAGACACAGAGGGGATATGACAGACAGGGATAAAAGAAACAGCAATTGCACAAAGCACACCAAACTACTTTAAGGAGTAAAGGGAATGAATAAGTGAGGCAAACTGAAGAGGGATTAAAGGAAGGTAAAACACCACATCATTTTCCACACAGCAATCTCCGGCTATAGCTCCAAAAATGACTCCTTAGTCTACGGCTCACAAGTCCATGCTAAAGGCTAGGTATAGCTGAGCTATCACTGGCAACTTTCTCAGCTGATAAGAGAATATTTATAGCAGCAGTGAGTGGTAAAATCAGAAAAGCTAAGATCAGGCATTTAGGACTCCAAACAAACTGCTTAACCCTTGCAGCACTGGACCAAGAAAAATCTGCATAGCTTGTAGATTTAACCACTGCAAGTATGCGTGTAGCCATGTGCTGCGATCTCCTAACACCTGAAATAGAGGGGACCACTTGCAACATGGTACCCCCATGACATATATCCAACATGCTATATTAAATTTAGCAAAGCTTATATAAATGGCACAGTGGCTCTGTGATTAGCACCGTAGCCTGGGATGCTGGATTCAAGTGCACCAAAGACAACATCTGCAAGCATGAAATATAAATAGAAGGAATGTGCACAGCACCGCTTAGCTATTTAGGAGGTAGTATAGTAATCCCGTTCCAACACTATTCAGTGTGGCTCTTGCCTTGTAAATTTTTCTTGGTGTGCCGGGTATACTCATGGGTCTTTTCCTGATCTGATGGAAAAAAGAGTCTCCAACCGAGGTGCTATTGCTCAGCCAAAGCGTATGAATTCATAGAAAAATAGAAGAAGGGCAGCACTCTTCAGTTGTGTGAGACTATTTTATTTTTCGATGCTGACAGGTGGAACAGACATGAGGGCATGGACGGAGGGGAGCACGAGGACGACGGTACCGTTTCGCACCTCTAGGGGTGCTTTCATCTGCAAGCAGTTTGCATGTGTGTTTTATCCATGTACTTCAGTTTACCTCCACATTCCAAACTTATACTGATAGGAAATTTACATTGTAGACCCCAATAAGGACAGTGATGATGATGTCTTCAAAAATCTGTGGAAATTAATGGTGCGGGATAACTGATTTGCTTGTCATTTTTGTACACTTTTTTCAGCACAAAATTAATATACATTGTTTGGGATGGGGATGGGGGTGGAAATAAAACAAATGTTAAATGCACTTACCACATCCATAATCCAAGGCTGATTCCTGGTTTAATGTGCATGAGTGCCAATATCCCAGCAGACCATTCTCTTCACAAATGCAGAGAGAAAGAATGGCACATTAAAATACTAGAACACCAATATCTACTTTATTGCATAAAAAAATGGATAAAAAACAACAACTTTGCAATAGGTATGGTTCACATCATACATTATGTTTGTGTAAACATGATAGAAATGCATCAGTTGATCAGGACTACCTTGTGAACCAACGTATTGCAAAGATTTTTTTCTATTATTCTATAAAATTAAAAAGGTATCTGTATTTTACTTTTGGGCTGTGCTACTCTTTTCTAACTAGTGTGGAGATAGTGTAACTCAGGATTCATTGCCAATTCATTAAAATAACTAGAACACCAAGTATTTAGATATAGTCATCCAAAAGAGGAGCACAAAGAAAATGGCTTAGGCTGGAGTCACACTTGCGATTGACTCACCGAGTCTCGCTTCGCATCACCCTGCACGGCCACACACTCTCCTGACAGGAGAGGTTCGGCTGCATGTATTTCTATGCAGGTGAGACGCTCTTGTCCGGAGAGCATCAGGCCGTGCCGGGTGATGTGATGCGAGACTCACGTGAGTCACTCGCATGTGTGACTCCGGCCTTAAAGTGATTCCAGCAGGAACATGTCAGCAGAACAAAATGTGAATGCTCCATACCAAGTTAAAAAGGGGGGGGAAATAATGGAAGTTGCTGCTTGGCTATGGGTACATGGATTACCTATATCCCATACCCATATCATGGATTAACCATTACCCATATGGACATTACCCGTGTCCAATCTTCTTTGATAAAAATGTGAAAACAGCGACACACATGGACATCTTTGTGAATTTTGATGCATAGATAACTAACCATGAGTGTGAGTATTCTTTCCTTCAGCAAAAAAGAGTTTTGTTTTTAACCGCTTAAGGACCAAGATACTTTGTACGTTAAAACTCAATTTTCATTCTGAACAGCGTCATTTTATGAGGTAATAGCTCTGGAATGCTTCAATGGATCCCAGTGATTCTGATATTGGTTTTTTTTTACATGTTGTACTTCATGTTGGTGGTAAATGTTGGTCAATATTATTTGCATTTTTTTATGAAAATATAAAAAAATTACAGAAGATTTCCCAATTTTTAAGCTTTTACATTTTATGTCCTTAAACCAGATAGATATACCACACAAATTAGCTAATAAATAGCATTTGCCACATGTCTACTTTACATCAGCACACTTTTTGAAACATAATTTATTTTTGTTCGAAAGTTAGCAGAGTCAAACATTCATCTACAATTTCTCATTTTTCCAACAAAATTTACAAAACCATTTTTTAGGGATCACATCACATTTGAAATTACTTTGATGGGGCTTTGTAACAGAAAATACCCAAAAGTGACCCCATTCTAAACATTCCAACAGTCGATAAGCTCCAAACCACATTCAAGATGTTATTAACTATTTAGGTGCTTCACACCAACTAAAGCAATGTGAAAGGAAAAAATGAAAATTTTACTTTTTCTCAAAAAAATGTTACCTTAGCCCCAAATTTAGTATTTTCTCAAGAGTAACAGGAAACAGATGCGCTACACAATTTGTTGTGCAATTTCTCCTGAGCATGCAGATATCCTATATAAGGGCTCGGATTGGAAGGCGCACAAGTTGACTTTTGGAAAGTAAAAATTTGCTGGAAGTAATAGCGGATGCGATGCTGCGTTTTCCTAAACAGCGTAAACCCCAACACGTCACTCCATTTTGGACGCTGGAGACCTCAAGGGATTTATCCAGATGTTTAGCGAACACATTGAACCCCCAGACCCTTCACAAAATTTTATAATGTTCAGCCGTGAAAATAAAAAAAATCACATTTTCTCCACAAAAATATTCTTTTAGCCCAAAATTTAGCAATTTCACAAGGGTAACAGGAGAAAAGGAACCATACAATATGTTGTGCAATTTCTCCTTACGAATCCCCCATATGTGAAGGAAAACTATTATTTTGGCGCACGGCAGGCCTTGAAGGGGAAGGCGTGCCATTCGACTTTTGAAATGCAAAATTGGCTGGAATAGTTAGTGGACGCCATGTCGCATTTTGAGAGCCTTGATGTTCCTAAACAGTAGAAACCCCACCACAAGTGACCCTTTTTGGAAACTAAACTCCTCAAAGAAGTTATCCAGATGTTTAGTGAGCAACTTGAACCCCTTAGTGCTTCACAGAATTTTATAACGTTGAGCCGTGAAAAAAAATATTTTTTTTCAAACAAAATGTTGTTTTAGCTCTACATTTTGCATTTTCACAAGTTCAACAGGAGAAAATGCACCATACAACTTGTGCAATTTCTCCTGAATATGCTGATATCCTATATGTGGTTGAAAACTATTGTTTGGGATCACAGAAGAGCTTGGAGTGGAAGGAGGTCCATTTGATTTTTGTAGTGCAAAATTTGCTGGTATACACTGTGGATGCCATGCCACAATTGCATTGTTGCCAAGGTTCCAAAACAGTAGAAACACTCTAAGGCCCCATTCACACGTCCGTGAAAATCACGCACGTGTTTCACAGAAGTGTCAAAGATGCGTTTTCCCCTCCGTGTGCTGTGTTTATGGCACTACGTGTGTTCTCCGTGTGTTATCCGTGATAACACACAGAGAACGGAACTTTCTGCTCACCTGTCCCTGGCGTCGCTGTCGGTGGTGCTGATCTTTGGCCTCCAGCCCTGCGGACTCCCCGCTGCTGCTGCTTCTGGCCGCAGTGAAGTAAATATTAAATGAGCATAATGAGCGGTGGTCGGCAGCAAGTGACAGCAGTGGCAGAGACAAGAGGGCTGGAGAAGGTGAGTAAAGATTTTTTTTTTCTCTGACACGTGTGTTTCTCCTGCGCGTGTCACACGGGACCGCATCCACACTACATCCGTGTGGTACGGGTGCGGGCCGTGTTACACCCGTGCTGCAAGAGAAAAACGGACATGCATCCGTGTGGAGCATACGGACACAGGTCTGCTCCACACAGAGGCACGGGCCAATAGCTGCACACTTGCGTACACATAAACCTATTGATTTTAATGAGTTTACGTGTGCCCGTGTCTCCGGTGCATGCGGGCACGGACCTAGCACGTACCGGAGACACGTGCGTGTGAAGGGGGCCTAAAAGTGACACCATTTTGGAAACTACACCCCTCAAGAAAAGTATCTAGGGGTGTGGTGAGTATCTTAAATGCATTAATGTTTCACAGAATTTTGGATTATTGAGCCATGAAAAGGAAATATATTTTTTTTCAACAAAAATAATGCTGAAAGCACGTATTTTTAATTTTTACCAGGGTATCAGGAGAAAATGGCCTAGTAAAAGTATTATGTAATTTTTGCACAATACAGCATTACCCCATATGTGAAAAGAAACTAATTTTCAGGCACATTGCAAAGTGAAGAAGGGAAGGAGCCACATATTGGGGTGCAGACTGAACTGGAATTATTTGAGGGTCTTATGTTACCATTTTTATTTACATTTGTCTTTTTGATCGCATTGTATTCCACTTTTATTTCGAAGGTATGATGAAAAAGTATTGTTTCTTGATGATTTTTTATGGTGTTCATTGTTGAGGTTTAATAGTGGGACAGCTTTATCGATTAGGTCCTTTTGGACGTGGCGATACCAAATATTTTAACATTCCTTTTTCTGATCACTGATTTCATGTATTGCAATAGATATGTATTGCAGTACATGAGAGCTGTCAGATTAAACTGACAGAACTCCTGTCAGTGTAATCTGGCTTAACAGGCCATTGTTTAACCTCTGTGTGCCATGACAATCAATGGCTCGCTGTGATTTTGTCACGGTGGACCAATGAAGGTTAGAGAGGGAGCACAGTCCCCCCACAACCTTATAAATGCCGCAATCACTATCGATCGCGGCATCTAGAGGGTTAATCAGCCAGACGTGTCATGCATGCTGTCCCTGGGCTGTAACTGCAGGGGCTTGCCTGTCAACTGTGCCAAGCTACTGCTGAGATCATGTGGGAGGTGCTGTTATTTAGCGCTTCTCTGCACTGATCAATTACAGTAATCTAAGTATGGTGACCGCTGACATGGATCCTTGCACTTCTTCCTGTGCCGGTCAGCTGTTAGTGACAACTGTCGGCACAGAACTGTCACTGTGTGTACACAAACAGTGATAGTTCAAAGCCATAATGTACATAGCACGCCAGGTTGTGGGAACTGAGAACTGCTCATGACGTGCTATGTCCACTGTCCATTGTCCATTGGTTTGTTGGTCGTTAAGGAGTTGATTGCCCATTCTGTTTTAGGCCATGTGCACACATTGAGTATTTGGTGAGATTTTTGCCTCATTATTTTTAAGTCACAACCAGTGGTACACCAGTTTCTATTTTACTTTTCCTATGATTGTTTTACTCCTAGTTTTGGCTTACAAATACTGAGATAAATAACTCCCCAAATAACGTGTGCACATGGTCTAAGACACTTTTCTCTTCTCTTTGCCATATCATAGCTGGATTACTGAAAAATAATATTTTGGACCAAATAATAGTGCAAATGGTTCAAGCTGAACAGTTCAGCTTAAGAACATATGGGTAAATATTTTGTATTAATTAAATAGAGTGGATGTCGAATTACAGTTTAAAATGTTGTGCTCTCAACATTGTGGGACATGAAAATATACCACAGTGTACAACGTAAGAATTAATGCTTTACCTGTTGGGTTGAAGAAGATATAGAGTGGTCATGTATCATAGCATACGTGTGGGGTAAACCAAGACCTGCCAGAAATGCTAATCGATTCCATTGGTTAATAATGATGTCTGTCGGTTTCCCATCAGATTTCTTTTATATTTGGTGACAGAGAAAGAGTTGAAAATGTTGTAATTTCTGCTGTAAAATATTCAAACAATTGAGCACAATACATGGGTAAACAGGCAACACATATTTTGTCCATTCTGTAGTGTCGTAATGTGTTATTGGTATATGTGAGACTCGTGATAAATCTCTGTGCAAACTTATCTAATACTATAGCAATCCATACCCTTATGAAGAGTCTAATGGCAAATTTATTGTAGCTACATCTGTAAAATGAATTGCTTGGTGCCATAAAGTGAAAAACAAGCAACCTGGGAATATTAGGATGACTGTAACCATTAAAATACAACTGCAGTGAGGATCTTGTAGTCCATGTTGTGTGGTCAAATGTTCCCAATTTAACGGTATTTAAAGAACAGTCCATGATGAAACCAGTGCAAGTAGAAAAATACAGATATGTAGGAAAAGCAAAATATTATAGGATCTGTTTATCAAAGACGACAAATATCTTATCCTTCTGCAAATTTCTGCTCACTCCACAGCTTTATGGAAGATTGGAAGTACATTTTATTGTCAAACTTAAAATATTATGATTCCGCAATACTTTCCTTTAAGCGTTATTAAAACGTAAACTCTGTGTTTTCTATGTCTTAGAGTAAAAGTAGAAAAGAAAACTATATAAATGTGCTAATTTGGCAACTTTCTATTTAAAGGGAACCAGTCACGTGCATTATGCACCCAGAACCACGAGTAGTTCTGGGTGCATATTGCTAATCCCTGCCTAACCATCCCTGTATACACTAGCATAGATAAAGGGATCTTTAGAAAAAGTATTTCTAAAGATCCTTTATGATATGGTAATGAGCGAGGGTCCTAGTCCCCTGGATGTTAGTTCCCCAGCCAGTCGCCCCCATTAGCATGTTAGTATGCCCCTGTGGGTGTGCTATCATGCTAATAAATATGTAGCATCACAGGATGATCTCACTCACCTCTCCGCCACCATCGCATCTGACACTGGATTTCGGCTCAGTGCGCATGACCCCGGAGTTTGGGTCATGTGCATTACTTCAGTTTGAAGTCAAGACGCGTACACCCGGCTTCATAGTGCGCATGACTCAAACTCCGGGGTCATGCGCTCTGGTCCAAAATTCCACATCGGATGCGATGGCGGCAGAGAGGTGAGTGAGATCAACTTGTGATGCTACGTATTCATTAGCATGTTAGCACGCCCACAGGGGCGTACCAACATGCTAATGGGGGTGACTGGTAAAGGGAACTAACGCCCACGGGGCTAGGCCCCTCGCTCATTAGCATATGGTAAAAGATCTTTACAAACACTTTTTCTAAAGATCTCTTTATCTATGCTACTAGATACAGGGACAGTTAGGCAGGGATTAGCAATATACACCCTGAACTGCTCGTGGTTTTGGGTGCATATTGGACTTGACAGGTTCACTTTAAAGGAGGAATCTAGGAAAAAAATGGACGCTTAAAGAGTTTGTCCACTAACTTGACAAACCTTTTTTAAAAATTGTTTTCCACCTTCTAAAATAAACATTACTGATACTTAGCAGGGTATTTGAGAATATACATATTAATATACATATTAATATTATAAGTATGTAGGCATTTTTTTTTTATCTTGGGCATTGTGATCCCCTCTTTTGCTATGCTCCCCTATCCACCTATCTTCCATACACGGGATTCAATTAGAGCTCAGCTATATTAATTGCATTTTTATGATGCTGCTATTTTTGTCTCTGTTTGATATGTTATGCTTTAAATAAAGTTGCTTTGTTTTTGAAACCTCTGGACATTCTAAGGTGAGCATTAGATGCATTCTGATGTGTTTCCATCCTCGTTTTTCACTTGTTTCCGCATTTAATGGAGTCTATGGGGAAATTCCACACAGAAAACTCAGCGTACCTGCAAGATAAATTGACATACTGCAAATTGTAAAAATGCACTGCTAGTGAGTGTATGCAGCGTAAAAAAATCCCAGTGGACATGATTTCTATTAATTCCATCCAATTTGCCTGTACTTTAAAACGCTGTGTTTTGGACTCAGCAAAAATACACAAAGTAAAAATGAGAGTAAAACTCATCAATGGCACGTGCCCTTAGAGTTTAAGTAAAAGATGTAGGGTCCATTCATATGATGTTTGTTATGGTTGGATGGCTTATACACAGGATTAGACCGGCTCACAGGGAACAGGTGAATATCTTGGTAGGCTCCTGTGCAGGAGTCGATCTTCTACTCTCCAACAATTGCAGTAGTTAGCACAATATATTTGATTCTTTTCTTCATACAAAGGCATTTCTCAGAATTCATTTAACAAACGACTCAATTTAATATTATACAGAAGATAGGTCAGTTTGTGAATGAGAGTAATGTAGCTAAACAGTGGGCCCCCAGAGTCAATGTTAGAGGTGGGACCTTTGCTCCCCAGCTGACACTGCTTATATGTTTTTGATCAAAAATGTTAAGCACCTCACAGATTTTTCTGTATACTGTATAGTAATAGAATAGAATTTATATAGTTGTTAGTACTATTAGTATTATTTATTAGTCACTAGCTATAGTACCCGGCGTTGCCCGGGATAGTAACTAAGTATCTCTCTGTCTCTCTCACTCTCCCCTTCTCCCTCGCTGACTGTCTGTCTCCCTCTCTGTCTCTGCCTCTCTCCATCTCTGTATGTGTGTGTCTCTGTTTATGTGTGTCTGTTTCTGTGTGTCTCTGTCTCTGTGTATGTCTCTGTGTGCCTCTGGTTCTGTGTCTGTGTGTCTCTGTATGTCTATGTCTCTGTTTCTGTGTGTCTGTCTTTGTGTATCACTGTGTATCTCTGTGTGTCTCTGTGTCAGTCTGTATGTGTCTCTGTGTTTCTGTCTCTGTGTGTCTCTGTCTCTGTGTGTTCCTGTCTTTGTGTCTGTCTGTGTGTCTATCACTGTGTCTCTGCCTGCTCTGTCTTTCTGTCTCTGAGTCTGTCTATGTCTCTATGTGTCTTTGTCTGTCTTTGTGTTAGTCTGTCTGTGTCTCTTTGTCAGTCTCTGTGTGTCTTTGTGTGTGTCCTTGTGTGTGTCTCTTTCTGTGTGTGTGTATGTGTGTGTCTGTGTGTGTCTGTTGGTGTGTTTGTCTGTTTCTGTGTCTCTCTCTGTTTTTGTCTGTCTCCGTGTTTCTCTGTATGTGTGTTTCTCTTTTTGTGTTTAACTCTGTGTGTCTCTCTCTCTCTCTGACTGCCTTTGTGTGATTCTGTCTTTATGTCTGTCTCTGTGTGTCTTTGTCTCTGTGTTTCTGTCTCTGTGTGTCTCTGTTTTTGTGTGTGTATCTGTGTGTATGTCTCTGTGTGTCTTTGTCTCTGTCTCTGTGTGTCTCTGTGTCTGTCTCTGTCTCTGTGGGGGTCTGTGTGTCTCTGTCTCTGTGTGTCTGTCTCTGTGTCTCCGCATGTATCTGACTGGCTCTGTGTGTCTCTGTGTGTGTCTGTCTCTGTGTGTGTCTGTCTGTCTCTCTGTGTGTCTTTGTGTCTCTGTCTATGTGTGTCTGTCTTTGTGTGTCTGTCTTTGTGCGTCTGCCTCTGTGTGTCTCTGTGTCTGTCTCTGTGTCTGCCTCTGTGTGTCTCTGAGTCTGTGTGTCTCTATCTTTGTGTGTCTCTGTGTGTTTGTCTCTGTGTATCTGTCTCTATGTATCTGTGTGTGTCTCTGTCTCTGTGTGTGTCTGTCTCTGTGTGTGTCTACGTTTGTCTCTGTCTCTGTGTGTCTCAGGCTGAGGAGGCACTTGGTTATTGGTCCCCAGCCTAAAAATATCAGCCCGTAGCCGCCCAGAATTGTCACATCCATATAATGTGACAATTCTGCAATTTACCAAGCTCATCCTGATTTCCCTGGTGTGGTGGTAATTGGGGTAATATAAGTGGTTAATGACAGCTGTGATTTGTCAGCTGTTATTAAGCCCTGAATTAGTAATGGTTGAGGGGTATATGAGACACCCCTATTAGTAATCCTGTAAGTGAAAACAAATAAACACAAAATACAGATAAACATTCTTTATTTTAAAAAAACCTTTTTTCATCAATTTAGTAATCCCCAAAACACTGCTGCAGGTCCAACGTAATCCACATGAGGTCACACGATAATCCTAATTCTACTACATCTGAGGTTGCAGTGTGCAGTCACATTAGGAAATCTGACCACTCACTGCAGCCATCAGGGACACACTGACTGAGCCCCATCTGTGAAAGCTGACATCACTGAGTTAACCTGACGTGACAGCTGAAGGTTCCCACAGTACCCCAGCTAGACCTCAAGTGAACTGACCTCTGGTGAACTAATTGAACTCAATGCCAGATTACTGGATTAGGCAATGTACTTACATTCAATATTTGGTTGCAGACATTCCTGCACCAAATCTGCATCTCCTGGCAAAAAATTGAATCAATATGGCATCAAAACCACATCGTATTTAGATGTGTTTTTATGCCAGAAGAAGGAGATTTGATGCAGGAATTTGGTGTATAAATTTGAGCACCAAATCTACATCTCTTTGCAAAAAAACACAAAAATGGATTTGATATTGTTCGATGTGGCTTTCTGCCAGGAGATGCAAATTTGTTGCAAAAAGCTGGTGCAGACATATCAGCACTAGATCTGGTACAGATACAGTTAGGTCCAGAAATATTTGGACAGTGACACAATTTTTGCGAGTTGGGCTCTGCATGCCACCACATTGGATTTGAAATGAAACCTCTACAACAGAATTCAAGTGCAGATTGTAACGTTTAATTTGAAGGTTTGAACAAAAATATCTGATAGAAATTGTAGGAATTGTACACATTTCTTTACAAACACTCCACATTTTAGGAGGTCAAAAGTAATTGGACAAATAAACCAAACCCAAACAAAATATTTTTATTTTCAATATTTTGTTGCGAATCCTTTGGAGGCAATCACTGCCTTAAGTCTGGAACCCATGGACATCACCAAACGCTGGGTTTCCTCCTTCTTAATGTTTTACCAGGCCTTTACAGCCGCAGCCTTCAGGTCTTGCTTGTTTGTGGGTCTTTCCGTCTTAAGTCTGGATTTGAGCAAGTGAAATGCATGCTCAATTGGGTTAAGATCTGGTGATTGACTTGGCCATTGCAGAATGTTCCACTTTTTTGCACTCATGAACTCCTGGGTAGCTTTGGCTGTATGCTTGGGGTCATTGTCCATCTGTACTATGAAGCGCCATCCGATCAACTTTGCGGCATTTGGCTGAATCTGGGCTAAAAGTATATCCCGGTACACTTCAGAATTCATCCGGCTACTCTTGTCTGCTGTTATGTCATCAATAAACACAAGTGACCCAGTGCCATTGAAAGCCATGCATGCCCATGCCATCACGTTGCCTCCACCATGTTTTACAGAGGATGTGGTGTGCCTTGGATCATGTGCCATTCCCTTTCTTCTCCAAACTTTTTTCTTCCCATCATTCTGGTACAGGTTGATCTTTGTCTCATCTGTCCATAGAATACTTTTCCAGAACTGAGCTGGCTTCATGAGGTGTTTTTCAGCAAATTTAACTCTGGCCTGTCTATTTTTGGAATTGATGAATGGTTTGCATCTAGATGTGAACCCTTTGTATTTACTTTCATGGAGTCTTCTCTTTACTGTTGACTTAGAGACAGATACACCTACTTCACTGAGAGTGTTCTGAACTTCAGGTGATGTTGTGAATGGGTTCTTCTTCACCAAAGAAAGTATGCGGCGATCATCCACCACTGTTGTCATCCGTGGACGCCCAGGCCTTTTTGAGTTCCCAAGCTCACCAGTCAATTCCTTTTTTCTCAGAATGTACCCGACTGTTGATTTTGCTACTCCAAGCATGTCTGCTATCTCTCTGATGGATTTTTTCTTTTTTTTCAGCCTCAGGATGTTCTGCTTCACCTCAATTGAGAGTTCCTTAGACCGCATGTTGTCTGGTCACAGCAACAGCTTCCAAATGCAAAACCACACACCTGTAATCAACCCCAGACCTTTTAACTACTTTATTGATTACAGGTTAATGAGGGAGACGCCTTCAGAGTTAATTGCAGCCCTTAGAGTCCCTTGTCCAATTACTTTTGGTCCCTTGAAAAAGAGGAGGCTATGCATTACAGAGCTATGATTCCTAAACCCTTTCTCCGATTTGGATGTAAAAACTCTCATATTGCAGCTGGGACTGTGCACTTTCAGCCCATATTATATATATATAATTGTATTTCTGAACATGTTTTTGTAAACAGCTAAAATAACAAAACTTGTGTCACTGTCCAAATATTTCTGGCCCTGACTGTATCTCCTGGAAAAAAAAACACACCAAAATGGTGTCAATGCCATTGTAGTGCATTTTTTTGCCAAGAGATGCAAATCTGGTGCTGGAATTTATACACCAAATTCCTGAATCAAATCTGCATCTCCTGGAAAAACTTGCATCAATATTGCATCAAAACCACTTCACATTTAGATGTGTTTTTTGGCCAGAAGATGCAGGAATTTGGTGTATAAATTGCAGCACCATACCTGCATTACTTAGCAAAAAATGCTATTTTTGTAGGAGATGCAGGTCTCATTGAAGTCAATCAGTTCACCTGAGGTAAAGTCACTGAGTTCAATGAGTGCACCTAAGGTGAGCTTAACTGTGGTCACAGGTGGGGGACCGTGGAAACCTCCAGCTGTTACTGCAGGTAAACTCAGTGACATAAACACTCACAGCTGCGGCTCAGTCAGTGTCTGCCTGAAGACACAGTGGGTGATTACGTTTTACAATGTGCTCGCACTGCGACTTCAATATGTAGCAGAGCCAGGAGTGTTGTGTAACGTCATGTGGATTACATCGGATTTGCAAGGGTGTTTTGGGTATTAGTAAAGGCGTGAAAGAGGGTGTGTGTATTTTATTTAAAATTAAGGATTTTTTCAGTGTTTGTGGTTTATTTCTTTTCACTTACAGAATTAGTAAAGAGGGCTCTCAAAGACTGCTCCCATTACTAATCTATGTCTTGATGGCAGCTGTCAAATTACAGCTGTTATTAACCCTTTATATTACCCCAATTGCCACAACATTAGGGCAATCAGGATGAGCAGGGTAACGGCTGAATTGTTGCATCTAATGAATGCAACAATTCTGGTCAGTAGTGTTCTGATATTTTTTTAGACGGATGTCCCAATAACAATGGGCATTCACAGCCTGAGATTACCAGCCCCCAGTTGTCAGCTTTATCTTGGCTGGGTATCAAATTTGGGGGATTGCATATCAGATTTTTAAATTATTTATTTAATAATTTAAAAAAACTACCTTGGGTCCTTCATATTTTGATACACAGCCAAGATAAGCACATGGCAGGGGATTGCAGCCTGTAGCCATCTGCTTTATCTGCACTGGGTATCATAATTTGGGGCAACCCTACCACAATTTTTTATTTATCTATTAATTTATTTCTACACCAATATAGGGACACAGACAGCATGTGTGATTCCATCCAATTACAGATGGTGTCATACAGGGAGGGAACACAGTCTGACTACAATCAGAGATGCTGGAATAGCTGGTGAGAGGGGGAAGCAGGGAATATGTATGAGGGTAATGAGCAGTCCTGAAAGGGGTGTAGCAGCCTCAGGAAAGGTTGGTAAGTTTGTGTCCTCCCTAGTCCTTACTAACACCAGCCCTTCTACCCCATATTAACACATACATTTTGCCTCCCATTGAATTCAGTGGTATTTAGTTACGTTGGTCGAACTTTTCGGCAAACACCGGGAAAGTCGGTATACCTGAACCGAAGCTTGAAAGGTTCACTCATTTCTAAATAGAATGTGTAAAAAACACTTCAAAAACACTGAAACATTTAAGATTTGAATCTGCTTCAAACCTGAACAGAAAAAAAATAACAAAATATGTATGCTATTTACAAAAAAAAAAAATCTCATTCACTGTGTTGATTCAGTAAACTGATTATTTTTTTTGCGGCATGCACAGACAAAATGTGGCAAAAATTCATTGTGTGAAAATACCTTATATAGATTATCTTAGATAAGCAAAGTTCACTATATTTGAACAGTACAATTTCAGAAAGTGAAAGATTGAAATTTTATATAATTCTTACACACCTGTTCATCCTCAGGGAAATCGCAGTTTATCTCGTAATTTTTCCCATTTCTACCTAAGAAAATCATGTAGATTGAAACACCCAACTTAAGGCTATGTCCAAACACTGCAATTTATTTGTAATAACAGAACTGCACCTCTGTCAGAAAAAAACGCACCTTCTGGCAGAAAACACAACAAAAAATGCAAATGTTTGCTGACTTTTTTTCCCATGCGTTTTTTTAGTGAATTCAATGGCTGGAAGAGCTGAAAAATGCAGGACAAAAATGCACATAGAATCGACATGCTACAGGGTTTTTAGTCACAAAAAACATGTTAAAAAACGCAGTGTGTGCATGGGACCTAAGCATTTCACAATGCTTTACTTGGCACTAGACTATATTTACAAACATAAGAAAACTGAATATAGATAATTAAAAAACATACCTATTTTTATCAGACATCGAAACATTTGTTAAACTTATGTTGGAAAAGATAACTAGTGGGACATTCCAAGTCTGCCTACATATATAAAGTCTGGAAGGTACAGTGGTGTGAAAAAGTGTTTGGCCCCTTCCTGATTTCTTATTCTTCTGCATTTTTGTTACACTTAAATGTTTTGGATCACCAAACAAATGTAACTATTAGGAAAATTTAGCACAAGTAAACACATAATGCAATTTATAAATAAAGGTCTTTATTATTAAGCGAAAAATAAATCCAAAACTACAGGGCCCTGTGTGTAAAAGTGATCCTCCACCTCCTTTAAGACATAAAATAACTATGGTTTATCACATCTTTGGGAAGCTGAGTTCAATTTCCCAAGCCACACCCAGGCCTGATTATTGCCACATCTGTTCTCAATCAAAGAAATCACTTAAATAGGACCTGCCTGACATAGTGAAGTGGACCAAAAGATCCTGAAAAGCTATACATCATGCCGCGATGAAAAGAAATTAATTAACAAATCAGAAACAAAGTAATTGAGATCAGTCTGGAAAATGTTTTAAAGCCATTTCTAAAGCATTGGAACTCCAGCAAACCACAGAGAGAGCCATTATTTAATGTCAAAAACATGGAATAGTGGTGAACCTTCCCATGAGTTGCCGGCCAACCAAAATTGCCTCTAGAGCAAAGCTAAGACTCATCAAAGAGGTAAAAAAAAACCCCGACAACAATATACAAAGATCTTCAGGCCTCATTTGTCGCAGTTAAAGTCAGTGTTCAAGACTCCATCATAGGAAAGAGACTGGACAAAAATGTCTTGTATGGCTGAGTTCCAAGATGAAAACCACTACTGAGCATAAAGAACATAAAGGTTCATCTCAGTTTTGCCAGAAAACATCTTGATGATCCCCAAAACTTTTAAGAAAATACTCTCTGTATGTCCCATTACATCTGGCGTAGAAGTAACACAGCATTTTCAAAAAGAAACATCATACCAACAGCAAAATATGGTGGGGTAGTATGACCATTTGGGGCTGCTTCAGGACCTGGAAGAGTTGAGTGGTAATTGGAACCATAAATTCTACTGATACAGAAGAAAACTCCAGCTGAATAACATCTCCCAGGTAAATATTTAAAGATTCACTTTTATTTCTTGAGTAAAAACTTTATAAATATTGAACCAACAGTGACATGTAGGAAGAAAATTCAAAAGACTACGTGTTTCGGTATTACACCTTCATCATGGTTTCAAAGAAATTCTGCTGACTGACAATAAATACTTAAGAGAATGTCCAGCCATCTATTCATGACCTCAAGCTGAAGCACACTTGGGTTATACAGCAGGACAATGATCTAAAACATATCAGCAAGTTGATTTTGAATAGCTTAAAAAAAAATTAAGACTTTGAAGTGGTCCAGTCAGAGTCCTGATCTTAATCCAAAAGAGAATCTGTCGGAAACCCTCCTTCCAATGTGGCTGAATTACAACAGTTCTGCAAAGGTAAACTGGCCAAAATTCCTCAAGAGTGTTATAAAAGACTTATAGCCAGTTATAGCAAACGCTTGATTGCAGTACTTGCTGCTAAGTGTGACCAAACCAGTTGTTAGGTTTAGAGGGCGTTTTCTTTTTTCACACAGGGTCTTGAAGGTTTTTTTTCCTTAATAATAAAGACATTCATTTATGATCTGCATTTTGTGTATACTTGTGTTATCTTTGTCTAATATTTAAATTTGTTTAGTGGTCTAAAACATTTAGGTGTCACAAACATACAAAAGAATAAAAATTCAGGAAGGAGGCAAACTACTTTTTCACTCCTCTGTACAGTATGTAATCTGAAGAAATTCCATAACTTTCCAGGAGGTTGCTATTATAGCAAATGTGCATAGTTTTGTTAATTGTAATAATTTATGAAGTAATATATGTTTATATTTCAAATGACTAATCAGAATGTCACTGTATAAAATTTCCATTGTAACGTTTGCCACAGATAATACAGTATATTGTACTTTTTATGCTGTACACAGCTGCATCGAATTTGGAATATCTTTCTTTCACAAGGGATCAAGTCTGTTACACCTACTGTACACACAAAATGTGTAATGGAACCCATCACAGTGAAACTCCAGCACTCCAAAGGCGGTCACTGGTGTCGTGTTACCTTGGAACCTGCTACAGTGAGTAAAAATCTTGAGACTGCATCCCTGTGTCGCTCTGTTTTTCATCTGCACCTTCAGCCCTGCAACCCCCGCTATCACCCACTACTACCCCCATCCGCCCTGGGGCTCAGCTCTCCCTGTGGAGAGCTGCACCATCTCAGCTACATTACCATCTTCTCCAGAGGTCCCCATCCCGCAGCGGCGGCACCCAACTTGCCGCATACCACAGGTGGCATCATGACTAAACTGTCATCATCCCCTTCCTATTTGCTAAACGACACAGTTGGGGTCACAGAACCGGGCCTTGCCACTACAGCGTCCCAGGAGCAGAACCGCAGCCTGGTAACGATTCAGCCCAGGCCCCTGGCGTTTCATGTGCATGACACTAAATATGTCCCTGGGATTTGTTGATGTACTTTCACAACCCTGTGTGGTTGTTTTTAAGTGTTTTTTAATTTTTTTTCTTGGGTGTTAATAAAGATTATTGTAAATATTTTCACTATATGGTTGCGCTTGTACTATTATATGCGGATGCTTTTTCTCTTTACAGAACAGCTGGGCATGCGCAGGTACCAACTAGGTCTCCTTTTTGTATTGCCAGTAGTGGAAGGGCTCTTAGAGCACCAGGCTTACACATCAAAGTGATGCACCTCTTACTGATGTGTACGACAGAAATGCTGGGCCAGGTATTTGTCCCAGGTCCCATCCGATGCATCCACAGTGCACCAATTATACTATTTGTATTTTGTGGCAATTATTGCCTATTTCATGGTGTCTGCCCCTAATTTTTGGAAATGGGCACAGAATTATCAATTGGTATTTATCTCCAGTGATATACTGAATATGTGTTGGAGGCCCACACAAGTATACAAATCTGTTGATATCTAATGAGATACTAGGGCATAATCATAGAATAATCAATCAGTATTTATATCCTGAAATGCCTATTTGCGTCAGACCATAGAACCAGAGATTTAGCAGATTTATCCGAATTTAGATGGTGAAATTGAAATCAGTTAGGAACACAGATTTTGCAATTTCTTTGTAGATGATGAAATGGCCATTTTTGCCTGGAGCACAGATTTTGTCCTATTTAGATGCAGAAATATTAATTTGGAGCTGGGACATAGATGTGGCCCTATTTAGATGCAGAAACACCCGGTTTTAGCTGAAGCACACAATTAACTATCACTAGATGATGAAATGCGGATTTATGGCACAAAAGATTCCCTACACTGCACTTCCCTATTTTACACTATTTCCCTGCGACCTAACTATTTCAACTACCTATGATTAAACCCCTAGTTAAGCTAACTGTCTAGCAGCAGTGACGGCAGCATCATCCTTAAGCTTTAGCAATCACAAAATGGCACCCACACCGCATGTCCGCATTTTATATGCAGAGGGTCTTAGGCAATCAATGACACAAGCCCTTATGTCTGAACGTTTTCGATGTTCTTTGTGCCCTGGTTGACTGAAGTAAATCCACATAAACGTAAGAAAAAAAAAGTCTGCAGCTCCTCTGACCTCTCTCCACCTCCTCACATCATCAAACATGTTACCCTGCTCATCATACAGCTCAACTATAGTAGCCTAAGTAATTGTAAAGTATTAGAAAACCTGTAAACAGACTTTTGGGAAAAGTATTCGGTTTTCTGAGTTTCAATGATTGTACAAAAGGCCAGCTACACGTTACGTTTAGGTCCCAACATTAGTGCTCTGTCATAGCTTCTGTTTGAAGCTCTTTTAGCTTATCAGCAGTGCCTACCTTTTTGTTCCTGCTTCAAAAAGGCAGACACTATATAGTGCCAGAGTCCCTATCTCTGTACATGCCAGAATACTAGTGCCAATGTACCTGCACTCCTCTCTCCCCCTAGCCAGCAGGAACACCACTACCTTTCTGGCTGCCTGCTTATTTTTGTGGACGTGCATATGTTGTGAGGTCCTGTTATGATCATGCTTTGCAGGCCCGTCATACTGCAGAGCTGGTTTCACGCTTTTGCAATGTAGGCCCAGCTTCCTGCAGAGCTGGCTTACCCTTGTGGTCCTCCCTAGGTTTTCGGCCTCTCCCTGACCCTGGGGGAGGCATTCTTCTGGGCCTTGATTCCAAGTCCCCCTCCTCTTATTACAGAGTCGATCAAGCTGCAGCACCGCCAGTGATATCTCCATATACTCGGCAAGTACTCGTCCCTGGCTTTGCTCTTGTCCTTCTGATCTTGTTACACTACTGCCTGTGTCCATCTACCCTGATCCCTCTGTGTCACTCCTCAGTCTCAGTCCGAGTTTTCGCCCAGTCTGTCCCAGTGTTCTGACTCTCTCCCTCTTTACTAACTTGATCTCTCTATGTACCGATCCCGGCCTGCCTTCTGATGTTGTTTTTGCTCTTACCTGTTGTCCTGATGTTTCCTCTCCGTGTACCGACCTTGACTTGCCCTCTGACGATTGCCTCTGTTTTTCCCTCTGTCCTGACGAGACCTCCTGTGCACCAATCCCAGCTTGTCTGATTCCCCATCTCTGGATCCTGCTTAGATCTTTGTGTCTTCCCTGACTGCTTGTACTTTGATGCCACCTTGTGGACTAGCCACTACTGCAGCAGGGTCACCATTACACTTGCGATCTCCTGTCTTGCCGCCCATGTACTGCTTAGTCCTCTGCTTGCCTGCATGGCAGTGTGGGTTTCCTGCCTCCAACCCACGGTGGATCATGAGTGCTTCCTGTCCCTTTAAGGGTAAGCATGCGCACCTTACAAAGGTGTCCCCAGGCTATTTCTGGGAGGTACCAGGTACTTGAGGCTCCCTCCCCTCAATAGGTGGAGCCAAAGCAACTCACTAGGCTTCTGACCTAGTTCCAGTGTGTTGGTCTTGCTGGTTGCTCTAGTCTTCGTGTGTCCAGTTCCTGTTCTTCCATTATTTAGTACTGTGTCTGCTGTAGTCCTGTCTGTGTTTCTAAACCTATCTTGTCTGTGTCCTGGTACCAGCCTGAATCCTACACTTGTCCCTGATGTTCTTGATGTATCTGCAACTCAATACCTGATCTTTTGTGCTTGATGTCCTGTGACTGGTGATCTGTGCCTGATGACTTGCATCCAATATCCTGTCTCCTTCCTTCCTGATGTCTTGTATCTGAATTGTAGACCTGAAGTCTAATGTCCTAAACATGAATTCCTTAACTTGTAATCCAGTCACTGCTGTCCTTCTTGATGTTCTGTGCCTGATGTCTGTGGTCTTTCCTGATGTCTTGTGCCTGATGTCCAATGCCTGATGTTCCATGTCTTATTACCTGTGTCTGTTCCTGTGTAGCCATTCCAGTCCAGTCTGAGTTCCTGTGTCTGCTTAGTCTGTCTGTCAGTACTCATCCTGTCTGTGATTATACCCCTGTCCTGCTGTCACCCAGCTCCACTCAGCTGCCCCAGTCAAGGACACTACCATGGGAAATAAGAATAAGGCTGCACATCAAACTTAGATAATGGTATAATGCCTCAAGCATATGGAAAAATGTTGGAATATACAATGAAAAATGCTACTTGCTAATTTGAACATGTGAATAATGAATTGCATACCTGCTATGAATATTAGGAAAAAGGAGATATTTAGCAATCGCATTGATCAATGTAACTGAGCCCCAAAACCTCGTCAAGGTACATCTCTATATTGGGGTCCCTAGCTCTGTGACCCTAACTGTGTGTCATCTCATTGCAATTAAAAACTGCTATGGGTGGAGAGGGGTAACTAAGGACTTTCTTATATAGGAGATGGAAAAAACATGGCCGAAAGGGGCGGAGCTGTGTTCACATTCAGAAAAAAAACTACATATAACTGAATAGGATAACTGAAGTGAGCACTAATATATATATATGAGTGCAAGCCAAAAATACATACTATATATAAGAATAAGGCTGCACATCAAACTTAGATAATGGTATAATGCCTCAAGCATATGGAAAAATGTTGGAATATACAATGAAAAATGCTACTTGCTAATTTGAACATGTGAATAATGAATTGCATACCTGCTATGAATATTAGGAAAAAGGAGATATTTAGCAATCGCATTGATCAATGTAACTGAGCCCCAAAACCTTGTCAAGGTACATCTCTATATTGGGGTCCCTAGCTCTGTGAAAGTCCTTAGTTACCCCTCTCCACCCATAGCAGTTTTTAATTGCAATGAGATGACACACAGTTAGGGTCACAGAGCTAGGGACCCCAATATAGAGATGTACCTTGACGAGGTTTTGGGGCTCAGTTACATTGATCAATGCGATTGCTAAATATCTCCTTTTTCCTAATATTCATAGCAGGTATGCAATTCATTATTCACATGTTCAAATTAGCAAGTAGCATTTTTCATTGTATATTCCAACATTTTTCCATATGCTTGAGGCATTATACCATTATCTAAGTTTGATGTGCAGCCTTATTCTTATATATAGTATGTATTTTTGGCTTGCACTCATATATATATATATATTAGTGCTCACTTCAGTTATCCTATTCAGTTATATGTAGTTTTTTTTCTGAATGTGAACACAGCTCCGCCCCTTTCGGCCATGTTTTTTCCATCTCCTATATAAGAAAGTCCTTAGTTACCCCTCTCCACCCATAGCAGTTTTTAATTGCAATGAGATGACACACAGTTAGGGTCACAGAGCTAGGGACCCCAATATAGAGATGTACCTTGACGAGGTTTTGGGGCTCAGTTACATTGATCAATGCGATTGCTAAATATCTCCTTTTTCCTAATATTCATAGCAGGTATGCAATTCATTATTCACATGTTCAAATTAGCAAGTAGCATTTTTCATTGTATATTCCAACATTTTTCCATATGCTTGAGGCATTATACCATTATCTAAGTTTGATGTGCAGCCTTATTCTTATATATAGTATGTATTTTTGGCTTGCACTCATATATATATATATTAGTGCTCACTTCAGTTATCCTATTCAGTTATATGTAGTTTTTTTTTCTGAATGTGAACACAGCTCCGCCCCTTTCGGCCATGTTTTTTCCATCTCCTATATAAGAAAGTCCTTAGTTACCCCTCTCCACCCATAGCAGTTTTTAATTGCAATGAGATGACACACAGTTAGGGTCACAGAGCTAGGGACCCCAATATAGAGATGTACCTTGACGAGGTTTTGGGGCTCAGTTACATTGATCAATGCGATTGCTAAATATCTCCTTTTTCCTAATATTCATAGCAGGTATGCAATTCATTATTCACATGTTCAAATTAGCAAGTAGCATTTTTCATTGTATATTCCAACATTTTTCCATATGCTTGAGGCATTATACCATTATCTAAGTTTGATGTGCAGCCTTATTCTTATATATAGTATGTATTTTTGGCTTGCACTCATATATATATATTAGTGCTCACTTCAGTTATCCTATTCAGTTATATGTAGTTTTTTTTCTGAATGTGAACACAGCTCCGCCCCTTTCGGCCATGTTTTTTCCATCTCCTATATAAGAAAGTCCTTAGTTACCCCTCTCCACCCATAGCAGTTTTTAATTGCAATGAGATGACACACAGTTAGGGTCACAGAGCTAGGGACCCCAATATAGAGATGTACCTTGACGAGGTTTTGGGGCTCAGTTACATTGATCAATGCGATTGCTAAATATCTCCTTTTTCCTAATATTCATAGCAGGTATGCAATTCATTATTCACATGTTCAAATTAGCAAGTAGCATTTTTCATTGTATATTCCAACATTTTTCCATATGCTTGAGGCATTATACCATTATCTAAGTTTGATGTGCAGCCTTATTCTTATATATAGTATGTATTTTTGGCTTGCACTCATATATATATATTAGTGCTCACTTCAGTTATCCTATTCAGTTATATGTAGTTTTTTTTCTGAATGTGAACACAGCTCCGCCCCTTTCGGCCATGTTTTTTCCATCTCCTATATAAGAAAGTCCTTAGTTACCCCTCTCCACCCATAGCAGTTTTTAATTGCAATGAGATGACACACAGTTAGGGTCACAGAGCTAGGGACCCCAATATAGAGATGTACCTTGACGAGGTTTTGGGGCTCAGTTACATTGATCAATGCGATTGCTAAATATCTCCTTTTTCCTAATATTCATAGCAGGTATGCAATTCATTATTCACATGTTCAAATTAGCAAGTAGCATTTTTCATTGTATATTCCAACATTTTTCCATATGCTTGAGGCATTATACCATTATCTAAGTTTGATGTGCAGCCTTATTCTTATATATAGTATGTATTTTTGGCTTGCACTCATATATATATATTAGTGCTCACTTCAGTTATCCTATTCAGTTATATGTAGTTTTTTTTCTGAATGTGAACACAGCTCCGCCCCTTTCGGCCATGTTTTTTCCATCTCCTATATAAGAAAGTCCTTAGTTACCCCTCTCCACCCATAGCAGTTTTTAATTGCAATGAGATGACACACAGTTAGGGTCACAGAGCTAGGGACCCCAATATAGAGATGTACCTTGACGAGGTTTTGGGGCTCAGTTACATTGATCAATGCAATTGCTAAATATCTCCTTTTTCCTAATATTCATAGCAGGTATGCAATTCATTATTCACATGTTCAAATTAGCAAGTAGCATTTTTCATTGTATATTCCAACATTTTTCCATATGCTTGAGGCATTATACCATTATCTAAGTTTGATGTGCAGCCTTATTCTTATATATAGTATGTATTTTTGGCTTGCACTCATATATATATATTAGTGCTCACTTCAGTTATCCTATTCAACTACCATGGGAAAGACAATTGGTGTCTACTGGCAACCTCGCCCATCCTAACCATCTGAGGCTCTGGTGAATATCCAGTAGGTGCTTAGTTAAGCATTATGTCAGGGCAAGCCCGGGTCCTCCTTGTGGACCAGTGGGTCCAGTCTCACTCGCAACCCCTGCAAGCATTACACACTGCAGAAATAGAGGCAATTTAGAGCACAAATAGGCTACAGCAAGTTATGTTTTTCAGAGCTTCAGATAACAGCCCTGTTGGAGCCCTGAGATAAGGTGAACATAGGTTAAGGCGGACAGTTGAGATGTTTAAAAGATGTCTGCTGTGGAAAGTATAGCATTTATAGTGATATAATGCGGCTATGCTTTTTAGACTACAGTTTTGTTATTACTACAATATATACTGTCTAATATTATGACACTTCATAAAAACTAGAATCTGATCTTTAAGGTAGATTCACAGAGGAGAGCAGAGCCTGACTGTTCTACATGATAGGTCACATTAATTTGATAGATGGATTTTTTTTCTCAAAATGATGGCTGCTTTCCCAATATGCACATCTTTAACATTACTGCAGTTATTACAGTTATATTGTTACAGCAATCTAGTGTCAGCTGATAACACCATAGAGCCTTACAGAGGTGATGAATGATGACATTTCCACTGTTAAAATATCCGACCAATACCTTAAGTACTCTCTTGCTCTTTTTCCACGTCTTTAAAATTTGTATATTGGAATCTTGAACATATTTTTATATTGCATTCATGTTATTTCACTTTCATTAGAATTTCCGAATTTAATACAAAACTTGCCTTTTCCAATACTGGAGGTTTTAGCACATTAGGTCATATATCAGACTAGTTTTCTTCCATAATAGAATTTACAACACTTTTTCTGACATAGATATTTCTCAGTAGGGTGCCAGCATTCGTAATTATACCTTATAGGTTTAGCACATATTTAATAGCTTTTCCACAAAGTTACTAAGTAGGATTCAAGGCTTGTTCACTAGTGTATCGGGGTGGGCTCCCCCAGGATGCAGCTCAGGAACTTAAAAAACTCTAAACCCATTTTTCCTCCCACCTCATAGGTAAATCAGGCAAGAAATGGTCTATATGGCATTGTGTTAACTTTCCTACAGGTTTAGTCCCTTTCAAATACTGATAGCTCAGAGAGTTGATCCTTTACTTGTATCTGTCTGACTACATTGGCACCAAACTAACTGTGTTTTAGTGCATGCTACCACCATAATAACTTTGGTGGGGCTTGAGCTAAGGACTTATTGACCTGGGTGTGGTCGTTGTAATGATTAGAAGTTGTGTCTGTTTAGCCGACAGCTGCTTTTTCAAGAGGAAGCAATGAGTCCTGAAATGTTGTGTGTTACCACTGCTAAATTGTGGGAGGGAACTTCAGATATGACACTGATACCGGATCCCAGGAATTTTGATTCCGCTCCTTCATGTCACCATTACCGAGGTAACCTTCTTTCTTGCCAGTGCAACTGGATTGGGACAATTGCCAGCCGACCTGGATCTGGACAGTCTCCTCGGTTAAATGGAGCAATTTTCATGTCACCAGAATACAGGGCCCACAAGGATGGTGCTGGATGCAAATCCCACACATCATCTCTCTCCTTCTCTCATTCTCCCCTCTCACAAGACGCTGCACACACACTTTCTGTCAGGCACTCCCTACTAGATTATGACACCATTCCTTGCCTGGGCTCTGACTGGTACAGTCAAAGTGTAGTCTAAATCAGTAGAACAGAGTCCATTTTCCATGGCACAGGTTTCTGTCAAGCAATTATCTGTTTTGGTTTCTCCTCAATCTCTCCTGTATACAGGTTCCAAACAAGAGTCTATATAGGAGTTTAACCCCTTCAGCCCCCGGGCACTTTCCGTTTTTGCGTTTTTGTTTTTTGCTCCTTTTCTTCCGAGAGCCGTAACTTTTTTATTATTCCGTCAATCTTGCCATATGAGGGCTTGTTTTTTGCGGGACGAGTTGTACTTTTAAATGAAACCATAGGTTTTACCATATATTGTACTGGAAAACAGCAAAAAAATTCCAAGTGTGGAAAAACTGCAAAAAAAGTGTGATCGCACAATAGTTTTTGGGATGTTTTATTCACCGTGTTCACTATATGATAAAACTGATCTATCTATGTGATGCCTTAGGTCGGTGCGAGTTTGTAGACACCAAACATGTATATGTTTACTTGTATCTATGGGGTTAAAAAAATTCACAAGTTTGTCCAATAAAAGTGGCGCACGTTTTGCGCCATTTTCCGAAACACATAGCGTTCTTATTTTTTGGGATCTATGGCTCAGTGATGGCTTATTTTTTGCGTCTCGAGCTGACGTTTATAATGGTACCATTTTTGTGCAGATGCTGCGTTTTGATCGCCTGTTATTGCATTTTGCGTAAAACTTGCGGCGACCAAAAAACGTAATTTTGGCGTTTGGAATTTTTTGCCACTAAACCGTTTACCAATCAGATTAATTGATTTTATATTTTGATAGATCGAGCATTTCTGAACGCGGCGATACCAAATATGTGTATATTTATTTATTTTTTAACCCTTTAATTTTCAATGGGGGGAAAGGGGGGTGACTTGAACTTTTAGGTTTTTTTTTTTTTATTTTTTAAAACTTTTTGTTTACTTTTTATTTTATTTTACTAGTCCCCCTAGGGGGCTATAGCAATCAGCAATCTGATCGCTGATCGCTATCTGCTGATCACAGCTATACAGCTGTAAACAGCAGATTCAGTCACTTTGGTTTTCCCTCTGCTCTCGGCCGAGGGAAAACGAAAGTGAAACCTCATAGCAGCAAGCGTCATCACATGACCCTGTGCTACGATGGCAACCACCGATAGTCACGTGATAACACACGTGACTTCCG
This sequence comes from Anomaloglossus baeobatrachus, assembly GCF_048569485.1. Taxonomy (NCBI): domain Eukaryota; kingdom Metazoa; phylum Chordata; class Amphibia; order Anura; family Aromobatidae; genus Anomaloglossus; species Anomaloglossus baeobatrachus. Next base: position 245,534,508 of record NC_134353.1, read on the forward strand.
GTGGGGGCGGCGGTAAGTAACAAACATGGCCGCGCGCATTTAAATCTTGCTGCTAGACTTTGGCAGCAAGATTTAAGGGGTTAATGGCCGTGGGTGGAAGCGATTCCACCCGCGGTTAGCAGGCACACATGTCAGCTGTTGAAAACAGCTGATATGTGTGCCGATCCACGCCGCCTGCCCGTGGCAGGGGGCGGGGTTTAACGGGACACGATCCTGGACGGATAGATCCGTCCAAGGTCGTGAAGGGGTTAAAGGTATGACAGTGATCTCCTTAATTCATCATTGGTTTTGTCAGGTGACATAGCCCTGCAGCTAGTTTTCACTCCAGCAGAATTATACAGTATTTGGTATTAAACTGCTCTGTTTGTTAATAGTGAGATACTTTTTCAATGAAGCTACATCGAAAACGAATAGTTGGTGGGACCTGCACAAAAGTTCCTACTCCCTATTTTACGTCCCCACCGTCTTAAGCACATAGATCCCCAGATTCCTCAATAAAAATTGCATACCATAAATAAATCACTTAGACCTGATGAGATTTGTGTTCTTGGTTTGAAAAAATATTTCACAGTGGTGGTAAAATTCTTAAAATAATTAGCTTAAGAGTCTAAGTAGTGATGAGCGAGTACGAAAATGCTTGATTGCTTGTTATTCAAATCAAGAAGGTTGGACTCTCAGATCGGCCCAACTGGAGACACAAATATAATGGAAGTCAATGGGAAACTCGAGCATTATTCCGGCAGACCCTCCCATGAGGGGTTGGGAAGCAGTAAAATAGCTGAAATGGATGAAAACAGATCTCACATGTAAAGGGAACGCATGGAAAAGATGCCTGCATGCGTCTTTGACTCTCAGGTTGCTGCTGGGAACAATGTTTTCAAATTATTGTGCCACTTTTACGAAGTAACAATAAAACATACAAAACCGAAGATAAAATTAATTATACAGGAAAAAACATTCAGAAACATTCTCTCCTGTATTATTACTTGTATATAAGGCAAATTAAGAAAAGAGAAAAATAAAAGTCTCCTCCACCTTTTAAGTTATGCTAACACATATTGTTTTTGCACTTTCTGACTGATTTCTATGGTAAAGAAAACATTCACCAACAAATATAGTTTTAAAATTTGACTACCTTAACTGGGCATGTCGTGTGTGACATGGTAAAAAACACCCTGTTTAATTTAGGAAGGAGGGACTCTGAATCTTACAAAGCCTATGCAGATGATGCAAGACCGGCCAAAATTACATGGAAGAGGCACTCTGATATACCCTGTGTTAGATGTAAAGGAATGCCTCATACAAATTCTGTAAAAATTGGATCGTGGGACTCCGAAACTCATAAAGTCTATGCACTAAGTGGAAGGACTACCAAAAAATAGAAGGTGAAAGTGCAACACACCTATGAAAACATGTTGAGAATGGCCTCAGAATAGATCTTTAGACAATTTAAAAAAAATTGTGACTAATAGACTGGTAAGAATGATGCATAAGTTCAAGGCCTAGCAAAAATTTAAAGGAGGGATTGCTAAACACCCTGGAAGGCACGTAGAGGATGGCCTCAGAATATTTTTTTTTATCAATGTTAAAAAGATTGTGACTCCTATACTGATAAACGTATGCACTAAGTGCAAGGGCTGCTAAAGGGACTGCAATTCATCCTAGAAGACACATAGAGGGTGGCCTCAGAAAAAATGTTTTTACAATACTAAAATATCGTACTGCAGCCAAAAATGAAATTAAATGGGGCATATGCACTAAGTGCAAATGCTGAAAAACATTTACCACTTGGGTTATTTTATATATATATATATATATATATATATATATATATATATATATATATATATATATAAATATATATTTATATAATTTTAAATTGGTTATGCAGCTTAGCTGAGTATTAGATAACAGAATCATTTGAATTAGCCTTGAAAGGACTTTTGGTTTGTACATGACAGCTAGCAAGCCTGAAAGGCAATAATCCCAGCCAAGATGCCTTTAATACAATATCCCTTATCCAGCAGCTCTCCTTTCACTTATTGCTGATAACTATTATTAGAGATTAAAATATATTTGAATTAACCCTATATTTGGGTTAACATAGCAGCAGTGAGGAATGTAAGGCAATAATCACTCTAATACACTATTCCTTCCCCAGCATCTCTCCCCACACTATTTTTGCAGTACAGTTCACCAAGCATGTCATCTCCGGGTCTTATATTAAATGGCAGATAATCCCTGCATGTTTACTGGCAGAAAAAGTGTGGCAGAGACTCAAGCATGGCGCCTGAGCATCAGTAAACCATTATTGTAATATCTAATAGGATCTGCAGTGTTTCAGAGTACAAAATAGATGTTTGTATAAGGAGCCCATCCCTGATCCCACTCGTGGTTCGCGCAATACAAATCAGCTGGCTAGTATCTGCTCATGTACAGGATAAGCTGGGAAGCTTTTTTCTTCTGGACAGTTTTTTCTTTTGAGCAAAGATTTGTTCTCTTTTTTTACATCTTCACTAATTTACTGAGCACCACATCCTGAAAAAGCCATGACAGCAGTCTCTAAGTGAACCTAATGTATATTCCCTTAACATGGGCACTTGTCCACACAGAGAAAAAAAATCAATTATTTTAACAGCTCCTCTGGGCACATGTTCACACACTAATAACATTTAATATTTAGCAATTTTGTTACATTTCATTCCTTTTTTAGATTTCTCTTCTAAAGGCGCTTTCTAGTTTTATAGAAATTAAGCCTAGAGGAGTTGGGTGAAATTCCTAAAATGCCATAAACTGTTATTCTATCACAGTAAGCACTAAATGTCCTTATTGCTTAGTCTACCCTTTGATTTAAAAGAATGTCTATAGGAATCAAGATGGCAGCGCTCCCCAGCTTTATTAACTTCTGCACAGGTCTTGAAAGTAGCAAAATCTTCAGAATCTCCACTTGCATAGAAGTGGATTCAGTCATGTAATCAAATCAGGTAATCTACTCTAACTTGATTCCTATGCACTCACAAATGGTCACAGTCAATGCAGCAGGGGCCTGTACATTAAGAAGTAGGGTAAGCATTGAGGGGGTTTAGAGTTTTAAGTCACAAGACACAGCATTTTATGACATCTTAGAAATGTTACCACAAAGAGTCTGAAACATTTAATCATTGCATATATAAAAAGATTGACTACTTTATTTATATGCAATATATATATATATATATATATATATATATATATATATATATATATATATATATATATATATATATACAGTGCCTACAAGTAGTATTCAACCCCCTGCAGATTTAGCAGGTTTACACATTCGGAATTAACTTGGCATTGTGACATTTGGACTGTAGATCAGCCTGGAAGTGTGAAATGCACTGCAGCAAAAAAGAATGTTATTTCTTTTTTTATTTTTTTTTTTAAATTGTGAATAGTTTATTCAGAGGGTCATTTATTATTCAACCCCTCAAACCACCAGAGATCTGTTTGGTTCCCCTAAAGTATTAAGAAGTATTTCAGGCACAAAGAACAAGGAGCTTCACATGTTTGGATTAATTATCTCTTTTTCCAGCCTTTTCTGACTAATTAAGACCCTCCCCAAACTTGTGAACAGCACTCATACTTGGTCAACATGGGAAAGACAAAGGAGCATTACCAAGGCCATCAGAGACAAGATCGTGGAGGGTCACAAGGCTGGAAAGGGGTACAAAACCCTTTCCAAGGAGTTGGGCCTACCTGTCTCCACTGTTGGGAGCATCATCCGGAAGTGGAAGGCTTATGGAACTACTGTTAGCCTTCCACGGCCTGGACAGCCTTTGACAGTTTCCTCCCGTGCCGAGGCCAGGCTTGTCCGAAGAGTCAAGGTTAGCCCAAGGAAAACAAGGAAGGAGCTCTGGGAAGATCTCATGGCAGTGGGGATATTGGTTTCAGTCAATACCATAAGTAACGTACTCCACCGCAATGGTCTCCGTTCCAGACGAGCCCGTAAGGTACCTTTACTTTCAAAGCGTCATGTCAAGGCTCGTCTACAGTTTGCTCATGATCACTTGGAGGACTCTGAGACAGACTGGTTCAAGGTTCTCTGGTCTGATGAGACCAAGATCGAGATCTTTGGTGCCAACCACACACGTCACGTTTGGAGACTGGATGGCACTGCATACGACCCCAAGAATACCATCCCTACAGTCAAGCATGGTGGTGGCAACATCATGCTGTGGGGCTGTTTCTCAGCCAAGGGGCCTGGCCATCTGGTCCGCATCCATGGGAAGATGGATAGCACGGCCTACCTGGAGATTTTGGCCAAGAACCTCCGCTCCTCCATCAAGGATCTTAAGATGGGTTGTCATTTCATCTTCCAACAAGACAACGACCCAAAGCACACAGCCAAGAAGACCAAGGCCTGGTTCAAGAGGGAAAAAATCAAGGTGTTGCAGTGGCCTAGTCAGTCTCCTGACCTTAACCCAATTGAAAAGTTGTGGAAGGAGCTCAAGATTAAAGTCCACATGAGACACCCAAAGAACCTAGATAACTTGGAGAAGATCTGCATGGAGGAGTGGGCCAAGATAACTCCAGAGACCTGTGCCGGCCTGATCAGGTCTTATAAAAGACGATTATTAGCTGTAATTGCAAACAAGGGTTATTCCACAAAATATTAAACCTAGGGGTTAAATATTAATTGACCCACACTTTTATGTTGAAAATTTATTAAAATTTAACTGAGCAACATAACTTGTTGGTTTGTAAGATTTATGCATCTGTTAATAAATCCTGCTCTTGTTTGAAGTTTGCAGGCTCTAACTTATTTGCATCTTATCAAACCTGCTAAATCTGCAGGGCGTTGAATACTACTTGTAGGCACTGTATATATATATATATATCATAGTATCATAGTATCATAGTTTTTAAGGTTGAAGGGAGACTCTAAGTCCATCTAGTTCAACCCGTAGCCTACCATGTTGATCCAGAGGAAGGCAAAAAAAACCCCAATGTGGCAAACAGGTTCCAATGGGGAAAAATTTCCTTCCTGACTCCACATCCGGCAATCAGACTAGTTCCCTGGATCAATACCCTGTCATAAAATCTAATATACATAACTGGTAATATTAAATTTTTCAAGAAAGGCATCCAGGCTCTGCTTAAATGTTAGTAGTGAATCACTCATTATAACATCATGCGGCAGAGAGTTCCATAGTCTCACTGCTCGTACAGTAAAGAATCCTCGTCTGTGATTATGATTAAACCTTCTTTCCTCAAGACGTAGCGGATGCCCCCGTGTTCCAGTCGCAGGCCTAGGTGTAAAAAGATCTTTGGAAAGGTCTCTGTACTGTCCCCTCATATATTTATACATTGTGATTATATCCCCCCTAAGCCTTCGTTTTTCCAAACTAAATAACCCCAAGTTTAATAACCTATCTTGGTATTGCAGCCCACCCATTCCTCTAATAATCTTGGTCGCTCTTCTCTGCACCCTCTCCAGTTCAGCTATGTCCTTCTTATATATCGGTGACCAGAATTGTACACAGTATTCTAAGTGCGGTCGCACTAGTGACTTGTACAGAGGTAGAACTATATTTTTTTCATGAACACTTATACCTCTTTTAATACATCCCATTATTTTATTAGCCCTGGCAGCAGCTGCCTGACACTGTCCACTAAAGTGAAGTTTACCATCCACCCATACACCCAAGTCTTTTTCTGTGTCTGTTTTACCCAGTGTTCTACAATTAAGTACATAATCATAAATGTTATTTCCTCTACCCAAGTGCATGACCTTACATTTATCTACATTAAACTTCAATTGCCACTTCTCAGCCCAATCCTCCAATTTACATAAATCTCCCTGTAATATAAAATTATCCTCCTCTGTATTGATTACTCTGCAGAGTTTAGTATCATCTGCAAATATTAAAATTCTACTCCGCATGCCCCCAACAAGGTCATTTATAAATATGTTGAAAAGAAGCGGGCCCAATACTGACCCCTGTGGTACCCCACTATGAACTGAGACCCAGTCCGAGTACGTACCATTAATAACCACCCTTTGTTTCCTATCACTGAGCCAGTTTTTAACCCAGTTACACATATTTTCCCCTATCCCCATTATTCTCATTTTATGTACCAACCTTTTGTGTGGCACCGTATCAAAAGCTTTTGAAAAGTCCATATACACAACATCCACTGCATTTCCCTGGTCCAGGCTTGAACTTACCTCTTCATAGAAGCTGATCAAATTAGTTTGACAGGATCGATCCCTCATAAACCCATGTTGATACTCTGTCATAAGGTTATTTTTCTTGAGATACTCCAGTATAGCATCTCTCAAGAAACCCTCAAGGATTTTACCAACCGTAGAGGTTAAACTTACCGGCCTATAATTTCCCGGCTCAGTTTTTGTCCCCTTTTTGAATATTGGCACCACATTTGCTATGCGCCAGTCCTGCGGTACCGACCCTGTTATTAAGGAATCTGAGAAGATTAAAAATAATGGTCTATCTATCACAGAACTCAATTCCTGTAGTACTCTGGGGTGTATGCCATCCGGGCCCGGAGATTTGTCAACCTTAGTGATTTCGAGGCGGCGGCGTACTTCCTGCTGGGTTAAGCAGGTAATATTCAAGGGTGAATTTATGGTATCACTGGTCATGTCATCTGCCATGGCATTTTCTTGTATAAAAACCGTAGAAAAAAAGTCATTCAGCAGGTTGGCTTTACCCTCATCCCCTTCCACCATTTCACCAAGACTATTTTTAAGGGGGCCAACACTATCGCTTTTCAGTTTTTTACTGTTTATGTAGTTAAAGAATATTTTAGGATTATTTTTACTTTCTCTCGCAATGAGTCTCTCTGTCTCAAACTTAGCTAACTTAATTTGCTTTTTACATATTTTATTTAATTTTCTATAATTATATAATGCCTCATCACTACCTACCCTCTTTAATTCTTTTAAGGCTTTCTGTTTTTCTTTTATTGCTTCCCTTACAGCTCTATTTAGCCATAGGGGTTTCCTCCTATTTCTAGCATGTTTGTTCCCATAGGGTATATTTTCTGCACAAGCCCTATTCAGGATGCTCATAAAAGTCTCCCATTTGCTTTGTGTACTTTTATTACTTAGTACATCATCCCAGTTTATTGCACTAAGATCATCTCTCAACCGTTTAAAATTTGCTTTCCTGAAGTTTAGTGTCCTTGTAGCCCCTCTACTAGACATCTTACTAAAGAATACATGAAAACTTATTATTTTGTGATCACTATTCCCCAAGTAACCCCCAACTTGTATATTTGATATGCGGTCTGGCCTATTGGTTAGTACAAGGTCTAGTAGTGCTCCCCCTCTTGTGGGGTCCTGTACCATTTGTGAAAGGTAATTATCTTTCATTGTTATCAAAAATCTATTTCCTTTGCTGGAACTGCAAGTTTCTGTTCCCCAATTTATATCAGGATAGTTAAAGTCCCCCATAATAATTACCTCTCCGAGACTCGCTGCTTTATCAATTTGCTTTATGAGGAGATTCTCTACCTCTTCCATAATATTCGGCGTCTTATAACACACCCCTATCAGTATTTTATTATTCATTCTCCCCCCCCTTATCTCCACCCATAGGGACTCTACATTCTCAGTACCCTCACATATGTTGTCACGCAGGATGGGTTTTAAGGATGATTTTACATATAGACACACACCTCCCCCTCGCTTATTTGTACGGTCATTCCTGAATGAGTATATATATATATATATATATACTACAGTTCAAAAGTTTTGGTCACGCAGACAATTTAGTCTTTTCCATGAAAAATCATACTTTTATTTATCAAATGAGTTGCATAATAAATAAAAAAATATAGTCCAGACATTGACTAGGTTAGAAATAATGATTTTTACTTGAAATAATAATCTTCTCCATCAAACTTTGCTTTCGTCACAGAATGCTCACTTTGCAGCAATTACAGTTTTGGCATTCTAGCTGTTAATTTACGGAGGTAATCTGGAGATATTTCACCCCATGCTTCCAGAAGCCGCTCCCACAAGTTGGATTGGCTTGATGGGAACTTTTACTTACCATATGGTCAAGCTGCTCCCACAACAGCTCAATAGGATTGAGATCTGGTGACTGGGCTGGCCATTCCATTAGAGATAGAATACCAGCTGCCCGCTTCTTCCCTAAATACTTAATTCATAATTTGGAGGTGTGCTTTGTGTCATTGTCCTGTTGTAGGATGAAATTGGCTCCAATCAAGCGCTGTCCACAGGGTATAGCATGACATTGCAAAATGGAGTTATAGCCTTCCTTATTCAAAATCCCTTTTACCTTGTACAAATCTCCCAATTTACCAGCACCAAAGCAACCCCAGACCATCACATTACCTCCACCATGCTTGACAGATGGCATCAGGCACTCTTCCAGCATCTTTTCAGTTGTTCTGCGCCTCACCAATGTTCTTCCATGTGATCCAAACACCTCAAACCTTTATTCGTCTGTCCATAACATTCCAATCTTCCTCTGTCCAATGTCTGTGTTCTTTTGCCCATATTATTTTTTCCTTTTATTAGCCAGTCTGAGATATGGCTTTTTCTTTGCCATTCTGCCCTAAAGGCCAGCATACCGGAGTTACCTCTTCACTGTAGACATTGATAATGGCGTTTTGTGGGTACTATTTAATGAAGCTGCCAGTTGAGGAACTGTGAGGTGTCAATTTCTCAAACTAGAGACTCTAATATACTTGTCTTGTTGCTCAGTTTTGCAGCAGGGCCTCCCACTTCTCTTTCTATTCTGGTTAGAGCCTGTTTGTGCTCTCCTCTGAACTAATTGCCCGTGATGCACAAACGATAGGGGCGTGTGCGATCGCTTTTGTGATCGCACGATATATTGTACCGTGTGACACTGGCCTTAAGGCCCCATCACAAACAGAGATAAATCTATGGCAGATCTGTATTTTCAGTGAAATCATGGACATATTGTTCCATTTGTACACAGTGACAAACCTGGCACTGATTGTCCACAATTTCACTGCAGCCACAGATCTGCCGCAGATTTATCTCTGTGTGTGACAGGGTCTTTAGACTGCCTGCTTTAACAATTCCCACACAAGAGCCAATTTTCTGCTCCAGTGTTGGACAGTCTAGTTGCTGCATTTAAAGAGGTCATGGTTATATTTGTAATCGAGGCGGAGGTATGCCAACTAGACTTGTTACTGCCAGTCCCAGCCATTTACACTTAAAGCAGCTCAGCCATGCTATTCAGTGTCTATTGCAGGAATCAGAAGCATTTATTTTGAAAAAAAATATTGCTCACACCAGGCAGCTTTGTCTGAATATGACATGAGTTTGGTGGTACTGTGGTCACTATTAGGTTACATTGCCTGTACACTGCTGTTTTTGTAACACTATGCAAACCTGTGTGATACAGCACTGTATTTGATTTAGAATTACATGCACCTCTCACTGTCGCTCACTCCTACAGCGTCGCATCACTACAATGTTTTTTCCTAACTTTACCTATTACTGTCCCTCACTCCAACAGCATACTCTCACAATTCAAATCAAAATGATGTCCCCGTGGCCCGAGATATGGCCTTTATACATGCCGAGTCATGGGGTGCACCAACCAATCACAGCCATGCCAATACTTGGCATGGCTGTAATGACTCCAGAAGTGCACACAGCCTAAAAGCTTGCTGATTGGCTGTTCTACAAACCTTTCAATAACCTTTATTCAAACCCGAACAGGAAACGGACGTGCAGTCAAAAGTCTGTGTTCGGGGTTCAGCACAAGGTGTCTGGTACGGACCCCGTACTTTACAGTTCAAGTTCACTCATCCATAATTATAACATAAACAAATAATAGACAACATATAAGAATTAGGGTAAAGGCACAGATAAACATGGAGGAACAGGGAGACGGGACATATGCCTCTGGAATAGAAAATGTTAATGGACAGTGAAAATGAATAGAGACTTTATAGCTATACCCAGTGAAGAATTGTAAATTTACAAGATCCCTACTCAAAGGTGACCAATGGCAGAATGGGAAGGTGTAATGGTGGGATCTTACTGAATTTAAAGAATAGCTGACTTTACGATTCGGGAATTTAGAACACAAATATATTGTAGGCGTTAAGTGGCGAAGTAATGAAAAAAAGTTCTACTACTTTTTGATATACTTTATGCTTCATATCAAGTTCATATCAATTTCTCTCAACTTTACAGCCGTCTCGTGACTGGAACAGTATAGGTTGTAGAGATGATCTGGCAAATACATCTGTATCAAATGTGTAGAAACGAAGGAAGATTTACTGCTTTCTTACATTTGATGCAAACATTAACTGATGTAATAAGAGTTTTTTGATGCGCTGTAAGGCACACATTTCCTGAGTTAGGAACATAGCCTTCATTGTGTTTGCTGGGAAAATCCATAACTGTTCTGCATTCTATAATCTCTACCTTAGACAGAAACCATTCATCACACCAAATCTGACTGAAACCACAGAAGCTGTAAATGGTTGTATCCTCCTGACAATTTCTTTTCCACATACTATGAAAGTCATATTCATTTTCTTGTTAGATTTATTTTTAAAAGAACACGGTCGATTTAGTCTAATTTTTCCATCAGATTCATACCGCTTTGTCAGCCACTTTTTCGTATTAATCAATAGTGAGCATATTGATTTATTATTGGTACCATCAACATTTATTGAGCCAATGTCTGTTTGTGGATGAATAACCCTAAAAACAAGTAGTTCATATTTTTCTTAAATGTACTTCACAGATCTGACTTTCAACACTTTGTAATCCGACTATTATTTTATAGGGATGTAGTATTATATATCAATTTTGCTCTTGTAAATCATAATAATTTCTTTCACACATATACAGAAGGAATGATAGCATCTGAGTCCTTAGTGCTCGTATGTGTCTGCCAAGCATTTTTGGCAGCTCTTGGGTTTCAATTGGCTATGGAATTAAAGGCAAACTCCAGTCAAAAAAATAAGTCGATTTTCATAAAGGCTTTAAATGTGTTTTACCTGCAGATTCTTACGGATTTCTTTTCACTATATTTTAATTTTTCAGCAGCTATTTTTCTCATGCTAGCAAATTTCTGTTATACTGCTCCCTTTATGTTATTTTCCATTACTTATCCAATCGAATTCTAGTAGTCATGGGACAACTACGCTACCTATGAAAACTGGGAATCTAGCACCATCAAAAATGGCCCCAAGCTGATATAATGCATGGATAGCTGTAAAGATTACAAAGATGAGATTATTACCTCTGAACTCACTTTCACTGCAGTAGCAGTAGATTGAAGCATCCATCAATCTAATGCATTGTTTCCTAAGCAGCCAATACCCATTAGATGGTTTGGCCGATCATACGGCCAACAACCTTCATGACTGACTCTACCATACAAAAGAGTGTTCATTCCGCTATGTTATTTATACAGCAAATACTGTGGAAAGGAAGCACAACTAGGGTCTTACCAGGGAATACACCAGTTAATTAAAAGGTAAGAAACTCACCTAATAGGGTTGTGGTAGTCACAACACCTATGATCACGTAGCAGATATGGCGAACAGCTGCAGCCCCGAGGGGAGACAATAAGTAGAATGTGAAGAAAAGTTGGATTTATGCCACGCTATCACCAAGATGCAAAGTTGATTAATTCATCTCTTTTATTCTTGTATAGGTCTTGCACTGCAGATTGTTCATTTTCATTGTCCTGATGAAGGAGATTGAAATCTCTGAAATGCGTAGACCTGTATAGGAATAAAAGAGATTAATTAATCAACTTTGCATCTTGGTGATAGCGCGACATAAACCCGCCTTTTCTCCACATTCTACGCTATGTTGTTAATGAGAGAGCTATCAGCAGATATATCTGACTGCTGCTATATTATTAGAAGACTTTACATTCGACAGTCTTAAGTTGGACATGCTGGATTAATAGTTCCCGTTGATATCTGTGGGTTTAGCCGACATTCGTCTAATGTATATGGGGCTATAGGAGTCCAGGGATTGCATGACAATGCAGAGCCTTGGCTCATTACTTGCATAGGTAAGTTCATAGAAAGAAATTGCATAGTTATAATGTGACTCTTCAGCTTTTCATTCATTAGGGTACGTGCACATGATCAGGACGCCCTGCATCCTGGACAAAGCAGGTCCTGAACTGTGGGGCCACAAGACTCTTCCACAGGAGAATGCAGGAGAAAGCAGCTGCCCATGCCCATGATCAGAGTTTGGGGCGCTGCGGTCTCTCACTGTGTTCTACCAACACGTGCGACTCAGCAGCAAACAATTAACATGCTGTGGTTCGGAAAGTTGCACCGCAGGTCAGTGTTTGCTGCGGGAAAATCAAGCGCAGTAGGCACAGGTTTTCTAGAAATCCCATCCATTATGCTTGCACTGTACAAAACAGTATTTTAGATGTGGCTGTAGCAGGCTGCGTCCAAAACGCTGTGAACACTGATTGTGTGCACGTACCCGTATACTAATTTAGGGGTTTTTTTCAGTGTGTATTTTTACAATTCCCTTTTAGAACTAAACAATTGTTAAACTTAAAATTTATTTTAACTTAATAACAGTATTGCCATTTTTAATATGGGACCTAATCTGCCCCATCAGTGACCTCTCATTACTTCAGCATTGGAAATAACAGAGCAGAGATCCTGCTTCTCATCTGTGACAGCAAAATCCACCTCACATCACATCCAAAATGGTAATAGAAAGAGTTGTTACATGTTCCATACCTTACCCTTTATAGATAAATGTATACTGTGTAATGAAAACTATATATAGAAAACTATATATAGAACCTAATGTGAGTCTATAATAGATATCTACTCTGCTGAGACGTAACTAAATGCCCGGTGTCAGTGGTGGCAGCACCAGGGCCCTCTACCCCATCATCGCGCACAGCAATGATAAAGCATAGAGCAGCCTGTACCGCTCCAGGCATCACCATTCTCCTCTGTGCCTGTGCGGTGACGTCACTCCTTTGCGACTGCTGTGCTGAGGCATGCAGAGCACAGAGCACAGGATGGGAGGGCGCTGACCAGAGCAGCGGGGGAATGAGGACAGAGGTGAGGACAAGGCAGCGGGGGAACAAGGAAAGAGGTGAGTACCTGTTGTTGTCTTTTTTTATATATAAATTAGTGAGTACACGGTGACCTGAGGCCTGGGGAGGCTGCATTATACATGGCGGCCTGGGGAGGCTGCCTGCATTAGTATACATGGAGGCCTGGGGAGGCTGGCTGCATTATTATACATGGAGGCCTGGGAGGCTGGCTGCATTATAATATATGGAGGACTGGGGAGGCTGGCTGCATTATAATACATGGAGGACTGGGGAGGCTGGCTGCTTTATTATACATGGAGGCCTGGGGAGGCTACATTATACATTGAGGCCTGGGGAGGCTGGCTGCATTATACATGGAAGCCTGGGGAGGCTGGTTGCATTATTATATATGGAAGCCTGGGGAGGCTGGCTGCATGATTTTACATGGAGGCCTGGGGAGGCTGGCTGCATGATTATACATGGAGGCCTGGGGAGGCTGGCTGCATTATTATACATGGAAGCCTGGGGAGGCTGGCTGCCTTATAATACATGGAGGACTGCGGAGGCTGGCTGCATTATTATACATGGAGGCCTGGGAAGGCTGGCTGCATTATTATACATGGAGGCCTGGGGAGGCTGGATACATGATTATACATGGAAGCCTGAGGGTGAGGTATTATACATGGAGGTCTAGTTATACATGAAGGCCTGGGGGTGCTGCACTATACATGGAGGTCTAGGGGGCTGCATTATACATGTAGGCCCGAGGGACTGCACTATACATGGAGGTCTAGGGTTCTACATTATACATGGAGGTCTATGGGGCTGCATAATAAACATGAAGGACACCTTATACATGGACTATAAGGCTACATTATACATGGAGGTCTATGGGGATGCATTATTCATGGAGGTCTATGGGGCTGCATTATACATGGAGGTCTATGGGGCTGCATTATACAACATGAAGGACACCTTATACATGGAATATAGGGGTGCATTATACATGGAGGATAATGGGGCTGAAAAATACAATATGAAGTTTTATGGTGTTGCGTTAAAATACATATAGTACTATGGGGGCTACATTATAATATATGGAGGAATATAAAGCCTACATTATACATCAACTAAGGGGGTGCATTATAAAACATGCAGGACTATGTTGTGCAGAATAATATATGGAGTACTAGGGCATGAATTATAATATATGGATTACTATGGGGGGAATTATAATACATGGAGAACTATGGGAAATTAATTATAATACATGGAGGACTATGGAGGTGCATTCTAATATATGAAGGGTTATGTGGGACTCTTGATACTATATGGAAGGGTTTGTGGGGGCCATTATAGTATTTGGAGAACTATATACAAGGGGGGACAAAGATACAAGCAGCGGATGGGAACGTTTTGTGCTGAGGGAAAAAGGCTCTTTCCCTCAACACCGATTTCCCATGCTCTGCTATGCATCATTTCTCAGCACCCAGCTTTCCCATGCTCTGATATGTGAAAACTGGGTATTGAGGGAAAGATGTATAGCATAGCATGGGAAACTTGAGTGCCGAGGACAAGATGGATATCAGAATATAGGAAAGCTGGGTGCTGATAGAGGTATTTCAGATCATGGGAAACCTGGGTGCTTAGGGTAAAAGCCAAGTGTCAGCGTCATTATCCTGTACCCCGAGTGTCAGTGTCATTATCCCGTGCCCCAAGTGCTGGTGTACGTGGAGGGGGGGGGGGCAGGTCTGAACTTTGCATCGGGGCCCATCAAACTCTAGTTACGCCACTGCTACACCATGTATCTGGTACATGCAGTGTATATATATATATATATATATATATATATATAGATAGATATACAGTACAGACCAAAAGTTTGGACACAACTTCTCATTCAAAGAGTTTTCTTTATTTTCATGACTCTCAAAATTGTAGATTCTCATTGAAGGCATCAAAACTATGAACTAACACATGTGGAATGAAATACTTAACAAAAAAGTGTGAAACAACTGAAAATATGCTTTATATTCTAGGTTCTTCAAAGTAGCCACCTTTTGCTTTGATTACCAGGTCAATGCCACACAGAGTTCTAGCAGCAGATACATCCCCAAATCAAACTGTGGAAAGTGCAATAAAGTGCATATAGGTTTAGATATTAACAATATGCAATATAATAAATAATTTTAAATAATACACTAATGGATTTGTGCAATAACTCAGATTAATTATGGGTACTATTTTTGTATTATCTGAAATTATTTATTATATTGCATATTGTTAATATTTAAACCTATATGCACTTTATTCCACTTTGCACAGTTAGATTTTTTTTGTTTTTTTTGTGAGCAATTTATTTTTCCCACGGACGCCTCTTTCTGGATTGCTCTCTGTTGGTGTCATTTTTTTACCAGAATTTGTTCTTTTTAACATACATATATCTAGTCTATCATTTTTCAGTCATTTAGTTATGTAAATATAGAGATGCAGTAGGTATATATATATTTACACATAGGTTGTTCAGGCTTATCCCAAAAGTGTGCAGTCCCTTTGTGTCACTGTATGGGACTGCAGACTTGTGAATTGTCACATTGGGCTTACTGCGTGTGCTGTGAGGATTCTCAGGAGGTGCATTGACTAGGCTGCACACACGTAGTCAGAATGTGGAATATGCATATTGTATACAACTAGTCACAGGACCACTCAATCTCACTATCGACAGCAGAGAATCCTCAGTGTTTGCTGCATGTGATGTAACAATTCACTTTTCTGCAATAAAGTATAGTTACTGCAGATTTTTATGAAAAATCTTGACCACTTTTTTTCTTGGGCTACATGACGTTTTGGTCACACTGCCAAGCATCGCAGTGAGTCTATGTCACTGTTACATGGTAGCGTGATGCAGGTCCATAAAGTAATAGTCATTTCCTATTGCTAATAGCCCCAGCCCTCAAAGCATCACTCTTTCAATGGCATCTGCATTCTGGATGCACATACATTTGAAAACAAGAGTGGACTATGAATTCATAAGCTCCCTGTTCTATCATTCACCCTGTGCATCTGAGCTCCGAGACTCAGCACAGTGTGCATGATGATGTCACTGTATCGCACATCCTGTGCTGAGCTTCAGCATGCATGCTGCATTAGGCCTCTGACACACATACGTGAAAATCACGCACGTGCCGCGATACACGTATTTTCCCTGCGTGTTGCCTATAGTAAGTACATGTCTCCGGTACGTGCGGACCACGTGTGTTATACGTGTGCTATCCGCGATAACACACGGAGAACTGGTAATTTGCATACTCACGTGGTCCTTGCTGCTGTCCGTGGTGCTGATCTTCGGTCTCCAGTCCTGCCGACTCCCCGCTGCTGCAGCTTCCGGCCACAGTGAAGTGAATATTAAATGAGCATAATGAGTGGCGGTCGGCAGCAAGTGACAACAGCGGCAGACAGAGGAGGGCTGGAGAAGGTGAGTTAAGGTTTGTTATTTTTTTCTCTGACACGTGAGTTTTCTCCGGCGCGTGTCACATGGGACCGCATCCACACTACATCCGTGTGGTACGGGTGCGGGCCGTGTCATACCCGTGATGCTGGAGAAAAACGGACATGTCAGCGTGAGAAACACACGGACACACCTAAGTACGGAATGGACACACGTTCCGTTCCAAAATACTTACGTGTGACCAAACCATTAGGAACACATAGGTCCATGTGTGTACGTGTCTCCAGTACGTGAGAAAACTGTAAAACACATACTGGAGGCATGAACGTGTGACAGAGGCCTTAAATTGAGCCGCTGGGAAATGGGAAAGGTGAATAATTTGATTATTTTTTCAAATTTATACATAAATGGGGATAACTATGTGTGTTTATGTAGTGTTGGGGCTATCATACTGTGTGTAGGTGCATATGGGGCCATACAGTGCTGGGACAAGGGGTAGGCACACGTCTAAAGTGCTACCTCTTGCCTCCCCAAAAGGGACACAGTTTAAAAAGAAAACAAAACTGTCGTTACCTCCCTCTGGCCAGATTCTGACCGGAGTACAGACACACAGGTGAGTAGTAGTCACTGACACTGTTACCCCTCTTTCTGCCTGTGCCCCAGCCATCACTCCATCCTCGCATTCAATTATATTTGTGTCTTAAAGACAATTCAAGTGAGTGCCGCCCAGGACAGAAATAGAGGAGCTGTAATCATCTTCTTGCTCCATCAGGAACTCATGCAGAAAATAGGCTACTTCTAACATGGAGTTTTACATACAATCAAAAGTTAGAAATATAGACAGCTAGATAGGTAGAAAGATAGGTAGATAGATAATAGATAGATGTGAAACAATACATATAATGTCCCACCCCCCGCATATTGTAAGAATGCACCCTTTAGTGCCTTTCATCTGGCACTAAAGGGTTTAGCTTTGTTTTTAGCCCCAAATCAAATATTTTCCTAAAAACTCCCACATGGGGTCCCCTTTACTTTTGGTAGCCAACTAAAGTGAAGCAGACAGCTGCATCCTGCAGACTACAGCTGGCAGATCTACCTTGGTTGGTAATCCAAAACAGATGGCCCACGCACTGCTATATTAAATAATTTATTTAAGATTAAATAAATTATTTAAAACATAAAACATGGGGTCCCCTCCAAATTGGATAACCAGCCAAGGTAAAGCAGACAGCTGTGGTCTGGTATTTTCAGACTGGGGAGGCCCATGGTTATTAGACCCTCCCCAGCCTAAAAGAAACAGGCCGCTATTAGATGCACCAATCCTGGCAGTTTACCTCGGCTCTTCCCATTGCCATGGTGCGGTGGCAAACGGGGTTATAAATGAGGTTGATGTCAGCTGTAAATTTCCAGCTGACATCAAGCCCTGGTATTAGTAATGGGTTAGTTTCTATCAGATACCCCCAATTATTAATCCAGTAGTTGAACAAAGAAAATAACTTATTTCGACAAACCCCCCCAAATACAGCCCTTGTTCAAAAATTTATTTCAATTTTTTTCACAAAAAATGTCCAATGTAATCCATAGCAAATTCCCACAGCGTTCCCCAAAAGCGAACCTGAAAGACATAAAAAGAGAAAAATAGTAAAGAAATAAAGACAAAAGACACTTTCATTCACCAATTTATTCCCCTGACAATCCCTATTCCAGGTCCACGACAATCCCATATTCACTGTCCCAGTCATTGAAGAGCAGAATGTTCAGCATTGGCTGGGAGAGCAGTGATTGAAGGCTCAAACACTGTTGTGTGATATCCACTGGAGTGACCAGAAATGATCTCATGAGGTCAGCCCAGGTCACCAAAAGGGCTCACACAGCAGTGAGTGAGCAGCTGCGGGTTTGACGAGCGATGATGTCATGAGGTTAGCTCAGTTCATGGCTGGTAGCAATGAACTCAGCTGATCTTGAAACATTACTGCTCGTGACTGAGTTCCATGATCACGGCATTCTCACACTAAGTATCATAGCCCATAGCTGTGATGTGTGTTGACGTTGCGAGCTCTGCACACACTTCAGACCTCTAGCTGGTGGTCTCTTAGTCTTATTGCCTCTTTTTGGATGGCAGGGTGCCTCACACCATGATCGTCAAAGTGTTTCAGACTTCTGGCATATCCCGTACATGCAGATGCGCACAAGGGGTGGGGGAGAAAGACTGCAGAATGTGTGGGAGGGTGTGCAGGAAGGGAGGGGGTGGGGACTTAACACTCCGTACCTGCCCACTAACTCAGCATGCCTGCACTGGGTTAAGCAGCAGGGTGGCAACATGAAATTAGCTGTGATGCCTGTCAACAGAGCGTAGCACAAGCACCTGCCTTGC